>NC_051064.1:95880918-96215293 GCF_004664715.2 Peromyscus leucopus
TAAGTGAATGAAAGAAAGTGGTTATGAGTTTCTCAAAAGAAGAAATACAAATTACCAGCAAATATTTAAAGAAAGATGTTCAATGTCCTTAGGCATTTGGGTGTGGCTGTGTCCTTGAGGTGTTTAAATGAAAGCTGGACTTTCCTCTTCTCTCTGTGTCTTCCCTCCAACCCTTTCTCTTTTGTTTCTCTATTCCTTGTCTGACCCTAAGAAAGGACTTTAACCTTTAATTCCTCAACAGCATATGTAAAAACTGGAATGATAAGGAAGTAGGGGTTTTGTTCTACAAAAATTTATAAGAGTTCTACAAGTGAAAAGGTTACCTCATTGCCCCCTGAAGACCCAGAATAGCACTCATAACTACAGACAGATGTTACCAAGCTGTATCTACAAGTTGCAGCCAATATTCATAGAAGATATTTAATTTTAAAGTTTTTTGACTGCTTTCAGGGAAATATTAACACACATACACACACACACACAAGCACATACATATTGTATGTACAAACACACGATTTTGAGTCAGAGGCTTGGAAAATATATAGTTTAAGACTAAAGTTATGCAATTACTTTAACTTGTAAAAGCACATTATGAGGAGAACCAACGGTACAATAATGGTTACATTGTTCTTTGAAGGACGGGTTGCATTTAAATAGACTGAGTAAAGGGTAGGAAGGCAAATTAAGTATATATTTTTAAATAGACTCAAAGGATATTATCAACTTGGTGATAAAGTCTGGAATAAAACACTGAATTTCTGAAAAATAAGTCATTACCACATCAGGGAAATTGGCAAGAAGATTCCATCATATCTCTGTCAGAATGGCTCTCATGAAGGAAAACAAAAGGATATTAAATCCTGGTTAGGATGTGGGGAAAGAGGGGCCCACATACACAGCTGCATGCAGCCACAGTAGAATTCGGCATGGAAATTGCTGAAAAAGTTACAATAGTTCTAGTCCTTAGCCCAGCTATTCAACTGTTTTTTTTTTTTTAACCCAAATGGAGCCACAAGAGCATGCCATAGAAATATTTTCATACACATGTTTATTTCCACTTTATTCCTAATAGTCAAGACATCCCTCTTCAATGTATATTAACAAATTAATGTATATATTAAAACATGCTACACAAATACAATAGAATTTTATTGAGCCAGAAAAATGAAATTACCTCATTTTAAGAAAACTGATGGAACTGAATAGTAGCATGTTAAGGAAAATAAATTGGCAAACTAAGGAAGACAAATATTGACTATGTCCTGTCTCATCTAGATTCAGAATTCAATGTGTATTTATGACATTAAAATACAGGAGGTACTAAGGAAAGACAGGAAGGGACAAGAAAATACCAATTTTTTCTTTTCTTTTTTTTTTCTTTTTTTCTTTCTCAGCTTCTAGAAACTTTATTTTCCTTCCACCTTTTTTCCTTTTGCTCAGGTGTCTGCAGAGGAGCTCAGAACCACTCAGTGGTGACGCCAACCCACTCGGTGGTCTGAACTGTGGGAGCTGCTGACCAGTCCTCAGTGGTTGGCTGGGCACTACAGTCTTCAGTAGGGAACTGCTGGATGGGTACAGAGGGCACCTGTCCACCCTCGGACCAGTCTTTCACCTCTGGCTGAGCAGCAGTGAACTCAGGAGCTGATGAGATGATGCTGACATCAGCAGGTTTCTCAATGGCAACAATAGCATGGGCTGCAAGCAACAGCTTGTCCCAGTTCCTCTTCAGATTTATGATGTAGATACCATCACTTTTCCTTTTGTAGATATATTGCTCCATCTGAAAGTCCAGGATGGTGCCACCTAAGTGGGTTCCTGCAGAAAGGAATTTGAGGACATCCTCCTCCTTCATCTGCAGGACATCAAGGGCTCCGACATTGTGTTAAGTTTCCCTTTAAGTTACGACAGGAATCAAGAGCAATGCCGTATGGACCCGTCCCAGAGTAGTGCGGAAAGACTTTTTTCTCTTCTTTTCAGTCTAAATCTAATCATATTTATACATGAAAAGGTAATGAAACACTGTGTTCTTGATAACTTAAAATTTAAGTGAAAAAGAAAGCAATTTTTAAAGAGAGCACTACAAAATTGTCGAATATTTATTTGAAAAAATCAGACGTAAATAGAAGATCATACCCATCCATCAAATTTGGATCTCTTTTTCCACTCAGCACTGGAATGATAAGATGCAAATTCCATTACGATTGGACTGACTTACTATCAGGTGGTACTTCAGAGTTTTAGGGAAGTCGAGTTTGTCTGCACTGATGTGACAATTCAGGCTTCTTTGTTTGGTGATGTTGTTCACTCTGTGTTTGCCTCATACGTAGCAATATAGATTCAGAATGATCCATTAAGTTTTTCAGAATCATGAGTTAATTTATAGTTGAACTTGTACATCTTGAAAATAACAGTTGGTTTTGGTGGAGGAATTTCAAATGTCACAGAAACTGTCCCTCTTTCCTCACTGGGATTTGAAATCTCTAATTCCAGCAGTTTTAGGTTCATAAATCTATTTTTTCTGTAATATGGCTTAAAGAAAGTTCTTTGCATGTTGACAGTCATGCTTTGCTGAACATCTTTCCTAGTCTGGCATTAGTTTTAGCCTAAGCTTTATCAATGAGTGTAAGGAAAATGTGGCAAATCTAATATTTAATTGGATTAATGGCCTCTTCTTTCCAGGATGTTTTTTTCTTTCTATTCTGATTACCTTTGGAATCTACTAGAACTCTATATTTTCCTCTATATACCATTCATCTTCTTATAAATAACCTTTAATATAATCTAAGATGACAATATATTCAAAACTACTTCATATGTCTACTTGTGATGGTATTGTGTTCCCCAAAATATTGTGTACCCTAATTAACTTATCTGGGGTCAGAGACAGAAAAGCCACTAGATACAAAGGCTAGAAAATAGTGACAATCACACCTTTAATCTTAGCATTCCAGAGATAGAAATCCCTCTGGATCTCTGTGAGTTCAAGGCCACATTGGAAACAGCAAGGCATGGTGACACAAGCCTCTAATCCCAGAAAGTGAGCCTTTAATCCCAGGGAATGATGACAAAAACAGAAAGTTATATAAGGCATGAAGACCAGAAACTAGAAGCATTTGGCTGGTTAAGTTTTTAGGCTTCTAGCAACAGCTCAGCTGAGAGCCATTCTAGATGAGGACTCAGAGGCTTCCAGTCTGAGGAAACAGGATCAGTTGAGGAACTGGCAAGGTGAGGTAGCCATGGCTTGTTCTGGTTGTTTCATCTTCTAGTGTTCACCCCAATAACTGACCTCAGGTATGATTTTATTAATAAGACCTTCTAAGATTCCTGCTACATCATAGATTATTTTTAATTTTTTTATTGGAAATAGATTCTTCTCTTATACAATACATCCTAAACCACAGTCCCCCCACTTCACTCCTTGAAGCTACCCCACACCTTCCCTTTCCCATAAATCTACTCCTTTTCCATTTCATCTTCAGAAAAGAACAGTCCTCCATGACACAAAAGCCAAACAGGAAAAAACAAAATAAAATAAGACAAGGCAAAAAATGTTTATATCAAGGCTCAACAATACAACTGAACAGGTGGAAAACACTCCTAAGAGCAAGAAAAAGAGTCAGAGACACACTCACTCAACAGCTAGGTGTCCCAAAAAGCACCAAACTAACAGTCATAACTTATATGCATAGGACCTGATGCAGACACATACAGGCCCCATGCTTGCTGCTTAAGTCTCAATGAACCCATGTGAGTCCTGCTTAGTTGATTCAGTGGGCCATGTTCTCTTATTTAAGAGGGGGAAAAAGATTGTAGGAGTCAGAAGTTTGAGACACTACAGATTTATTTTAAATATACCCTTTTATATAATTTTTGTACATGTATGACAAGTGAACAAGCCAATGTGTCTAGAATTTTTTTTGTTTGACCTAATTAAGTTTAAGTAGAAAATACATAATTTGAGAAATAGGTAGAACTTTTGGATTGCATAGATGAACTTTTAATAAAACAAACTTTTATTATTGGAAACACTGGCTATATTTCCAATAAGTACAAAGTTTAAAGACAGTGGAGTAAGGTCTATAATTAGGTGATAAAACTGTTTTGTCTCCTAATGGAGACTCTTGATGACTAAGTAAGTGAACTCCTCTGAACCCTGGTTTCAAGTAGATCTCAAACTTAAAAATATCTAAACATGCATAACAATTTCTAACAACCCATGGATAAAGGGACCTTAAGCACCCTTGACCCCACACAAAGGTGCCCAGCAGGGGGTTGGGGTGGGTGGGGAGTGTGGGTGTGGGGGGAGGAGACACTACTCAAGACCAAAAGATTCTTCTTAATTGATCAGAACACTGGAGAATAAATATCTTAATGTTACTGAGTGGATGCTATTAGAAGCAAAGTAATCTTAGCTCCATTAAACTGGCTGACCCTTGTTACTTTTTTGTTTTACTATTTTCTGTAGAAGCAGCTATTTGTATCTTTCTGAAGCTACTCCTTACATATTTTCTACTCACTCACTCTTGCTATAAATCAAGCCATTCTGATCTTAAAATCAAACGTTCACATTTTCCTAGAACCACCCTCTAATAATACTGGTCAAAATATATCCTCATTATTTTCACTTGTATCTATCTTTGTATATCTTTGATAAAACCCCAAAACTACCTCTCACACATTCACCCCAGAAGAAATACAAATAGCCAGTTTTGACCAATATTCAGTGTCCTTGTACAACATAAGCCTGGTACTCCCAATTTGAATGAGTAAGACCTCTTTTTTTTTTTTTTTTTTTTTCAGGTACATGCTGGTTTTCAGGCTGGCCTCAAATGTCGGCTTCAAGCATGAGAATTGCTGGCTTGCACTGCCACTCAGCTCAACCCTTATATTTTGCCTTAAATTCCATTCCTGGTTATATTACTTATTATCAAAAAAGAAATATGTCTATTATGAAATCTTTGAGAAGTGAAAGTTTCTTATTCAGCACTGGACCCAAGGCCTTAATCCATGGTAGTTGTCTAATAAGTATCTTCACTTAAAGGGTATGTGTGGCTCACAACACATTCAATCCTAGTACTAGGTAGGCAGAGATAGTTCTCTGAGAGGTCCAGGCTGGCCAGAACTACACCATGAGACTCTATCTCAAATAAACCAAGCAAGCAAGCAATCAAACAACTACAAAGTATTTATTGAAGAGATAATATTCCAGAGTTGAGTTAAAAGGGGGAATTTTCTTTCAAACACTCTCTTCAGCTCTTTACTCAAGAAAATTGTACATATTGCAATGTAGCGTTCTTCTTTGAGAATACTTAGCTCCCTTTTTTTTTTGGAGCATTTATTTTTAAAAATAAACACTTAAAAAAAAAAGAATCAAAAAATTAAGCTTTTTATTTTTTATTTAAATAAATTTTATAAATCTATACTTGCATTGGCTTTCCCAGTCTTACATGCGCCTGCATCTGCAGTTCCCCCCCCCCGCCCCAAACCCCCCCCCCCCCCCCTCCCTTCCGCCTGGCACAGCATCATGTATTTATATAGAAAAAAAAAATAAGTTTAATATACACTTGTAAGAATAGTCTTAGAAGGAGTCTGAGGTGTGAGAATTAACTCCTGACCAAAAAAAAAATATTTCTTCCTAGAAAGAAACAGAAACAATAACTGGAATTAACATTCTTAATTCCTCTCATAGCAAGACATAAAGATATGCTGGATAAACTTTGAAGATTAACATGCTAGCAGTTCATCAAAACATTGTTCAGTACTCCATGGATGGATTTAAATATAGTTCAGAAACAACATGAAAGAGCTTGGTTTCTTAAAAATAAGTATAAAGATATCAAAGATGTGGATGCAAAATAATATTCATTGTCGTACAGTGTTTTCTGAAGTTAATCTTTCTTCATGCAAATAATTTATAACCTACCAATCTTTCTGCTCCTAGTCATAAATATTTTAATTTCCTTGTACATACTGAGAGTTTAGACTTCTAATTTAGAGGTGAGAGGTATATCTCTATGATGTCCCCTCTAAGATAAACATCTTTGAGATATAACATCTTGATCTTCTTTAACAGAAATAAATAGAATTAAAACCACCTGGAACCTGAGATGAAATACATGTCAAGAGCTTTCCAGTGTTTGCATTGGCGTCCCAGTCTCTGAACTTGAGGCCTTGCCATGTCCCCTGTTACTAGGAGTCTTTGCTAAGGTTGCTGTCATAGATTCCATGGAGTTTCCATTGCACTATGTTTCTACCTCCTCCACCAAATGCTCCTCAATTACAGTCTTTTCTCCCAGTATTTTCTCACTCTACCTACCTGAACCCTCTGTTCCCAACCCCACCTGCCCCCAGTCCACATGTAAAATCTTTTCCATTTCCCTTTCCCAAAGAGATCGTTGCATCTTTCCTTGAGCCTTATTATTTAGCCTCTCTTGGTCTGTGGACAATAGTAAGGTTATCATTTACTTTATAGCTAATATCCACTTGTAAGTGAGTACATAATATATTTGTCTTTCTGGGTCTGGATTACCTCACTCAGGATGATTTTTTCTAGTTCCATCCACTTGCCAGAACACTTTATGATGTCTTTGTAACAGCTGAGTAATACTCCATTGTGTAAATGTACCACAATTTCTTTACCCATTATTTCATTGAGGGATATCTAAGTTGTTTCTAGCTTGTGGCTATTGGGAATAAAGCTGCTATGAACATAATTGAGCAAGTGTCCTTGTGGTATGATGGAGCATCCTTTGGGTATATGCCCAGGAAGGGTATACCGGGTGTTGAGGTAGATCAATTCCCAATTTTCTGAGAATCCTCCATCATAATTTCAAAATGGAAAAGCTTTTCAGTTTCATGAGGTCACATTTATTAACTATTGATCTTAATGCCTGTGCTACTGGTGTTCTGTTCAGTAACTTGTCTTCTGAGCCAATTTTTTCAAAACTATCCCCTGCTTTCTCTTCTATATTAGCATATCTGATTTTATATTGAGGTCTTTGGGCCACTTGGATTTGAGTTTTGTGCAAGGTAATAGATACAAATCTAATTGCATTTTTCTGACATCCAGTTAGACCAGCACCATTTTTTGAAGATGCTTTCTTTTATCTATTATTTATTTCTTGGTTGTTTATCAAAAATCAGGTGTCCATAAGTGTGTGGATTTATGTCTGGGTCTTAGCTTTGATTCCATTGACCAACATGTCTGTTGTTATGCCAATACCATGGAGTTTTTATTACTATAGCTCTGTAATACAGCTTGAAATCAGGGATGGTGATACCACCAGAAGATTTTTTTATTGTATAGGATTGTTTTAGATATCCTATTTTGTCTTGTTTTGTTTTCCATATGAAGTTCAGTATTGTTCTTTCAAGGTCTGTAAAGAATTGTGTTAAAATTTTGATTGGGATTGTATTGAATCTGTAGATTGCTTTTGGTAGGGTGCCCATTTTTACTATGTTAGTCCTACAAATCTACAAGCAGGGGAGATCTTTCTATTATCTTGAATTATAAGACTTGAAATTTTTATCATACAGGACTTTCACTTGCTTGGCTAGAGTTACCCAAAGATATTTTATATTATTTGTGACTATTGTGAAAGGTGTTGTTTCCCTGTTTTCTTTCTCAACCTATTTGTCATTTGTAACTGACTTTTTTTTTAGTTAATCTTGTATCTAGGCACTTTGCAGAAGGTATCAGCCATAGGAGTTCCAAGGTAGAACTTTTGAGACTGCTTATGTATAATATCATATCATCTGCAAATAGTGATACTTGGTCTTCTTCCTTTTATAATTTGTATCCTCTATTATAATTAAATACTAGTATCATTATCACTATACTAATTCCCTACTATAATCATATACTAGTATCATTCTGAAAGCCCAGTATTGCTCTGGCCTAACAACCATTAGTCATCAAAGTTTGGATATTTGAAAATAGTATACCTAATCAGTTCATAGTCATGATTTGTAAGAATGTCTTAATTTGATTTAAAAAATAACAAAGAAATTCTTCAATATGAAATCTGTGAAGAAAATTTTTTAGCGCCTTCCTGGAGCTCACTGGTAGCCAGCTGCTCGAACTCACAGAGATCCGCCTGGCTCTGCCTCCCGAGTGCTGGGATTAAAGGCGTGCGCCACCAACGCCCGGCAAGAAAATTTTTAAGTCGTGAATTAATCAACCGACAATAACATTGTCACATAGTTTTATGTTTTGAAACTCTTTTCCTCTTTCAACCCACTTAAAAATCACAGAAAATTTTAACCCAATGTTCCTTTTAAAAATACTGTTTCTGATCTAGGTTTCTTTTCTATTTGACTTTTGTGACCTGATATCTTTACTCTCTGAGACTTTATTACATTTTATTACCTCTTTACTTATTGTCGGATTAAATACATCTTCTTTTGCTCAAAGATGGACTTATTACAATAAATTAGCAAAACATCATATACATATGTTTATTTTAACATATATTGTGATTAAAAAAACTTAACTAGCCTGTTCTTTTGTTTAAAATCTTAACATATATAATTATCTGAAAAATATTGAACTTTAATTTCTAGGATAATCACAAAAGATATATTTGAATGACATCATACAAATTTCTTACTTTCTTATTTTAAATATTTACTTACTCTTATTTGGTCCATATCTACTTGTGGACTGCATTAGTGTTAGAGACATTTCTTATTGCTGGTTTACTTGACACTTTTATCAAGTAAAAACCATTGAGATCCATGTGTGTTCTGCTTATCTAGAAACATATATTTAATAGTGTTTTGAGTCCATGAACAACTTACACTTGAAGAGGCTGAACACTATTCTACCAGAAGGGTGAGTCTACCACATAATTAGAGTGAAAATATTGAAACTGTCTACTGATTTAATGACATAATAAACATGCATTCATTATTCAATGTTTATAGCTGAATGACCTGTTAATACATTAAAAATATTGTCTAGTTTGTTGTATATATACTCTCACTCTATATTAACTAAGCCTTTTCCCTCATGTTAGAAGCCTCATTTTGTTTTAATTTTAAGATTAATGTAATACTTCATCAAATAAGGTCATATATTTAGAAAATTTTAAAAAATATCAAATAATAGTGTTATGTTGCTGAATTGTATGAACTGTGCTCATTTTAAGGATTCCTAGAAATTGTAGATAACCTTCAAATTACTCAGGTATCATCTGGAAATGGTGGACTTATTTATTTCTTTCGCGAATGTGAGCCTAGGATGAAGAATATTTATGTCCGTCTGCATTGACAGAGCAACTTTGCAGAATCAGACTTCCATGAATATTTCCTTTATTATCCATTTCACTCATCACCATTTTATATACAATAACATTTTTATGTGAATATGAGTGAATTAATTTTGGTACATTCTACTAAATATTGAAATATTAATCTTAATTTACATATGTACAAGTTTTGTAGCAAAATGATATATTCTGTATTATTGTTTAAAGCATATCCATTATTATGTTTCCATCTAGGTTAATTGCTTTCTATATTGAAAGATGGTAGTTTTTTAATTTATAATTTCTGATTGCAAACATAATTAGTATAAATGTTCACTTTCTGAACTTAGCAGAAATGGGAGAAAGAAGGGTGGATGACAGGGGTTCCACAGAGAAAGGTAGATAGATAGATAAAGAGGTTGAGAGAGAAAAATAAGCAAGTCATTTATTCTTACATTTTTATTGAATTTGATTAAGTATTAGTCTTCTGTCTCCAGCTGGCATTGTGATAGAGTTCTGTTTGAACAATAAAAACAACTGATAACCAATTTTTAGAAAGGTTCTTTTAATTTTTTATTTTTTTACTTTCTTCTTATTTATTCTTTGTATCTTTTACATCATGCCTCCAGATCCCATCCATTTTTGTCCCCGATCAGAATAAAAATAAATAAAATTTAAGAGAAAAAAGAGAGGAAAAGGAGAAAGAGAAAATCTCATCATGGAAGCTGCAGTGTGACACAGTAAACCCCTTTATCCATACATTTTACATGCAGCCATTCTTCACACACACATACACACACACACACACACACACACACACACACACACACACACTCATTGATCTGGCTTGAGGCCTTGGGTCTTGGCTATATCTTCTGTGCTCACTGGGACTCTTCCTGGAGATCCCATTGCTGCCCTGTGTTATGGAGATTCTGAAGCCCTAGGGTTGCAGGACAGCCCCCACATTCTGCAGCACATTGCAGATGGGTTGGATATTGGGGTGAGTCAACACATAACCCTGGTTTTGGGCCTGGGTTGTTGCAAGTTAAGCTCTCTCCTGACTTCACCTTCAGGGTGAGCTCTTCAGCATTGTCAAGGCTAGTTCACCCCTTGCAGTTTTGAGCAAGAACAGGGCCTGGTCTCCTGTTTTTGCATCTTCAGGGTCAGTTCTCCCATACCTACACCTTCAGGGACAGCTCTACTTCATTATCCAGGCTAGGTTTAGTAGACACTCTCCTGAGTTCTAGAACATTCTAGAACATGCTTACATTCTCAGGGTAAGCTCTTTCACCTGCCTCAGGTGTTGATGGGCAGAGGGGCAGGGAAGCATCTCTTCGCTGCTCATGCCACCACATGTCAAATGGGTAACAACGGGGACAGCTCTCCCATGCTCACAACATCGGGGCTGGCTCACCCACATCTCTGACAACAGGGTCAGCTCTACTGTGCTGCCTAGTCAAGGAGCAAGGCCCACTTTATTGAGTGCTGCAGCAGGTAAGGGCGAGGGTCAGCTGTTTGTCTATTGAAGGTGGTAAGGGGGCAGGGGTTAGGAAGGACATCTCTTCCCCATCCAAACTGTTGCATGACAGGCAAGCAGTGGCGACAGACCTCCCATGCTCACAACTTCAGCACTGCGTCACCCGCACATCCACCAACAGGACTGACTCTGTTGTGCTGCCCAGGCTAGGTACAGGGCCTGCTCTCCCTAGTATTGCAGCTGATGGTGGGTGGGGGCAGGGACAGCTCTCTAGCTCGTATGACCTCAAAGCCAGCTCTCACACCTGTCTGAGACATTGATAGGTTGAGGGGGAGGGCATCTCTCTCCCATCCATGCTGCCACAAGACAAATGAATAATGGAGACAGCTCTCCTATTATTAACAATTCTAGGCAGACTTTTTTTCCCCACCTGCCAGTTCCCAAATATTTGACACAGAGACTTAAGTTAGAGGATTTTTTTTTTCATCTGGATCTGTCTTTACTGAGCATCTGTATTGTTTTTTGATTGCATGAGGTTAATCTAAAAATGCAATGTCACTGTCCACCAGTGTAGCTTAACTTATTGCATGAAGGTAGTACATGTCAGCTGGCCACTGGCTTCTCCTTCAGGCAGCTGCTGAGAGTCATGTCTTGGTAGTGCAGCTGGCATGATGGACATAAGACTAAAAAGCCACATTTGGCTCCATTTTTGTGTGTTTAGAACCTTTTAAAAGCTTTCTCAAATTTTATGTGTGTGTAGGTGCCCTACATTGGATGACATTTGTAGGTGGACTTTTCTTTTTCCCATCTGCCAGTTCCCAAATAACCAACACAGAGACTAATACAAATTATAAATGCTCAGCTGATAACTTAGGCTTATTACTAACAAGCTCTTACAACTTAAATTAACTCATTTCTATTAATCTATGTATTTTCATGTGGCTTGTAAATTTACCTGTCTTCCAACATGTCTTGCTCCCTTTGCATCTCCAGATGACTGCTGAGACTTTGTCCTTCTTCCAAGTGTCCTTAGTCTGATTTTTCCACCTAACCTTGTCCTGTCCAGCTATTGGCCAGTCAGCTTCTTTATTAGACCAATCACAGTGTAATTTATACAACATACAGAAGGATTTTTTTATAGCACACAACTTCTGGGCTGGCTCATCCACACCTCTGTCAACAGGGTCAGCTCTCTCTATATATATATGGAGAGAGAGAGAGAGATTGATAGATAGATAGATAGATAGATAGATAGATAGATAGATAGATAGATAGATATCCTATTATGGTGTGATTCTGATATGAGACACATGTTCTGTTTTCTTTCTCATTAACCTCTTTTGGCCTCTCATAAAGGTCAGCAGTAGCTCTTCAAATGTTTTTTTTTAGATTATAATATAATTACAACATTTCTTTCTTTCCTAACCCCCCTCCAAGTCCTTCCATGTAAACTTCCACACTCTCCTTTAAATTCATGACCTCCCTTTTCACTAATTATTATTGCATGCACATACAAATGCATAAACAGGTATGTATTTAAATATAAATTGTCCAACATTTTAAAGAGGTTATGACATTGAAAATAAGTGTAAGCTGTTAGTTTTGCTTTTAGAACTATGTATATGCTAAGTCCAAGATGCTACATGAAATATCAAGTCAGTCACTGACATCATTTTCATTATAAATACAATGTTAAAAAAATACTTTAAAAGTTTCTACAGAGGATTTGGACATTTGTCTCCTTCCATAATGCCCATCTCCCAAATACAAGTGTGAATTCACAGTCCCTAAGGTTAGAATAAAGGAGCTGTATGTTGAGATTGATGCAAGTGAAGCAGGAAAACCTGGGCACTCCCTCCTAGCAGAACTCTTTCTACACCTCTCTGCTGTCAGAAGATAAAGAACGAGTGCTCTGTGCAAACCTTTTGCAAATTAGAATTTGCTTTGAATGGAATGTTTATTAATGGTTTTTGTTTTCTTGTCCTGAGGCACACATCTCTGTCTGTTTATGCCTTTGGTAAATGAGTTCATTTTTTGCCATTATTTATTATTGGTACTTGTCAGATTTTTAATTATATAATTAAGATGCAATTGTTCTTCACTAATAAAAAATCATTAAAAGTGGTGTAATATGGCTGTTCCAAAATCATTCTGCATTTCTGGAAAATAAAATAAAATTTAAAGATTCCAAACTATATAACATGTAACCTATTTTCTTCAAGGGTACATTTGATTTGTTTAATAAATTAAAGTTTGTACAATATCTGCAGACACATACAAAGAAAATCAACTCTAGATGAATTAACGACATTGCCGAAGGTAATGTTTGAAATACAAAATTTAGGAAAATGAAAATGAGGACAAGCAAGTAGATTTTCCTGTTGTATTTGATGAAAATAATAAGATGGAGAAAGGCTCCCACATGATTCAGGTTTATACTAGATTCCTTGCGACAACAAAACTGAGATTCAGAAAATATATGCCATCTTCCCAGGGTTATTCATCGTCTATGCTCTCTGTCCCGTGGCATGCCAGGCCAACTCAGTGCTGTTTACTTTACATCAAGGTAACAAATTAATAGCTTTCATTATGTCAGCTTCATAAAGAATTGGGTGGTTTATCTCTCTTTTCCCTGCTTCTCTTCCTTCTTCCTGTGCCCTTTGTGCCCTTCTGCTCCAGGCTGTCACCATTTCCCTTTTATGTCATGTGTGGTTTATTTCCTGTCCCCCCTTCCTCAATCACCTATACTTTTCTTTTAATGTTCTTTCTTCATATACTTTGTCGATGACATTGCTTTGCCTAGTGGAAATATCCATAGCCATGTCACCCAAATCTTTAGGGCACTGTACTGAGAAGCGTAAATGTGGTGATATTGTGTCCTCCAATATATTGTGCACCCTAGTAAACTTATCTGGGGGTCAGAGAACAGAATAGCTACTATATTAAACAAAGAGGTTAGGCAGTGGTAGCACATGCCTTTAATCCTAGCATTCTGGAGGCAGAGATCCACTCGGATCTCTGTGAGTTCAAGGTCACACTGGAAACAGCCAGGCATGGTGACATACCTTTAATCCTAGTACTTGAGATTTCATGTCTTGCTTGGGAAAGATACGTGCCTTTAATCCCCAGAAGTTATGGCAGGAAGCAGATATATTAAGGCATGAAGACCAGGAACTAGAAGCTTTTAAGCTTTTAGGTTTTTAGCAGCAGTTCAGCTGAGATCTGTTCAGAGGCTTTCAATCCAATCTGAGGAAACAAGATCAGCTGAGGAACTGGCAAGGTGAGGTTGGATGTGGCTTGTTCTTTTTCTCTGATCTTTCAGCGTTAACCCCAATACCTGGTTCCAGGTTTGTTTTTATTAATAAGACCGTTTAAGATTTGTGTTACATCTAAATATAAATATTTATAGCAAATTCCATATAGCTGTATTGAGTTCTTTTCACATTAATGCAGATTTCTTTCAAATGTATACTGTTTTACTTGAATCTTGATTGCTTAATAACAAAACATGTAATTGATATAGGTGAAAAATATATACATGCCCAAATCAGGTAATATAAATATGGTTTACTAGACAATGATTTATCATTTCTTTTAAATATTCAAGGTAAACTTTTTATTATTTTATTAGAGAATAATGTGAGTCTTATCACTTTTACCTAGTGCTATTAAATAACTTATTTTTTAATAAACTTCCCTTATGTTTCTTCTTATTCATGAGCTGTGTCTTGTAAACAGATTTGTAGCCTTCCCCCTTTCATGTGAATAAGTCTGAGGCAGACACATGCTGGAACAAAGCATTCCCAGTGCTCTCTGTGAAGAATCTGCTGACACCTGAACTGGCTTCTATTGGAATTTGTTTTTGGCTGATCTTTACATGACCTTTGAAATCCTGGCATCTGACCTGCTTTGGACTTGGATCCACGGCTCTAAGCCTGTCTGCTGCAGGGACTTTGTCCTTTCCATCTAGTATTTTCTGGACCTCTCCATCTGTCTTAACCCTCTGGAAGCCAAGATGTGAGAAGATAACACATTTTGAGACAGACCTCCTTGTCAGTCTTCTCTTTCTGAGAGACAATATATGGGGAAATACACACACCTCTTTCTAGTGCCACTTTTTTTCCCAATAAACATCCTTGCTGAGAGGTATCCATATTGAGGCAAAATGATTGGATAAAATAGAAAATATCAGAAACTGTGAGATCTTCGACATTTGTGAACAAAAACAAACTCCTCCAAGAAACCTATTACTTAAAGAATTGTTCTTAAAGAGGAAGAGCTACATTGGTGGGCAGGCAGATGCATACCCAAGATCCTAAGTCTAAAAAGTACTATATTATAGCACATTCTTTTCCATTTGGATGTACTTTATGATTCTGGCTTTGGCTATTGACAGATGTGCCAACATCCTCTGAGGAAAAAACATGGAGTCCTTACAGGGCTTCTGCCCAACTGGAAAAGAGAAAGCTCATACCATCTTCTAATACTGACTGTGCTCCAGAGACTGGTGACTCAATTTTGTGGACCTAATTAGTTTCGAGATGATTGAAATAAACACTGAAACGTTGGTAACAGCTTAGTAGAATTCTGGCTAATTTCTATGTCCTATGTGAATTGCCCTTCACAAATTTAAACTCCTTGTAGTTACTGCTTACCAAAATTATTAGAACCCTACAAAGCCAAGCAAAAGCAAGTCGAGTGACATTCCTCATTGTGTATCTTTAATTTACAAAGGGGAATTCTCTGGACAATTTTATTTAGCCACTAGCATGTTTAATTGGATGAAAACATTGTTTTCATGATCTTTGATACCATGTGTTAGTTTAAATTAGATCATAGCAGTTTCTAGTCACTGAATTTTGCTTCACAAATGCCTCCAAAGAGTTAGGATAGACAAAAGACAGCCCTTAACAGAATTATTAACAATATCCAAGGGTGCAAATTGTTACTTGTAAATATCAAGATTCATTATCAGACAAAAGAACAAAAGGTTACATGAACAACATACATTGCCTAATATTTACAAGAAACCAACATGAGTTCAAGGTAGAAGCTGTGTTTCTGAATCCTTTATCCTTTATTAGATGAGACAATGGTGAGTCCTTTAGTCAACACACACTCATATTGTATATATACATATGATATATATATATATATATATATATGTGTGTGTGTGTGTGTGTGTGTGTGTGTATGTATGTATTTTTAAACATGTCACAGTATAGGAATCTTGTCTTTGTAGTATAACACATGTAAAGTTTTCAGATCAATTTGAGTTTGTATAATCACTGATGGTCTATTAACTCAATTTGGTCAATAGGAAACATTTGATTCTGGCTCTATGGGGTGCAATTACATTGATCACCCTGATGAATGAATCTTTTGGCTTGAAAAATACTTAGAAAAAAGTTAGAATCAGGCAAAGAAATGAGGAGACAGTGCCTTATAGTTTAAAATGCCTTCCTAATGGACATCACTGGAGTTGAGTTCCATTGTATTGATATTGCTGAGTGCTCTGCCTTTGGAACACAGAGCTTCACTAAACAAAACCACAAATTCCAAAATCAGTAAGTAATTAGGATGTGTACCTGCTCTTATAGACCAAGTACTAGAATTGGCTTTAAAGATTTTTACTCCCTAAAGGGAGAATACTCAGTGCTTGGAAAATGAACAGAAGAAATAAAAGGAAATCCTTACAAAAGTGCTATTTTCTTGATAGAGCACATCACAGATACAATACTTAGAGTTATGTCTGGCCCATAGAGTGAATATACATTTCAGATGCTAAGTTCTACAAGCAGCAACATACCCTAACTTTACATCCTTTTATAGCTAAGCTTCAGGGACTAAGCCTGGATCTTTATTTTAAAACAACAACAGAACAGCACACCTCCCCTGGGCTCCATATCTCAGCCCACAACCCCAGGAGCCTTACCGGAAGCCAGGCTAGTCTTAGGGACCCCAGGTAATAGTAATATATGTTCTTTTAAACATTTGTATGTATATATACATATATATTTATTTGCAACTTAAATATATATGTATATAAATTTCCATTTGCAACTTAAAAAACAACAAATAACTTAATGAGTATGTGGATTGTGTGTGAAAAGTGAGAAGTACAAATACATATCCCATGTGTATTTACTCCTTGTTCCATTAATCACAAGTTATTGTACGTATCATGATTTTCCAACTGTTGAAACTATGTAAAATTATCTCACATTTTTAATGTCAGCCTATGAGGATGGATACAACACTAGAAACACTCTAGAGCTGTGCTTGCCTTGGACATGGATTCCCATGGCTTAAGCTGGGCTTCTGTGGAGCTTTTATCCTTCCATGTGTGTGAGTTCCAGAGTTCCAAAAGGTATTCTGATCTTACAATAGAAATCATCAAATATCTTACCAAGAGCAGTCTTTTTGAGAACAGCTACCTCACAACTCCTTTCAGTACTTCTAAGTAATTTCAAGTTCTGGTGACCACACTTTATCCAAGTTCTTAATTATTTATTTATAAATATATTTTTGAGATTATAATATGCCTACTGATTCTATATTCTAAAAATATCTTTATATGACATATAATTTATACAACTTAAATAACATAATTCCATATAATGGTTTGGCAGCATAATGTAAGACTTTAAAAATATTCAAGTGGTGTCTAGAAATATTTCAAATATTTTGTAATAAATTGTGTATGAATTAAAATATTGATTATCATTTGTTTGAATAGTCATAAACTTTAAATCTGATATGTAACTTCATGGTATAACTGCTTTTATTGGAAAATGAAGTCATTTTCACCATTAAATTCTGTAATAATGTTTTAAATTAAAAATCATGCCAGTGGTTGTAAGGAATTAATTCTAATTTTTAGAATAAATCAGTAAAATACATTTTTTTTGTGTGAGTTATAAAATCTTTCCTAAAAGAGTATGGACATTTGTATGCATGCACATGCATTCTCTTCTTATGCAAATATCAAAGATGCTTTAATTTTGCTGAACATTTAATTGACATTATACATTGTAATGAGAGATTTGTACAGAATCACGTTTGTATGAAAGCAAAGGTTCCTGTCAAGCTGTACTCACTGGAAAGCTAAGCAAAAGAAACTTCGACAAGCAGCTCAGTACACATTAAAAGAAACTGTGTGCTCCAATGGTGATAATGCCCTGTGATGGTTCTTACATGCGGGCAAAACTTGCCACAATAATAATTGGTACTTGAAGTCTAGATACTGGGGTTTTATTCCCAACTCTATACTTGTGCACAATGGAGAAGGGACTGTTTTCCAGTCTTCTCTTTTCTATGTCTTTCCAAAGAGAAAATGTCACCATCTCTACCCATGTTCTGCTTTTGGCATTCCTGCAGAATGTCTGTGGCTCTCATCTAGCGGGAATGGAACAGAGGTGAAGACAGACTCTGAACATTGCCCTGACACAGTCTTTCCTTTGGTGCTTACTGAAACAGCTCCAATAGATACCACTTTTTACTGGAAGAAAGCTTAGCAGATTTCAGACTTTTTCCACAATAAAACAAAACAAAAGTGTTAAAATGATGAAATTAAACTCTTCCTTTAATTTTAAAAATCATTCTGAATTTCCTAAAAAAAAAAAAATATATATTTTCCAAGACCCACTTACACAATGGGCCACATTTTGCACAGAACTATAAGTCTTTCCAGTTTATCCTAATTCCATTTTCTAAATCTGCCATAAAACACTGGTTTTTCTCTAGCCCACAACACCTTTTTTTGTGGGGGGTTTTCGAGACAGAGTTTCTTCGTGAAGTTTTGCTGCCTGTCCTGGATCTTGCTCTGTAGGCCAGGCTGCTGTCAAACTCACAGAGATCTGCCTGGCTCTGCCTCCCGAGTGCTGGGATTAAAGACATCACAGCCTTTTTAGCACACCATATTCCTTATCATTTTGAATAAACAATGAGGCCTTAATTTTAAAGATGACATTGGTGTATTTTACTGTTATCTTTTACCTTCTTTGATAGTTAAGACATGTGAAAGGCAAAGAGATTATCTAAGCAGCAGATCGACATGTGTTACCTCTGCGATTCCGTCAAAGAGTGCAAGATAGTTTTCATAGAATGGCAATGTGGAATCTAGGACTGGACCACTTAGGACTGGAATCATGGCTCTGGCACACACTCAGATCTCAGGAAAATTATTTACCTTCTCTATGCCTTATTAATTCTCCTCAGCAAAACAGGTATTAAAATTCAAGTTACAACATAAGATGATGGGGAATAATGATGTAACACACTCAGATGAGTTCTTAACTTTATGGAAAGCACAGTGTAAGAATTTCTTATTTGTACCTATAAGACATAACTTGGCAATTATCATTAAGTAGCTCTAAGATCATAACATACTTTTTTCAATTTAAATGTATGTATTATGTTCACATGAACATTTATAGCATGTCATATAAATAAAATATTAATATTTTATAGTGGTACATATTATATACCTATAACATGTATGTCTTCATAAGTATGATATATAAAATTTGTATGTTTATGCAAACACAAACCAATAGCATGTGTCCATATTGCTAATTACCTGTATTTGTAGATAGATAAATACCCTAAATTAAGTAAGCTATGTGTATTGGATTTAAGCAACATGTCACTCACTGTGTGGGTTTTATCCTTTTTTTTTTTTTTTTTTTTTTGAGACAGGGCTTCTCTGTGTAGCTTTGCACCTTTCCTGGAGCTCACTTGGTAGCCAAGGCTGGCCTCGAACTCACAGAGATCCGCCTGACTCTGCCTCCCGAGTGCTGGGATTAAAGGCGTGAGCCACCAAGGCCCGGCCAATGGGTTTTATCTTTTAAGTGAATGTCCTCACACTGTATACATTTTCTTATTCTGTCCATATACAGAATACTTATAATATTTATTCACATTAATACTGGTGTATTTATTGCATTCACTCACTCTGTTAAGTCTTTTGGTACGTGGATATGCCATACTTTACTGATAAGCTTATTTTCTCCTATAAAGAAAATGGCTATACCAAAAAGTTTTATGTGTCTTCACGTGACTCAAATTTCCTATGAGCCTGCTACACATAGGAATCTAAATGTTGATGTTTGAATCTATATTCAGAATATGTACCTATTGTCCTTTCCAAGATAAGATAGTAAGTCAGTCTTTAAGTCTTCCTATCTTCATCAAAACTTGGTACATGCCATTTCTAGAGTTTATAGTTTTGTGAATATCATTGTGTAAAATGAGTTTTCATGTACATATTTTGAAGCACATTAGCCTCATCAATTTAAACATTTAAATAATATTTAATGCTCCGGCCAGCAGGGCTTCAACAGGTTCTCGACCACCCTAAGGACGGAATGATAGGAACAGGAGACACAAAGAAAATACACCAAGACAAGATTCTGATCAAGGTGCCACTTTATTTTTCTCCAGGAGGGTTTATATAGTTCCTGCAGGGTAGGGTGAGCAGGAAACTGTTATCTACATAGGGTGGGGCAAGCTAACAGGATGTGTTATGTAGGATGTTTACAGGGTGAAAGATCAAGTGTTCTGACTCAGTGTCCTGTTGCTAGGCAACCTAACTGTAAGATGATCTAGTTCCCTGTCTTATCGGGGGGGGGGTCTGTATTTTTCCACTAACTAGAGATTCTGTCCTTGTCCCTGACAATTTTCTCTCTGTAAATATTATCACACAATTTCAAAGGTACTGTCTTTATCTTGATTTTATAAAACGTCCTCTAGATTAATCTCTATATATTACCAATACTCTATTAATATTCTTTATTACTACTCTGCATAATAATCAACTGTTGGTAAGTATTTTAAATATGCTATGTGCCAACTACTTTTTACTGATATATATGCAGCATTTACATTCTAACATAATCATAAATATTACTATTATATAATTCAACTGTTGAATAATTTTTCTAAGATAGATGTAGCACACACTAAAGTGATGTAAAAATTAGAGAAGTGTACATACAGCACAATGCTAACAGAAAATATACATGGAAAACTTTATAATGAAAATTTAATATGTATGTTAGCAATAACTTCTAATGTGGAATAGGCAAGTTTTCATCTGGTTTACTTTGCTCTTCACAATAATTCTATTAAGTAATAGCTACCCTGACAAGCATGTTGCAGGAGACAATGGAAATTCAAGAAATTGTGAGTCAGTTTAGAGGCACAGATGTATAACCATAATAGAATAAATAAGATTGTGAACATGGAAAACAGTGGAAAGAAAGCACAATCTGCAGGCTGTTACCTCCCTTTTACCTGGATTCCCAAGGGGAATTATAATTACTGAAGATCCTCTACTGATTAAAATGGCAATCCCTTTCAAATTAGTATGCAAAGCACAGCACACAACCATAATCCAGGGTATTCAAGTGCTTTGATGAATAACACTCTCTGATTGTATTTGCAAGAGGGAAAGGCAAAGGGATGGGAGCAGAATTGTGACTAACCTGGAAAGAAGGGCAATTATCAAGCAGCAAGCAGTCTCTCCATGAGCTTTGCAACACACTAAGCATCAGCAGCTGGGATCTCTTTGATTCTAGCAAAGTGAGGTCTTTCCTCCTGATTAGGTCACCTCCCTCGAGGATCATAATTCCTAGTGACAACAACACAGAAACAATAATAAAGCAATGGTAACAACAAAGCCTCTGGGGACTGACATCTCTTTCATGTCTGCAAGTTGCAAAGTTTTGTAAATTGCCTCCACTTTGTACATGTGCAAAGGCAGACTAAGTTTCATTTCAAACTGAAGCTTTCATCTCCAAGCCGGTACCACTAGACAGTGGTAAAAACGTCTTCATTGCTCCCATAGAAAATTCTATTGTCATTATTCTTCGACTGATCTCAACTTTGAACTGTTTCTCTGGAAGGATAATAGGGTAAGGTTGCTTTTAGCAGATAGTGTTAATTCAAGGTGAGGCCTATGGACAGTGTTGGGAGTCTAGATGGTGAGCAATGTCTTCCTAATTTGAACCTGTCTCTTATGAAATAATGCTGCAATAGTGTGTGCTCATCTATTTTACATACAAGACCTTGTGTAATTTCTGTGACATTATACAGTCAGGTGGCTCAATTTTACTTCACACTCTTACTTTGATCTCACATTGCTGTTTTCACCACCAACACATCCCTTGATGGTTATCCTTCAGGTGCAGCTCTGTATTGAGAATGTCTTTCCTGTCCTTCACTTGATGGTCATGAAAGCAAACCCTCAGGATATTCTTTTTTGTAGAAAAACAGACAAGGATATGAGATATTGCAAACTTGGGGCGCAAAGAGTGTTCCCCTTGGTTAATAATCTGTTTTCCTTCTGGAATGACAACTATACACCATATTCTTTGTATGGTTCCAAGAAGACCCATTCTTCCCTAGTGTGGGGTGTCATGGCAATAAAAAGGAAAGAACACATGTCTTGCCATTTGTTCATTTTTTATATTTGAGAATTACTCTGAGTAATACTTTCTCTTAAGGCTCTATAACTGACTAGAAATATACTGAATATGTCTGTACAAATGAGGGAAAATGGCATATTTTTATCTTACACCTATTACTTAAATATTTCATTTGGTGTAAAATGTGTTACTTGGTCTTGGAAGATTCTTCAATATTTTCATGGAATACAAAATGGAATTTATAACCTAACAGGAATTGGCTCATATTTAGCCCCTGCCTCCCTCTCCCTTCCTCCCTTTCTCTCTCTCTCTCTCTCTCTCTCTCTCTCTCTCTCTCTCTCTCTCTCTCTCTCTCTCACACACACACACACACATACACACACACACATATACCCACCCCACACACACAAACACACACACACACTCACAGTCTCTCTCTCTCTCTCCTCTCTCTCTCTCTCTTACACACACACATATACCCACACACACACACACAAACACACACACAGTAACACACACACAGTCTCTCTCTCTCTCTCTCTCTCTCTCTCTCTCTCTCTCTCTCTCTCTCTCTCTCTTTCTCTCTCTCTCATATCCCCACACACATGAGAACACATGAACACAAACAACCATAGATACTGACAAGGCAAACAGAATCTGTAAATGCTATAGTAGCATAGTTTTTATTGCTATAATGTAGTCTTAACTTGTTTTTACATAATAGGTTTTTGATGTTTCAAATATAGAAGGCAAATTGTTTTAATCTTAACTTAAATATTTAGGTAAAATCAAGGTGAAATTTACTGCACTTTAACTATGGAGAGATTTTCTATCATTTAGTTTAGTATAAGAATCCAGTAATTATTTTCAATTGAGCCACTAATTATGAATTTAACGTAAATGCAGTAATATGCCACTAGTAACTAATTTATCCTATTAGCTCATGTCAGTATGCTGATATTCAATATCATAATTATCCAGGTCATGTGACATATATACAGAAATATTTAAGTACACATGCATATTTTAATATTAATATTATTGATTTCAGTGAATGTTCGGTTTAAACCATGAGTTGGAAAAATACTCCAGCTTAAATTGTAAATATACCACTCAAGGTCCATGACTTTGTACAAAGCTGGGGCAAGATCATAGTTTGCTAGAGTCTAAATCACAAGATCAATATGTCTAGGAACTTGTGGTTACACCAGCATCTTATTTTTATTTATGTCTTTTGAGACAGGATCTCACTATGAATCCCTGCAAGATCTAGAATTCATTATGTAGAGCAGGCTTGCTTTGATCTCATAGATATCTGCCTGCCTCTGCCTCCCATGTGTTGGAATTAAAAGTTTACTCCAAAATTTCTAGCCACTAGTTCTGTTATTAACAGGTCTTTCTAATTATAGAAGTGCCAGCATTTTTTATTGCCTACAACTTGTGATCTATACATCCTGTTTTTGAGCTATAAACTGAGGACAGCTAAGTACTTCTTCAAGTAGTCTTGGTCCATTATTTAATTATTATATCCTAGAAAATACCACCATGCCTCTGTGCTTTTTGAGTTCAGACTGGCAAATTGAAATCAAGAGAATGGACCGTTCACTGAAATGCTATTTTTCCAGCTAGACTAGTTTACTACTATAAGATAACCGTTGTTATATAAACTCTGCTATATAGCATAATGTTATATATGTTCTAATGTTTACTAGGCATATGGAACAGATTTCAGATATAAAAGATTAATTTCTTTAGTCTCCTTCTCTCAAGAGTTGAGGAATAAGCAGTATTGCTGTGGAATATTAAAAATGAAACATTGATTTTTAGCTCAGTAATTTGATTGCTAGACATACTAATCAATAGAGTTTCCAGAATGCATTGAATAACCTGTGATCAGTGATATGGTAAGTACATTCAGTCAATGATCAAGAGATATAAAATGGCAGGCAAAAAGTGTGTTAGGAAATTTGAAAGTAGGCATATTAAGGATATTTTGTTACCATTGAAACAATACAAGAAAAGATCAAGGCAAAAAGGTATCTCTATTATAGGTTGAGATATTTTAACCTTAATAAAGACAGTTACACATATTATTTAAGTTCAGAGAATTTCAGAGGAGCCATTAAAATTAAATCTAAGTATAAACTAGTTGATTCATGTAGTTAACAGTTATAATAATTATATAGAGCCTTTTGTGATGATGAAAATGAATATTCATGAATAGATACTTGCTACTCATACACGGTCTGCTGATGAACAGTATTGAAAACAACTGAGAACTTGTAAGAAATTAAAAATTGAAGTTTATTCTAGCATGATAAAACAAGAAACAGGTTTTTTTGTTTGGCTTTGTTTAAGTTTTTAAATAAGAATTTCATTTTATTTTTCCCTCTTATTAAATATAGATTCTTTTCTCATACAATATAATCTTAATCCAGTTTCCCTTCCCTCTATTCCTCCCAGCTCCTCCCCACCTCCTCTCTCATCAAAACCCATCCTCTTTCTGCCTCTCATTTGAAAATAATAGCCTTCTAAGAAATAACAACAAAACAGAAGAAAATAAAATAATAACCTAAAACAAAAATCATCATACTGAAGTTGGACAAAGCAAGCCAACAGAAAAATAAAAAGAGATCTAAGAGCAGGAACAAGAATTGGAGACTCACTCATTCACACACACAGGAATCTTCTATGGAGGGACCTTGTGCAGACCCATTTAGGCTCTGTGACCTGTTTCCTCAATTGATGTGTTCCAAGGGTATTTCTGCAGCTGTTGGAGGCTGGGACAATGGGATGAGTTGTGGTGAAGAATGGTTGGAGGAGAAGATCTTTTTTATTTATTAAGATTTTTTTTATTCATTTTACATACCAATCACAGATATCGCTCTTCCCTCCTCCCACCCCTCCAGCCTTCTCCCCAAAACGCCCCCATTCCCTCCAACAAGAAGGTAAGACCTCCCATGAGGAGTCAGCAGAGCCTAGTACATTCATTTGAGGCAGGTCCAAGCCCACTCCTTGCCTCAAGGCTGTGCAAGGCATCCTACCATAGGTAATGTGCTCCAAAAAGCCAGCTCATGCACCAGGGATGGATCCTGATCCCACTGCTAGAAGCCTCCAATGGACTGTATTAGACCCTCTGCATAAGCAAGAAGATCTTTGAGATCCACTGGGGATGAGGTCAGAAAGGAAAGGAAGCAGGTTTTCTGCTGCAGAGACTAGAGAGATTGGATCTGGAGGAGAAGGAGTAGCATTGATCTGCCTTCAGATGACTTGTTGTCCTGACAGAAGCAGCCCTTTGCTGTAGAATAGTCTTTTTGTACACTGTGAAGACATGTTGCTCTCATTGTTAATAAAGAGCTGACTGAGCCAGGTGGTAGTGGTGCATACCTATAATCCCAGCACTCGGGAGGCAGAATCAGGAGTATCTCTGTGAGTTCAAGGCTAGCCTGGTCTAAAGAGTGATTTCCAGGATAGGCTCCAAAACTACACAGAGAAACCCTGTCTTGAAACAAACAAACAAAGAAACAGAAAAAGAACTGACTGGTAAACAGCTATGCAGGAAGAGGTTAGGAGTGAAGGTAAAACTAAGAGAACTCTGGGAAAGAGGGATGAGTTACAAGCCAGATATGCAGAGAAAGCAGCAGATGAACATGTGCTGAAAAAAGATACCACCATGTGGTAGAGCATAGATAAGAAATATGGGTTAATTTAGGTTGAAAGAGTTAGTTAGTAACAAGCCTAAGCTATGATCCAAGCATTTAGAATTAATAAGTATCTCTGTGGTTATTTGGGGAACAGGTGGTCCCCCCCAAAAAAAAACCTCTTCCTACAGCCCTTGGTACTTGTTTAGTTTTTTTATTAGCTCTTTGAGAATATTTTCACAATGTCTTTTGATTGTATTCACATCAGCTCCCCAAACTCTTCCCAGATCTATATACCCTTCTCAGTCCACTCACTCTGTGATTCTTTTTAACCAGTGAAGACTAATTTGTGCTGTTAAAATATTCTTGAGTTTGTAGCCTTCTACGTTAGCATGGTCAACTTACCAAGAGCTACAATCTTAGAGAAAAGTGATTTTCCCTCCCCTAGCAGTTATCAATTGTCAATAACTCCTCAAAAAGGGGTGGGACTTCATGCCCAACTCCCCTCTCTATGATTAGATTTTGTCTAGCTTGGGGCTGTAGAGTTTGTGGGTATGCTGTTGTGCTACTGTGATTTCATATGTGCTGCTTTCCTTATGTGTCCAGAAGATATCAGTGATACCACTATTGCAAATAATGACCATGTCTTGCTAACATGGTCATTATTGTATCTCAAAGTGTTCACAATTGGTCAAGATCATACCCATTCCAGCAATGCCTCAGGGAGAATTGATGAGAAGGGAGTAGAAATATTGAAAGAGTCAAAGTTTAAGAAAAATGTTTTGGTTTTTTTTTGGTTTGTTTGTTTGTTTGTTTGTTTGTTTTTATCATGACAGGACTATTACACTCAGGATCTCAAGGCATCTCTGCATAAGACCTGCACAAGATCAGGTCAGTATACATTCCAATATGGAGCAAGCACTGGTCCAAGGTCTCATAGATAAGGAAAATAAGTTTTCTTTAAGAGTGTGTCCCCTGGTATGCCCACCATATACTACTAGAAGGTATCATCCATGAGTATATGGGCAGCACAAATTGTACTCAGTAGAGTGGACACACACACACACACACACACACACACACACACACACACACACGAAAATAAGACTTGTGGTTCTGAAGAATAGTAATGTCCATCTTGGTGGAGTGAATAGGAGAAGATAGACAGGAGTGAATGCAATAAAAATCCATGGTATGCATATGTGAAACTCTCAAAGAACTTCTGTCATGAAAATGTTCTCAGCAAAGGGGACATTGTTTTTTTCAAGAAGAGATACTTTCTTACTTACTTAAGTGCTACCTAAGTGTCAAAGATCAGGAAGAAGATGGAATTCCAGGTAAAACTGCTGCTTTGCTTCCCACAGCTGACATGATGCCTCTCTGAATTTTGCATTTGGAAATTTCCTTTGAGGGAAGAACAAGCTATCCTTCTATATTTACTCATCCCAGTCTTTCATTGTAAAATATCACTAAAATTTTTAAATCTCAAAGAAGCAAAATATAGTCATTTTCATAAAAAATGATATGACAGAGTACTTCATTTCTTGTAAAAATCTCTGGTTAAATACTAGAAGGTTATTTTTCCCTAGTCATTACACCATTTTGTTTCTGGATTTAAAACTAATTATTTTCTCCATGATAATACAAACTAAGCCAGATTTGTTTCTGTAGCTTTTTTTTAACATGATAAATCCATGATTCTTTTTATAGCACAGATCTAAATGTATAATAGACTCCAATTTCATCATTATTCAGTTATTACTAATTAACACTAGAAAGCAAAATATGTGTCTTGTTTTTGTATAAAATTCTGCTAAGCGCAATACCTGACCCGTAGTAAGTAGTTAATAGTTTCATTGATTAGTAAACAAAAAAGAATCAGATAGAGATTAAGTAATTTTTCTGTTTCACGCAGACAAAAATATTTCTGCCTCTAAACTATACTTTTCATAGCTACACCAATTTTTGCCTACTTGGAAGCATCTTCAACTACTTCATGCAAACATACTTGCATATGAAGCACTTACACTAGTGCTATTAAAATATTCCCAATACTACAATGGGTCACTGCAGCTGAGGGTTACTCTATGCTGTGCCCTCTTCTAACTCTTCCAGTATAGAAAATAGAAATTGAAGGAGTTGGAGGAAAAAGGCAAGGCTCAAAATACCTTTTCTTATAAAACATAACCTAGAGATTACACAATTTTAGCCCCAAAGGGTGTAATTATTTTTTTGTCTAATATGTTAAAGCTATAATGATAATCTCTGTATGCTAAATAACTGAAGGATCGTGTGACCACAACACCTCAAGCCATAACTCAAATTTGAAACATTCTTCCAACTTATGCTGCCAAGAAATTAGAATGTCACAAACTTTCCTAGAGTTTTCTCCTAAGAGAACACTACTAAAACCACCAGGGAGTCTGTATTATCCCTGGCTATGTAGTGTGATCTATCCTCGAGCTATCTCGGTGGGTCAGAACCAGAACGAATCTGAACACTCCGTCTGAGGACAGCCCAGGGCCCAGCTGCTGATCCTGTGAAACCCAACAACTTGGAGGTGTTGGTGAGACTACCCTGCTCAGCTGAAACCCATCTGGGAGAGGATTCAGATGCCTACAGTTTAAAGTCTGAAGAAACAAGATCAGCTGAGGAGTTGACAAATGAACAAAACGTGACCTGGGAACACAGAAGAAGGCGCTACCCAGGCACCAAACCAGATCACCAGAATCATAAGTATATAATTCACCGATCGAAATCAGCTGCCCCTGAAGAAATAGCCCAATAGCACCAATTTAACCAAGAACCACTACTAAACAAGACTAAAAATTAGAACAAGAGAGGCACTCTCAGACACAGACACCACCTGCACCTCACAGAGGAAGAGATGAGTAGACGCCAGTGCAAAAATACAGGCAACAACATAAAGACCTATATGGCAACATCAGAACCTAGTGATTCTACACCTGCAAGACCTAAACATACCATGACAGAAGAAACAGAAGAAATCAACCCTAAAAATGACATTAAGAAGATGATAGGGGCCCTTAAAGAAGAAATAAAACATTCCCTCAATGAGGAAATAAAAACTTTCCTTAAAGAGGAATTGAAAAACTACCTTAAAGAGGAAATAAAAACTTTCCTTAAAGAGGAAATAAAAAACTCCCTTAAGAGGAAATAAAAACTTCCCTTAAAGAGGAAATGAAAAACTCCATTAAAGAGGAAATAAAAAACTCCCTTAAAGAAATGGAAGAAAAAACGAACAAAAAATGGGAAGAAATCAAATCAAGCCAAGAAAAAGCAATTAAACAGATGAAAGAAACATTCCAAGATCTGAAAAATGAATTTGAGACAATAAAGAAAACACATGCTGAGGGAATGCTGGAAATAGAAATCCTGACAAAACGAACAGGAACTACAGAAACAAGCATAACCAACCGATTGCAAGAGATGGAACAGAAAATCTCTGACACTGAAGACACGATAGAGAAAATAGATTCGTCAGTCAAAGAAAACAATAAAGACAAAAAAGTCCTAACACAAAACGTCCAGGAAATTTGGGACACCATGAAAAGACCAAACCTAAGAATAATAGGGATAGAAGAAGGAGAAGAATACCAACTCAAAGGCACAGAAAATATATTCAACAAAATCATAGAAGAAAACTTTCCTAACCTAAAGAAAAAAATACCTATGAAGATACAAGAAGCTTACAGAACACTGAATAGGCTGGATCCAAAAAAAAAAGTCCCCTCGCCACATAATAATCAAAACACTAAACACACAGAATAAAGAAAAAATATTAAGAGCTGCAAAGGAAAAGGACCAAGTAACATATAAAGGCAAACCCATCAGAATAACACCAGACTACTCAATAGAGACTATGAAAGATAGAAGATCATGGACAAACCTCATGCGACACTAAGAGACCACGGATGCCAACCCAGACTATTATACCCAGCAAAACTCTCAATCACCATAGGCGGAGTAAACAAAATATTCCAGGATAAAACCAGATTTAATCAATGCCTGTCCACAAACCCAGCCCTACAGAAAGCACTAGAAAGGAAAATTCAACCCAGAAGCTAAACACATCCATGAAAAATCAAGCAATAGATAATCCCACACCAACATACACCACAGAAGGACAACACAACACAACCAAAAAAATAACAGGAATTAACAATCACTGGTCATTAATATCCATCAATATCAATGGTCTCAACTCACCTATAAAAAGACACAGGCTAACAGAATGGATAAGAAAACAGGACCCATCCATATGCTGCATACAAGAAACACACCTTAACTTCAAAGACAGACACTACCTCCGAGTAAAGGGCTGGGAAAAGGTTTTCCAAGCAAATGGACCTAAGAAACAAGCTGGTGTAGCTATCCTAATATCTAATAAAATAGACTTCAAACTAAAATCAATCAAAAGAGACCAGAATGGACATTACATATTCATCACGGGAAAAATCCACCAAGATGAAGTCTCGATTCTAAACATTTATGCTCCAAATACAAAAGCACCCACATTCATAAAAGAAACACTACTAAAGTTTAAAACGCACATCAAACCCCACACATTAGTAGTGGGAGATTTTAACACACCACTCTCACCAAAAGATAGATCTACCAGACTGAAACTTAACAAAGAAATAAAGGACCTAACAGATGTTATGACTCAAATGGACCTAATAGATATCTACAGAATATTCCATCCTAACACAAAAGTATATACCTTCTTCTCAGCACCCCATGGAACCTTCTCAAAAATTGACCGCATGCTTGGACACAAAACAAATCTCAACAGATACAAAAAAATTGGAATAACCTCCTGTATCTTATCAGACCACCATGCCTTAAAGTTAGAACTCAATAACAACAAAAATTATAGAAAACCCACAAACACATGAAAACTGAATAATGCCCACCTGAAACATCAATGGGTCAAGGAAGAAATAAAGACAGAAATTAAAGAGTTCCTAGAATTCAATGAAAATGAAAGTACAACATACCCAAACTTATGGGACACTATGAAAGCAGTGCTAAGAGGAAAATTCATAGCTCTAAATGCACACATAAAGAAGATGGAGCAATCCCATACCAATGAATTAACAGCACAACTGAAAGCTCTAGAACAAAAAGAAACAAACTCACCAAGGAGAAATAGACGCCAGGAAATAATCAAATTGAGGGCTGAAATCAACGAAATAGAAAACAAGAGAACAATACAAAAAATCAATGAAACAAAGAGTTGGTTCTTTGAAAAAATCAACAAGATAGACAAACCACTAGCCAAATTAACCAAAAGGCAAAGAGAGAGCACCCAAATTCACAAAATCAGAAATGAAAAGGGAGACATAACAACAGACAATGAGGAAATCCAGAGAATCATCAGATCATACTTCAAAAACCTGTACTCCACAAAAATGGAAAACCAGGAAGAAATGGACAATTTTCTGGATAAATACCAAATACCAAAATTAAATCAAGACCAGATAAACCATTTAAATAGACCAATAACCCCTAAAGAAATAGAAACAGTCATCAAAAGTCTCCCAACTAAAAAAAGCCCAGGACCAGATGGTTTCAGTGCAGAATTCTACCAGACTTTCAAAGTAGAACTAATACCAATCCTCTTCAAAGTGTTCCACACAATAGAAACAGAAGGAACACTACCAAACTCTTTTTATGAGGCTACAATTACCCTGATACCCAAACCACACAAAGATGCAACAAAGAAAGAGAACTACAGACCAATCTCCCTCATGAACATTGATGCAAAAATACTCAACAAAATATTGGCAAACCGAATCCAAGAATACATCAAAACAATCATCCATCACGACCAAGTAGGATTCATCCCAGGGATGCAAGGATGGTTCAACATACGGAAATCAGTCAATGTAATACACCATATAAACAAACTGAAAGAAAAAAAAACACATGATCATCTCCCTAGATGCTGAAAAAAGCCTTTGACAAAATCCAACACCCCTTCATGATAAAGGTCTTAGAAAGAATAGGAATACAAGGAACATTTCTAAACATAATAAAAGCAATTTATAGCAAGCCAACAGCAAACATCAAATTAAATGGAGAGAAACTCAAAGCGATACCACTAAATTCAGGAACAAGACAAGGCTGTCCACTCTCCCCATATTTATTCAATATAGTACTAGAAGTTCTAGCTAGAGCAATAAGACAACAAAAGGAGATCAAAGGGATACAAATTGGCAAGGAAGAAGTCAAACTTTCACTATTTGCAGATGATATGATAGTATACATAAGTGACCCCAAAAAACTCTACCAGGGAACTTCTACAGCTGATAAACTCCTTCAGTAAAGTGGCAGGATACAAGATCAACTCAAAAAAATCAGTATCCCTCCTATACACAAATGATAAAAGGGCTGAGAAAGAAGTCAGAGAAACATCACCCTTTACAATAGCCACAAATAATATAAAATACCTTGGGATAACACTAACTAAACAAGTGAAAGACCTTTTTGATAAGAACTTTAAATCTCTAAAGAAAGAAATTGAAGAAGATATCAGAAAATGGCAGGATCTCCCATGCTCATGGATAGGTAGGATTAACATAGTAAAAATGGCAATCTTACCAAAAGCAATCTACAGATTCAATGCAATCCCCATCAAAATCCCAACACAATTCTTCACAGACTTGGAAAGAAAAATACTCAACTTTATATGGAAAAACAAAAGACCCAGGATAGCTAAAAGAATCCTATACGATAAAGCAACCTTGGAGGCATCACCATCCCGGACCTCAAACTCTACTATAGAGCTATAGTAATAAAAACAGCTTGGTACTGGTATAAAAAACCGACATACGGACCAATGGAATCGAATTGAAGACCCTGATATTAATCCATGCACATATGAACACCTGGTTTTTGACAAAGGAGCCAAAACTATACAATGGAACAAAGAAAGTATCTTCAACAAATGGTGCTGGCATAACTGGATGTCAATATGTAAAAGATTACAAATAGATCCATATCTGTCACCATGCACAAAACTCAAGTCCAAGTGGATCAAAGACCTAAACATAAATCCAGTTACACTAAACTTAATAGAAAAGAAAATAGGAAGCACTCTTGAATGCATTGGCACTGGAGACCATTTCCTAAATAAAACACCGACAGCACAGACCCTGAGCACAACCATTAATAAATGGGACCTCTCAAAACTGAGAAGCTTTTGCAGGGCAAAAGACACAGTCAATAAGACAAAAAGACAGTCAACAGATTGGGAAAAGATCTTCACCAACCCCACATCTGACAGAGGATTGATCTCCACAATATATAAAGAACTCAAGAAACTAGACATCAAAGCACTGAACAGTCCAATTAAAAAATGGGCTAAAGAGCTAAACAGAGAATTCACAAAACAAGAACTACAAATGGCTGAAAGACATTTAAAGAAATGCTCAACATCCTTAATCATCAGAGAAATGCAAATCAAAACAACTCTGAGATACCACCTTACACCTGTTAGAATGGCTAAGATCAAAAACACCAATGACAACCAATGTTGGAGAGGATGTGGAGCAAAGGGAACACTCCTCCACTGTTGGTGGGAATGTAAACTTGTACAACCACTGTGGAAATCAGTATGGCGGTTTCTCAGAAAATTAGGAATTGAACTACCTCAAGACCCAGCCATCCCACTCTTGGGCATATACCCAAAGAATGCTGATACATACCATAAAGATACATGCTCAGCTATGTTCATAGCAGCACTATTTGTAATAGCCAGAACCTGGAAACAACCTAGATGCCCATCAACGGAAGAATGGATGAAAAAAATGTGGTACATATACACAATGGAGTACTACTCAGCAGAGAAAAACAATGAAAGCATGAAATTTGCAGGCAAATGGATGGAACTAGAAAAAATCATCCTGAGTGAGGTAACCCAAACCCAGAAAGACAGTTATGGTATGTACTCACTCATTGGTGGATTCTAAATATAAAATGAACAATCAGACCACAACCCATAGAACCATAAAGGCTATATATATATATATATATATATATATATATATAGCATGGAGGTCCCTAGGACGACTGTGGCATATAATAAATTTCAGTTTTACTCAATTATTGAAAAAAAATAGCCAAATGAATGGAAACACATGAACTATGAACCAAAGGCTGAGGGGCTCCCAGCTGGATCAGGCCCTCTGAATAGGTGAGACAGTTGATTGGCTTGATCAGTTTGGGAGGCATCTAGGCAGTGGGACCAAGTCCTGTGCTCATTGCATGAATTGGCTGTTTGAAACCAGGAACTTATGCAGGGACACTTGGCTTAGTCTGGGAGGAAGGGACTGGACCTCCCTGGACTGAGTCTACCAAGTTGATCACAGTCCTCGGGGGAGGACTTGTCCTGGAGGAGGTGGGAATGGAGGGTGGGTTGGGGGTATGGGGAGGGCGTGGGAGGGGGGAGAATAGGGAAACCCATGGCTGATATGTAGAACTGAATGGTATTGTAAAATAAAAATATATATCACACACACACACACACACACACACACAAAAATGTTCTAGCTAAGATACGAAGAGATTGTAACTGTAACTGTTAGTCTTCAATCTCATCAAAGATCTGAGAAGGAACATAATAATACTTGAGCCAGGATGCAGTTGTGTATGCCTTTAATCCTAGCACTCTGGAGGCAGAGCCAAGGGGATCTCTGTGATTTCAATTCCAGCTGGTCTACAGCGTGATATCCAGGACAGGCACCAAAATTACACGGAGAAACCCTATCTTAAAAAAAAAATACCTTGGCCGGGCGGTGGTGGCACATGCCTTTAATCCCAGCACTTGGGAGGCAGAGGCAGGCAGATCTCTGTGAGTTTGAGGCCAGCCTGGGTTACCAAGTGAGTTCCAGGAAAGGCACAAAGCTACATAAAGAAACCCTGGAAACCCTGTCTCGAAAAACAAAAACAAAAACAACAAAAAAAAAAAAAAAAAAAAAAAACCCTAAGTAAACAGGAGATGGATGCAAGCAACTTTTGGGAGTCTTGCTGGAGTAGACAGAGACAGCTGGCAGCCTGGACCATCACCTAAAGTTTCTCAGCATCATTGGTGCATTCAAATTGGCTATAGGCCTAGAATATCTGACAGATCATTTTCAGAAGCAGGAATTTTGAAAGACCATCTTACCCTGTCTTGGCAGAGCTCAGAGTCACTTTTCCTTGTGACCTGCTCATCCAGAAGTGACAGCATTCATACTGTTAGGAGCCCAGGCAAGGGCAGTTCTTTGCCCAGTAGGCCAGTTCGTGCCAAGAAGAATACAAACTTCCAAATGGAAATGTCTTAAAAGCCCAATATTCTCTTGGGATCAAATTGATGCTGCCAGGAGCAATTATGTCTCATGTCAACAGAATTCTAAGTTATTTAAATGCCATATTCTCTAGGTCTATGAAGTATTTGAAGATTACCTGTCCATCTGACCTATGATTCTGTAAATCTGGACAACCTAACTAATATAACTATAGAGATAACAAGCATAGGTGACTATAAATCTATAAGTCTTAGCTACCTAAATAACCTAAGGACTAAGGCTCCATGTAAACAAGGTAAACAGTCTGTAAGCAAATGTATGGCAGAAGGAAAATGACCTCAAAATTGTGACAGTTTTACACAGAATAGCTTAAGCAGAGGTAGGAATGTATAGTGCAATATACAATATGACAATAATCCTAAATAGTACCAATATACAAAATATCCTAAACAGAGGCAGAACATACATACATTGTGACAAATATAATTTCACATTTGTATCAATATATAAAATATTTCAAGTAAGTGTAGAGATATATGTACATTACAACAAATATAGTTCTGTATTTGTATCAATATACAAATTTTCTTAAATAGAAATATAAAAATAGTTTACATTTGTATCAATATACAAGAATCCATAACAGTACAATTTCAATTTCTCTAAGGCTGATATTAATTTACTAATATCTAAATAATCTACCTTAATATCCTATGCCTATCAAAAACATCCCTACACTGTATAGCCTTGCAAAACATAGTTGTCCCTAGAAATGATGCCATGCAAGAATAAATCTAAAAAGTTATGCCTTGACCTTCAGTTTGGGAGAACATGATATCTTCTCTTTTTCCTTTGTTGACCTTTGTAGCTTATTCTTAGAACTCTAGCTCACTCTTTTAGCTTGTTATAAATTTTTCTCTCCTTTTTTGAGCTTATAATATAACCACATTATTTCCTCTTTTCCTTTCCTCTATACTAGCATTTCCAGTTAACCTTCCTTGCTTTGTTTCAAATTCACTTCTTTTTTCATTAATTGTTGTAAATACTAGCCTCATGGGGTTCATCTACAATTGAACTCCTGTATCTACCATTTAGGGATCATTGAAAGTAAGGGGACTGAAAGTTTATAAGAGACAGAACATCAGGGAGTTTGCTGTGAGATTCTGTCTCCCATAAAATCTCACCAACACTACTTAAACATGAACTGTACAAGAACACTAATAGGCATGCTAAAACAGGCGCGGGGGGGGGGGGGGTTTCCTTCAGGTCACTCTTCTTAAAGTCAATGAAATCTAACTCTGAAAGTTTCAGTGAAGATATATGAAATATGTGTTTAACATTTTTGATTCTTTTTCTGTTTCAATGTAAATGGTAAGTGAGTATTAATTGCCTTTCCCTTTCTCTTTTACACACCCACATCATCTTACAAATGTAGATAACATTTGATTACATTTTATGTTAACTCTAGGTTTCTATATACAATTGCAATTATTAGTTATGCATTACCCTTTTAGATGCCTGCCATTTAATTACCTCTTATATTTTTATTTTTCCAAAGTAACTTTTAAATGAGTCTGACATTGTATTTTAAGTTCTATAAAATATTAGTGGGAGTGGACTAAAATCTATATAAAATTAGATATATTAGGCTTTCCAGTCAAGATGCTCACATATTCCGAAAGTGATTGCTAGCTACATTCTACTTAGTTTCAGTTTCTCCATGCATTCCAGTATCCAGAAGCAAAAGTGGTTACCATTAGGATTCAATGGAGTCCATTTTTACTGTTGGCAATCTGTAGTGACTATTTCCTATAATATCAAGAAAAGGTCCTTTTTCTCTTTTCATTTAAGCTTAAGTGTGTTCTGTTTTTTACACCTCTATATTGACTTAAAATCATAAATACATACAGATTTTGTCTTAGTTCAAATAGACAGCTTTATCACAGTACTAAATAGTTTTTGTTAAGACTTCTCCTTACTACAAATATATTCACAGGAAGATGAGAGTCCTGTGTAAATTCAAGCAAACAGCTATGGTAGAAAATGTATCACAAAAAATTTTTATGTAGGCTTCTAAGATTGCTTGTCTTTATTGTTGACTTCACAGGGTTAGTAGTCACCTATGAGAAACACCTCTGGTGGTATCTATGAGATTGCTTACAGAATGATTTAACTGATAAATGAAGACTTGCCCTGACTGTTGGCAGCACCATTCCATGGGAGGGGATATTGGAATGAACAAATCATGGGGAAAAAATGGAAAAAGTGGCTGGGCAGTGGTGACACGCGCTTTTAATCCCAGTACTCAGGAGGCAGAGAGCCAGGCAGATTTTTGTGAGTACAAGGCCAGAGTTCGAGACCAACCTGGTCTACAGAGTGAGATGCAAGATAGGCTCCAAAGCTATACAGGGAAACCCTGTCTCAAAAAGTAGGATGAATATCAAGATTCATTTTCTCTACTCCTTGAGTCGGGAGGCAGTGTGGCTAGCTACCTCACACTTGTGTCTCTGTGCCTTTCCTGCCATGATGGACTGTATCCCCTCAACACCTGAACCAGTAAACACATCTTATGGTAATTTTCTCTTTATAAATGATTTCATCACAACAATGAGAAAAATAACAAAGTTTATTTCTCCAAGAATCATGTTCACATTTCACTTTATTTTAGTAAAATACTGTAAAAGTTTTAGTGGGTTTGAAAACTATACTAAGTAATCAATCACATTTCATATAGGAATTATATTAACAAAGTCAGTAATAGAAATTATCTACTGTAATAAATTTCTAATTATTTTAGGTATCAGGGAGGAAATGGCTTCAAATAGGTTTAACCCTAATACCTAACATAAGAAAAACAAAAAACAAATAAACTTAGATTTCATAAAGTAAGGGTAAATTATGATCTCAGTTCAAGAAAGTTCTACAAAATATTAAGAGCAATGGAATGTTATCCACATCCTTGGGAGTGACATAGTGGAAATATGAATTTATACTGAGAATCTAATTTTCCCAATGCTCCAAACTCCCCATATCAATATGAAAGCCTATTCAAAGACATCTAAAGTATTTAGGCCAGAAGAGCTGGCTTTCTCTACAAAAGCCACTCAAACTCCTGAAGAATTTAAAGCTTCAGCCAAGGAGAAGAAGTTTCTACTTTCACCCAATCCATAGTTTAAGAAAGGATAACGTCCATAGAAGCACAGGGGTATCTAGAAACTGGCCCAGGCCTTCATAATATTGCCCTGGTAGCCTTTGCATACAAATAGAACATAAATTAGTGATAATTTTATTTCCCCCTTGTGCTGGCTAAAAAATTATTCATAAATATCTGCATTTCATTTGGTGGTTTGCAGTGAGACTGAAGTGCATTTTGCACAAAGTAACGACATAGTGCACAGAACTAGTCCTCACTGGTCAGAAAGGCCTGGATTTGTTTTATCGTTCATTGTAGTTTTAGACAAGCCTCCTGGACTTCTGAATATCAAAATTCTAATCATAACACTAGTGAAATGAAACCAGTCTTGCAGTGCTACCGGTAACAGTTTCAGTATAGAATGTGACACATTGCAAGTATTTTATTTTTATCATCTAAGTATGTGAAGTGAAGTTCACCAGGGCCTTACTAGGGAATCCATAAAAATATACTATTTGATATATAATGATGATGAATGAGATGACTATGTATTTTTGAAATTTAAAGTAGTTTTCTGAGATTCCAAACTATCTATTGGTATTTCAGATTAGAGTAGTAAAGTCTGTAGCCATAAATTATATATTATACTACAAATTTTCATTAGAGTTGCATATTTTAGCATTTGGAGTCATGTGGACTCCTATTTGTATTTCATAAGAATCTAAGTTTTATGAAACACACTGTTATTCCTTTCCCAATTTCTTCCCCTTCAAAGAATCCTTATGTCTAGCAACTGAAAAATGATTTATCCAGAATCATTACAGCTTGTCACAGGTCTGTTTAATGTTGTGGGGAGAAACATGACAGCACACAAATCTTGAAAATGTTTTTCTAGGAGGGGGTTTGCTTTCTTCTTTTTTTTCCCCCTTTTTCATCAGGATTTTTGGTCTACACTTCAAATGAAACTTCAGAATTCCCCTTAATGTCCAGAACAATTGGAAAGCAGAATTTGAAGAAAAGGACAATTCTACTTCTGCTATGCCAGGCTCAAAAGCTCCACTAATACTATTCAGCATCTCCATGGTACATTGTGTGTGCTTGCTGCTCTATAATCACTACTATGATCTCTGGCATCACAATGCTTTTTATCCCTGCTTACAGTTCAAGAACTTAGCAAACAAGATGCTAAACTAAAACTTGAGGCAAATGCATTTATCTTGCATGTGTATATATACTGTAACATTTGCACCTACAAATACATATACCGAATATAGTTGGGCCTAGAAATAATTTATTTACTTTATATGTGTCTAGTTTAATTTTTAGTCATTTAAATTTTAGTCATTGAGTATATATGTGAATGTAACACATATATTCTATCATGTATATATTTTATGGCTGCTGTACCTGTTAGGTATTTTATATGTAGATTATGTAAGTTATAATAGAAGTATCACAGACAAATACAGTGAAAAAAGCCAAAGATTTTAATAGCATAGAGAAATGTTTACACACAGTCCTTTCTGCATTATATATGTGCAATCAATACTTGCTGGGAGAGGAGTCCAGGTGGTGGGTAGCTCATATTTCCCAAAGCCACTAGTACTCACAGAAGAAAACTAAGGATGGTATCCAGACAGAATTTTCTGATCTGAAACCTGAAGAAATTTTTTTGTGAATTATCAAAAAGGTGATGAAATAGAGATAAAATAACACATTTCTTTAAATTGTAATCTTGTTTTACATTTTTAAAAATTTGTTTTACATACCAACCACAGTTCCTCCTCCCATCCTTCGATCTCCCTGAGCCCACTCCCATCCACTCCTCAGAAAGGGTAAGGCCTTCCATGGGGAGTCAACAAGGCCTGGCAAGTTCAGTTGAGACAGGACCAAGTCCCCAGACCCCTGCATTAAGGCTGAGCAAGGCATTCCACCACATGGAATGGGCTTCAAAAAGCCAGCTCATGCACCAGGGATAGACCCTGGTCCCACTACCAGGGGTGGAACAAACAGACTAGGCTACAAAACTGTTGCCCACATGCACAGCTACTAGTTTGGTCCCATGCAGGCTCCCCAGCTGTTAGTCTAAGAGTCCATGAGCTCCCACAAGTTTGGGTCATCTGTCTGTTTGGGTGTCCCTGTGATCTTGCCCCCCCCCCTTGCTGCTGTAATCCCACTTCTCTCTCTTTGACTGTACTCCCTTAGCTTGGCCTGGTGCTTGGATGTGGGTCTCTACATCTGCTTCCATCAGTTTCTGGATGAAGGTTCTATGATGATAGGGTACTCACCAGTCTGATTACAGGGGAAGGCCAGTTCAAGTACCCTCTCCTCTCCACTATTGTTGGGAGTCTTAGCTGGGATCATCCTTGTGGATTCCTGGGAATTTCCATTACTCACTCTCATGTGGGCTGTCTTTTTAGTGCTGATGATGGTTTCTTTCATTATTTGTGTGTTTGTTTTTTGAGATAGAATCTCCTTATTTGGTCCTGGCTGGCCTGAAGTCCACTGTGAAGACCAAGCTGGCTTTGCACTCGCAGTGATCCACTTTCTCTTCCCCAGACTCTTGGATTAAAGGAATGTGCTATGAAGCTCATCTCTCATGTTAGTTTCTTATTAGAAATTTCTTAAATTTCTAATAAATAAAGTCATAGAATCAAATGCTCATCTTTAGAGTAATAGGACTTTATTATAGTGAAAAGTTGTGAATTTTTGCAAGTATAGGCATTCTTGAGTCACACAGACACAGTTATAAAGATTTAATTGAGAATCAAATTGTGATGACTTAACATTTTTAAAAGCAAAGCATTCTTGCCGGGCAGTGGTAGCACATGCCTTTAATCCCAGCACTCTGGAGGCAGAGGCAGGCGAATCCCTATGAGTTCGAGGCCAGCCTGGGCTACCAAGTGAGTTCCAGGAAAGGCGCAAAGCTACACAGAGAAACCCTGTCTCGAAAAAACCAAAAATAAATAAATAAATAAATAAAAGCAAAGCATTCTTATTTACAGTTTCTCATTTGTGTTGCTTGATAAGCAAACATTCTTATAATTAATTTAGTTCACACAACTAAAGAAGATAAAGAAGGAAAAGTAACTCACTTAAACAGGAAAAATTATAACATCTTCAAAATGATAACTGAGTGGTTTGTAAATGTCCCCACATGAGCACATCACCAGTCAAATGTAAACACAGATTAAATTAGCCACAAGGTGCAAATAAATATCAATCACAATAAAAATTAATTGAATGCTCCCATGCACTTGTTAAAATAAGCACCTACATGAGCTTTAATAACAGCACTTGGCCATATTGTTCAAAACTAGACAAAAAAAAAAGTGTCCATTAGTAATGTGGTGGGTATATACATTGTGTGCATTCACTCAGTAAAATCCAATGTGGCACTAAATTTCATAAATTTGTGAAGCAATGGCTTCATAATGCATCATGACTGACTCCTTTTCATAAGCATGATGTTAATGGGAAAGAAAACCCGGACATACAAATGGAATCCTAGATGATCTCATTTATTTAAAGTTCAAAATAATACATTGCCAATATATGGAACAAGACAGAATAATGGATCTAGTGCTGGTTGTGTAGACTTTATTTATTTATTTATTTATTTATATTTTACATACCAACCACAGTTCTCCCTCCCTGTCCTCCTCCTGCTCACCTCCTGTCTCCCACCCATTCCACCCCATCCACTCCTCAGAGAGGTTAAGGCCTCCCATGGAGAGTCAACAAAATCTGGCATATTTAGTTGTGACAGGCCCAAGCCCCTCCCCGCTGCGTCAAGGCTGAGCAAGGTATCTCACCATAGGGAATGCCAAAAAGCCACTTCAGGCACCAGGGATAAATCCTGCTTCCACTGCCAGGCACCCTACAAACAGACTAAGCCACACAACTGTCACCCATATTCAGAGGACCTACTTCAGTCCCGTGCAGGTTTCCCAGCCCTCAGTCCAGAGTCTGTGTGTTCCCACTAGCTTGGGTCAGCTGTCTCTGTGGATTTCCCCATCATGATCTTCACACACTGCTCACACAATCCCTCCTTCTTTTCTTCAGCTGAACTCCAGGTGCTTGGTCCAGTTGCAAGCTGTGGATGCCTGTGTATGCTTCTATCAGTTACTGGATTAAGGCTCTATGATGACAATTACGGATGTCACCAATCTAATTAGAGGGCAAGGCCAGTTCAGGCACCCTCTCCACTATTGCTCAGAGTCTTAGATGGGGTCATCCTTGTGGATTCCTGGGAATTTTCATAGCACCAGGTAACCAGTCCGTTGTGGCACACGCCTGTAATCCCAGCTTGAGAGGCAGAGTCAGGCAGATTTCAGTGAGTTTGAGGCCAACCTGATCTACAGAGTGAGTTCCAGAACAGCCACGGCAGTTACACAGAGAAAGCCTGTCTCAAGAAACTAAAACACAGGGTTGTGTACACTTTTATCTCAGCTACTTGGGAGGCTGTGGTGGAAGGCATTCAAGATCTACCTGAACTAAACAAGGAGTTCAGTGAATTCAAGGCTAGTGTGTACGAACTTGTGACACACTGTCTCAAGGCAAAAAGTAAAAAGAGGGCAGTGGATATAACTTAGTGGGAGTACTTGTCTAGCATATGTGATCCTTATATAAGAAACCCTTCAATCGCCAGAGGATAAAGATAGAATGGTGATTCTCTTGATATAGTCAGTAATTAGTGAAGAGGACAGAAAAAGTTTTGTGGGATATATATTTTGTTAACATTATACTCTGTATAAAACTTTATCAAGCTTTACAAAAATTATATTTGTTCATTTGTAATTTATTTTTCTCTCATATATTATATCCTGGCTGTAGTTTCACCTCCCTCCACTCCTTCTAGCTCCTCCCTTACCTCCCCTCTCCCACAGATACAGTCCTACTTTGTTTCCTCTCAGAAAAGAACAGGCCTCTCAGGGATATTAACTGAACATTGCATAATACAAGTTACAGTAATACTAGGCACAAATCCTCATATCAAGGCTGGGCAAGGCCGCCCATTAGGAGGAAAGTGGTCCTGAGAGCAGGCAAAAGAGTCAGAGACAGGCCCCACTCCACTGTTAGGAGTTCCACAGGAACACCAACCTACACAACCACAACTTATTTTCATATACGTGCAATAATGTTTTTTAAGTTATTTTAGAATATATTATTTTATTTTTATGTGTTTAAATGTTCTGTCTCCATGATAAATGTGCACCACATTTATGCCTGGTGCTCTTTGGAAATAGGAAAAAGGCACCCTTTACCGCAGAAATTAAGCTACAGGCAGTTATCAGCTACAGGGGATACTAGAAACAAAACTTTAGTCCTCTGTTAAAGCAATGCCTGTTGGTAAATTCTGAAACATCTCTCCAATCATGGCTTTTAAATTATTCAAAAAAGGTACAATCTTTGTAGAATTATTTGCAGTAAATTTACTAAAAAAGTGAAATGAAGCATAAAGAATAAAGCTTCTAGTGTGTACAATGTTGCTGAATCATGTGATTTTACACAGTATCTCTGATACCTCTCTTCTGATACTCTACTCATCATGTATATCTAACTACATCACTCATTCCTGTGGTTACCCTAAGAATTTCTCTTGGGTAAGAAATTATTACAGACCATTGATAATGTTGGATTCCTGTGATGTGGTTTCTACAAAAGTTAGCATCATATTAACTCATCTTTCCTGGGATATGTATTAGAATTTTTCTATTGTGACTCAACCTCCCTGGTTCTGAGCAGCACTCTTCCCAAATCATCATACAGTTCGAAGTTCCTCTCAAATTCTGTCCCTTTCCTTCAAAGACTAAGACTGATTATGGTGTGAATTCTAAGCTGATCATATTGTTAACGTCTGAATATGAAAAAGACAAACAAGAATAGAAGTTATTAGTTACCTTGTTTCATTATTGAAATGGAAAGTAATATATTTTCAGAGCTTAGACCATATTCATTTCCAAACAAATACAGAGCAGAGAAGGGAAATCAGTAGTGGTGTTGTATAAAAAACAAAAGAGAAATAAATAAAGACAAAGACTGTTTTTACTATAACTGGGGATTGATAGCTGGCTGCACTTGTTACTCTTTTTCTCCTGCTGTGAAGTCAAATGCACACTTCTTATGTAACCAATAGTGGTATCCCTGTCACAAGACTGCTTCTCTATGATCTGTCATTTGCAGGACCAAACAAGTCCTATACAAAAACTGTTATGATTTGGATCTGAAATGTCCCACAACCTCCTCATGTATTAGAGACTTATGCCACCACTTGTGGGCACAAAGGGGTAAGAGATCAGGAGGACACAAACCTTACCAGTGGATTCATGTGCAGAGAACAACTCATAGCAGAGAAGGATTGTAGAGTATGCAGCTAGCTGGATGAAACTGACCTCTCAGAGTATCTTTGAAGGATATACCGTTGTCGGTAGACCTTTCCCATTCTCTTGTGTTTCCTGGCTCTCATGAAGTGAGTAATTTCTTTTCTGTCATTGTTTTTCTACCTTGTCAAAGTTTAAAAGACACTGGAATCAGCCAACCATGGACAACATGTTCAAAATTAAAGCTTTTCTCCTTCTTTACATTATTTAACTACAATATCCTGTCACAATGATGAAAATCTAGTGCACACATGTAAAGTTTCATCCATCTGCTTATAATGTTTATGGATTTTGTTTATATGTGCAGACTTATTTTAAAATTTTATTCTATCTTGATTTTGTTCTTCTAATTTATTGGACATGTATAAAAAATTCTTATTTCTTTCTAATTAATCACAGAATAATATCTAGTTCACTATAGAGAAAGTTTCTTGAAACAATAAAATGTTTCACCCTCAGCTTTTGGGTAGTCTGACATGAAAGTGTTTCATGAATACATGTTCCTAATGTGCAGACCTCTCTGGGATGTGAGAAGTAAGTAAACATGTCACACTGGCATCAGAAATGATGGCAAATGTGGAGCGTGGGAACAAGAACAGGGACATGGTGAGGTGCTGAGGTCAATAGTCACCAACAAAATGAAGATAGTCCTGATGATTTCCTTTTGCCCCAAGCTTACTTCTTCGTGTCATTTAAAAAGTTTCTTTGCTATGAAAAGAGTGACAAACTTCCTTTGCACGTTTCTGGAATCAATGAACAAACTGTGACCATTGTAAGCGGCTGTTTAGGAGCTCACATTGGAAAACACATTTCCTCTCTCATATCCGCTCGTGCTCTGGAATGCCTGATGTGAACACTGTTGATTTGCTGAGGCAGTGCAGCAGATGATCAGTGCACAGCAGCTGCATGTTTATGCCTACACCACAGACAGGAGATGTGTCCATAAAATATGACAATGTGATTATCAAACTCTGAAAGGAACAATGCAGTGTTAGCATGCTCAAAATTGGCTATGACAGACAAGCCATGAGCTCTGAATGCCAAAACTGTTAGAAGACAATACCTAATACCAATTTACAAAGCTTTGGATATTATTTTTAATTAAAATAATACATAAATCTCCCATCTCCCCAAAATCCCCCATATCCCTTTCTCCCTCTTAAACTCATGACCATTTCCTTTCATTATTATTGTCAAACACACAAAGACAGAGATACACACACACACACACACACACACACACACATATATATATATATATATATATATATATATATATATAGAGAGAGAGAGAGAGAGAGAGAGAGAGAGAGACATGAAAAATACACAAAAACAACTTACTGAGTCCATTTAGTGTTACTTACATACATATGTTTTTAGGGATGACCATTTACTATTGGATAACTGTTTAGGGGATCATCCCTGAAGATGTCTGTCTTGCTCTAAGCAGTGATTAATTTCTTATAGCTCTTCTTCTAGTGGTAAGACCCATGGAATTTCCCCAATCTTTGCTGGCATGTAATTGGTGTTCTCACTGTTTGGGTCTTATTGAGGTGCCCATGCTGTTGAGATTTCATGAGTGTAACTTCCCTGACACATTTAGAAGGTACAATCACACAAATGTCCTGAGCCTTTGTCACTTTTAATCTTTCTGCCTTATCTTCTAGATGTTTCCTGATGCTTAGGTACAGCAGTTGTGTTGTAAATATTCCAAATTGTGCTGGGCATTGCAGGCATTTGTTCTCAGCATTTTGAGCAGCTGTGGTTTCTCCACTGCATAAAGAAACTCCTAAATGATGGGGGGCAGGCCTGTGAGCATTACTATTTATGTGGGTGTAAGGATAAGTATTTAGCACAGTTAAAATTAAACTTGTTTAGGAAAATGGTAGTAGCAGTTTCTCCTCTAAGATCCATGAGCTTACTCAGTGGTTGGCTAAGTTTACAGTACCAGGCATAATTTTGTTCCTGTTAAGCAAGCCTTAAATCCTATTAGACTTCTGTCAGTTACTCTCAAGATATAAGCACCACTACTGTACCTTTTGGGACATCTTGACTTGCTAGCCATTGTTTTTGTTCATTAACATCACACTGGAGTAAGAATATTGACTGTTTCCTCCCTTGGAAGCCTGCCTCTGACCTTCCCATGCTATGAAAGATAGTCATCAGGGAAGAGACTTTTGGGTCATCAAGCTCAAGACCTAATGTCTGAAGTGCACAGTGTCATCAGCAATATGTCTTACCTTCAACTTTTGGGAAACAACCAAGGAAAATAGCAGAAGCTTATATTGTTTTGGGAGTCTCTTGTACTCCCTAGCCAACAACTTGAACACTAATTACTATTTACTTCCCATTAATCAACTGCCTTGCACTTCATTAGGATTTCAAGTCACAGGAAATGATAATTGAAAATTGTACCAAAAGGCTAAGTAGTGCATATATTCATATAGCCATGTATAGTTTCATACCTCTATGCTATCTTCATTTTTTGTTGTTGTTCTGTACGTAAAGTAAAATTTAAACATGGATTGAAAAAAACTGAAATAAAAGACAATAAAATGTAATAAGTCAATAAAATAAAACAATAAAACAATAAGACAATAAAAATAATAAAATTTTAAGTGGAAGTCTAAAGAGCAATGATTTATCATGACATTCCCTGAGCATAATGAAAATAACATTTAGGGAAACAATTTAATAGTTTAATCTTCTAGCAAAACAACAATCTAACAGTTTATCAATGAAGGTTATAATAATGAATAAAAAACACTTAAATCTTCTAGTATGTAGTAAGTAATCAATAAATGCATGTTTACATTTTGATCATAATTAAAAAATAACGTTCACATAACAAATAATTAAAGGTGAAAGTTTACCGTTACATGCTTATAAGAAAGAAAAATCATTTATTACATCATTTTACATGGAGAAAATAACAACATGCAATTCTTTTATTTGACCTTCATCTTAGCCTAACTGGTTTGTGCTAATTCCCCTCTATTTGACAGAAGACAAAGGAAAGATTTAATCATTTATCTGGGGGTAGATAATTTATCAGTGACAGAAAATGTTATTAACTTAAGCAATCTGCCTGTAGAGTTGTGACTTATACAGCCTGAATATTTAGAAGTATGATAGTTTGATTTTTAAAAGTAAAAATATAATGGATTTTATAACAAGTCTTAGTAACCTAAGAGCAGTAAGTGGGGTTTCTATATGACCTCCGACATTCAAGTTCCCATTTCACATCTCTCCTTCACATGTTTTGAACACAGCTTGACATTCATCAGGTTCTACTAAGCACTCCATCATTTGACAGCTGTAGATTTTTGTGTATGATCTGTTATAAATACCATTTTACTTCTGTGTTTAATATCGGCTGTGTTTTTAAAAGCCTAAGACAGGAAATGCAGGGACAGAATTTTGATTAGGAGCTATTTGTCACCAGGAGGAGCTTTTGAGAGAAAGTGGAGAATGACTTCTAGTGTTTCAAAGAAGAAAAGAATATTGTTAAATATGTATTTCCTTTTCTCGTTTTCCTAATATATTTTCATTCATTCCTTCCCTTTCATATGTTATGTTCCTTTGGCATATATATCATCCTGTAAAACTACAGATAGTTCAATTCTGCTCGTAGAAATTTATGTTCTACTTTTGTTGATCCATACCTTTTGCTATAGCATGAACTGTGCCCCCAGTTCCTCAAAATAGTAGCTTCTTCAGTAGCAATGATGCTGCAAATATAAATAGTTAGAGGTCACTCAACTGTATACCTTCACAGCTAGAGGAGTAACATACTTAAGACTCAGTTGTTCTGTTACCTTGTATCATGTATATTGACTTGGGAAAGTATTAAAGTACCCAGAAGAAACAGAGTAACCTCAAATACCTCAACTTATTCTTACCCTTAATGCCCCTTTGTATCCTGAAAGGTAACAAAACCACAGATTTTAGAAAGTAAGGCTAGTGTATTCAGAAGATACAGGATTCTGTCTACTGCAGGAGACACTGTCAACTCCACTTTCAACTTTGTAATGACTTCCACTTTCTTAAAGTAGAAGGTTCATCTCATATCCCCACCTGTAATGCTCAAGGGTTCTAATTACTCTGTGTTCTAGCCAGCACTTGTTTATTACCAGTTGTTTTCATAATAGCCATCCTAGTGCTTGGAAGTGCTATCTCACTGTGACTTTGATTTGCATTTCCTAATGACTGATGATGTTGACAGGCATTAATGTGTTCATTGGCTTTTTTTATACCTCTGATGAAGACGTGTCAATTCAAGTGTACAATGATGTGTGGTAATGATTTATTGATTACAGAATTATGGAACAGTCACAGTTTTCACAAATGGATAAGACAGTAAACATTTCAATTTGATTCCTTTCATACTTAACAGTATGAGATTTATTTAAATATTAACGTATGTAGATTTATGATATTGCTCTGAAAACTTATCAGACATCATTGCATCAATAAACAGTAAAATACTATTCTAATTGTCATTTAATATTCATGTTAACTTCTTCTAGTTTTTAATTATTATGTTACATGAAAAATTAAAAAGATATGATAATTGTGTGTGTGCCTGTGGTCTTGTGAGCACAAGTGTGCATGAAGCACTAGTGTATTTGTTTCAGAAGGATTTATTTCTGGATATAAGAGTGTTTTGTAAAAGAGCCTGGTATCTGTTTAAAAATACATACCAACTACATCTTTTAAAAGCTGTGGTGAATCACAGTCTCATGATGCTTATTTGATAATAAACACTTGGATATCCTTAGACAAAATCTACCTAACAATGGAGAGAGCACCTATAAGACTAGATAAGGAAGCTAACCTGTAACATAAATTTTCTTTGCCTAATCTGAGGAAGGACAAAAAAAGACCATTTTATTCTGTTATGTCATAGTTCTTTAACTATTTCTAATTTGAACTTCTTAAATTTATTGATATTTCTTTTAAAGACCTTTTATAGTTATGCTATTGGATTTTAGAGTTTATTTACTTTGGGAGAGGTTGTATTTATTACAAAATTATGTAATGTAGTTTGAGATGGATTGAATCTTGGATCATTCTGACTCAAATTTCCCAGTTGCTGGGATTTCAGATGTATGCCACCATGCCTGGCTGAGTTACTAGACTTTCTTTGTGCCGAAATACTCTAAGTTAATGTTCTTCTTCACTATTTTCTAAGTTTTGTAACTGTCAAATATATAAAATGATGAACATGATAACATTCTTTATTGTATATATTAAAATTAAAAGATGTTTAAAAAGCTATAAACACAACACAGAGATAGAGTGTTTGCCTAGCATATGCATAAAAAGCATATATATATACATATATATATATAATTATAAACTTTTAAAAATGACTACATATATAAAAGATGTTCAGTCTTGATATAGAAATACTCTGCACAAAAAAATTTAGGTCAACAGTAGGTCATATATACAACAGAATATGCCATATAGCTAGTTGTTCATAAGGTTACTCAAGGCAGGTAGATATAAGCATAGTCTATGATATCTATACGGCAGCAAAATCTAATAACATACTTTTAAAATTATAATCCTGTTATTGGGTGACAAACAATTCTAATTAACATGTGATAAACAATTTTTATTATTTCTATTACTATGTTTCTTTTAAGACCTACAATTATCCTTAATATCTCTCAGTTATCCTTACAGACTTCTGATATTTGATATTATTTTGAAATTTTTTTCTAGCCTCAAAATGGATCCTTGTTTGGCATTTTGACTAAGATCAAGTATAGTATCTAATCTTAAATTTTATTTCAAAAAATTAAAATAGCATCTTTATTTGTGTTTTTTAATTATTGGATACATGTGGATGTCACTTTTCATATGGGGATTATTCTATGTGTATACTTAAGATGATTGGAAAAGTTTTCTCTCCTTTGATTTTTGTTTTAAATCTCTGATACATCATATTACCCAAACTGAATTTTCATTATTTCTGCTTTGCTTTTCCAGTCTAGCAAGGACTATATATCTAATTGTGCTGATTTCTGTAGCCATATTAATAACTGCTGCCACCATGTTCTCATTTCTCTTTTATTTTAAAATTTCTTTGGCTATTCTCATTTGTGACTACTCTCACATAAACTTTAAGGCATATGTTAAACTATCAGCTTTCAAACCTCTAAAAATATTCAAATTTTTTGAGGTTGAATTGAATTTGTAACTCATCTAGGAAAAGGCTGTGTGCTTCTCTTTCTATTTGTAATGGAGTCCATTTAGGATATATAGCTGAGTTTTAAAACACTACAGATATCTTAATAAGTATCTATATTTATAGAGTTCATAAATCTCCTAGATTTCCCCCCAGGTATTCAACTGTATTTGTTTGTGTATAAAATTTACATTTGTTCATAGTTTTCAAGTTCAGTCATTAAGTTACCAATTTACAAAAACTATTAGTTATTCTGATAACACATTCTACTTAATATTTAATCCTTTTATACAGAGAAAAAAATATACATTATACTGATTTTTGTTTAAATGAAAATAGTACATGCATATTATTCTAGTGAGGCCATTCAGTTGAGAACAGATAATTTTTGATTTATCCTAGTAACTGATCAAATTTTATCATCATTTTAGTCTTTGAAATAAAAACAGCTTTACACTTCGTTGATTGATATTGATGTCTTCTAAGTCTATAGGTGGCGATATGTAAGTCTGAATTTAAACAATTTAATTTTGTATCTACATGTCATTGGCATTTGAATGTGTGAGAAACCCCAAAGTACATTAACTGTGAGCACTATGAACTTAAAATCTTGCTCTCTTTTCTCATTTCTGTTCTTTGTTTGCTGTAGACTTTGTTGTTTTCTGCTTTGTTATCTCTTCTTTGTTGTTGTGAATGTTTTTATCAGAACTTACTTGAAAGACTACATTTTGGTAATTTTAGCTATTGTTATATTCATCTTTTGCTTGAGGGACCAGAAATGAATGAGTACACAAACGGGTCAATTAAGATATATTGTCTCAGGACACTTTGTCATAGAAAGTTATGGATTTTTCCCATGTCAAACTCCTGCAGCTACTAATTTGGCTTAGACTGAGAACAAATGTTGAGCCTATAAGTGAATGAATACTGTACATGGATCTTTGTTTGGTTGCTGCCTGTTTATAGCCATGTGGTTTTACTTATAAAAATCAGGGTTATCTATGTTTTCTACTTCTATATCTCCTTAGAGACCCCATGATACCCATGGTAAGTCTAGTTTTCCTAGATAAAAGTGTTCCAAAAATGAGACTGTTTCATATATATATATATATATATACACACATATATATAAGATATATATATATATATATATATATATATATATATATATATACAGACCCCTCACTTTATCTGATGTTAATTAGACCTCTATGTTAGCGGAAAGTATTTTTTAAACTTAATGTTATGAAGAAACATGGATATGTGAAATGTAATTTGACTGGCAGGAGAGGTAGTTTAGTGGTTAAGAGTACTAGCTACTCTCCCAGAACATTTGGGTTCTATTTCCCATTTTCACAGCCACCTGTAACTCCAGTTCTAGGAAATCCAGTGCCATCTTCCAGCTTCCAAGAAATACCAACATGTGGTTGATGCACATTCACACAGGCAGCCAAACAACCCATACACATAAAAAGTAAAACTAGCTGGGCAGTGGTGGCACATGCCTTTAATCCCAGCACTCAGGGGGCAGAGACAGGCAAATCTCCATGAGTTTGGGGCCAGCCTGGTCTACAGAGCAAGATCTAAGACAGGCACCAAAACTACACAGTGAAACCCTGTCTTTAAAAAAAGAAAGAAAGAACAAAAGTAAAACTATACAAATTATAATTCAACACTCTGTGTCTATGTGTTAGCTTATCTCCATTTTGTATACCCTAGAACCTATAGCCCCTACAAAGATCTCTAGTTCTATAAATAACATGACATTATTTTCCTAAAAATGTTGCAAAATAGAGGAAATTTTATTCAAATCTCAAGTGGCATGTAATTTTGACAGCATTAAACATATTCATATATATTATTAAACATATTAAACACTGTTAAACATATAAAATATACATATCATATAGTCTTTTATCATATCATTGAGAACTATAGATTAATAAGTTTGCTCTTGCTGTGATGAAATATCTGAAACTACTAACTTAAAAGAAGGGAATTTTAATCTTGGTTTAAAGTTCAAAGACTACAGTTCATAGTCTTTTGACCTTATTGTTTGTGACTGTAGTGAAGTCCATCATGGTCATGAGCAATGAGGATCAGGAGGCAGAATAATTCTGGAATCAAATATTTAACCTTCTCTCAGGAATCATTTTTGAAGCTTCACCACCTTCAACAAACCCTTAAAACATGGATATTTGAAGATCAATTCAAATCCAAACGGTACCATAAATCTAACTTTTCCCCCCAGAAAATTAAAGTCTTTACTTGTGAGTTTAATGTTTCTATTTCTGTGTTAAATCCACTTCCTCCACCTGGTATATTCCTAACAAAATCTTTCTTACCAGGGAAAATGTAACAACAGAAGTAAAAGTGGCCAGTATTGGAGATTGAGTGTGCTATAGGAGCTAAGGATTCTTTTATCTATTTGAATCATTTCTTTTTTTCTGAGATTGTAATATAATAACATAATTTCCCCTTTCCATCCCCTTTCCTCTCCAATCCTCCAACATACATCTCCTTTACTTCCTTGTTCTCTTTCAAATTCATCACTTTTTTTCTACTAGTGGCTATATTTCCATTAGTTTTATAAATAGATAGATAGATAGATGAGATAGATAGATAGATGATAGATAGATAGATAGATAGATAGATAGATAGATAGATATAAATTAATACAAGCTGCTGCTTAGTCTATGTTACTTGTTTGTATATTTTTATATACAAGGCTGACCAGTTGGTATGAATAACCAATTGCAGTGTTTTCTTGCTATTCTTTAGTTGCCTGTATTTCTTTGTTTAGAATTGAAGCCTTCTTGACTTTTTCCTCATTCACTGTATCATGTATATTGCTGTTGTCCTTGTTCAGCTCATGTTTAAGCAGTCCTATTTGTGAGACTGTATGGGTTTAGCTTCTGTCATTCCTAGAAGACAAAAATCTCAAAGAATATTTTCTAGTCTTCTATCTCTTATAATTTTTTTTGGCAATGATTTCTGAGAGTTGTGTTGTAGATGTATCCTTTGGGACTGAGCCTCAAAATCATGTACTTTTATTGATTGTGATATTCTCTATGGTTTTTGTCTGTTGGAAAGAGAAGTTTCCTTAATGAGGATTGAGGACTACACCCACGTGTGGGTATAAGGGTAAATACTTAGGATGTAAGTAAGGTTTATACTTGTTTAGTAAAGTGGTGGTTGTAGGTTCTACTCCAAGATCCATGGCTTCACTAGCCCTGAGTAGGTGGCTATGCTTCTAATATCAGAATTCCTTTCCCTCATGTTGAATGAGTCTTAAATATGATCAGAGAGCTGTTGTTTACTGCAAAGGTATAGAAACCACTACTGCACACTTAAGAATATGCTGACCATTGTTCGGCTTCACAGGTATAATAGATATCATAGTAAGACTCTTGGTACACCCACTCTAGAAGACTGCATGGTACCTTCAAACTCCTCAGGAAGACTTTCAGTTCACTTCCATCTCAGGGGCCTCTGACACCTGTGTTTGAAGTGCAGGGTATCTTCAGCAATAGGGATTTATATTACACATCTTGGGGACAACCAAGGGCAATAGAAATAGCCTGTAATGTTTTGGTAGTCTCTTGTACAATTCCAGCCAACAACTCAAAAGATGGCTTCACATACTTGGTATTGTGGTTTGTTGTTAGATGATCTAAACTCTTATGGGAAGTATTATCAGGAAAAATGGGTAATTTCCATTGAACTATATGTAGAGTTAGTAGGTTGACATAAAAATATGGAATACTTTGTGAATTTGCAGGTTATCCCTACGCAAGGCCAAACTAATCTTTTCTGTATTATTTCAAGTTTAGAATACATGCTGCCAAAGCAAGCATAGCTAATGAAGATATTTTAAATTTTATTTTAATTAATTATTTGGGAAGCTCGTGTATGCCTTCAGTGTATTTTGATCATAGTCATCCCACACTTCTTCTCTAACTCTTACCAGCTCCACCTCTACCCACCACCCCTTCTAAGTTCCCTTGCCCCATTTTTTAAAGATAAATAGGCAATTTGTTTAACTAAATGCATCTGGGTATGAGGCCATCACTGGAAAGTAGACTATGAATTGTTTTCTCAGAGAGTGGTGTCTATATGCAGCCTAGGAGGCATGGCACTCATTATGTAGTCAGATTGCTCTTAAATTGGCAGCCTTTTGCTCCCTGTTCCCTGCTGTGGATATCACTCTATATAAATAAAACACTGATGGCCAGTGACCAGGCAGGAAGTATAGGCGGGACAAAGAGAGAGGAGAATTGGGGGAACAGGAAGAAGGAGGAGCGACACTGCAGCCACCACCAGGACAAGCAGCATGGAAAGATGCCAGTAAGCCACCAGCCACGTGGCAAGGTATAGATTTATAGAAATGGGTTAATTTAAGATATAAGAACAGTTAGCAAGAAGCCTGCCACGGCCATACAGTTTGTATGCAATATAAGTCTCTGTGTTTACTTGGTTGGGTCTGAGCGGCTGTGGGACTGGCAGGTAACAAAGATTTGTCCTGACTGTGGCAAGGCAGGAAAACTCAAGCTACAGTTTCCTGGTACTGGGATCTCAAGCCTGCACTGCCAATCCCAGCTCAAAATTATTAATAAAGAAACTGTAATATGCTAGATATAGAAGAAAGAAATTTTAGACATCAGAAGTTTGTGAAGCAGTTGCCTGGGAAAAGGTTCAACTTTATGTTTTAAAGGTAAATATTTATTGAATGGTTGTTTTTGAGAAACTATTCTTATCATATATTTTACAATTTCTTTGCTAATAGAAGTGCTAAGGATATCATTAAACTAGTAGCAAAACTCATAATTAGTGAGATGATCCTTTTCTAGAAGACTAACATTATTTATATAGAGAATAAACAACTCCCTCACTCAATAATCAAGTACTTATTGAGCATCTGCAAATGACTCTGATATAATTTATATACATGAAGAATAAGTACACATTGTGTCTGTTGCCAAATATCTTACATGAGATACAACAAAGTATGAACATAGGTGTGAAATTAATTGTCATTTATGATAAATATTATGGAAGAAGAAAGTGAACGCCTTTAGTTATCTTGGCTGCCACTTGAAGGAAGACATTATTCTCCATAAAGCTCTGTCATGATGAACAAGTTAATAAAATGCAAGGACAACAGGCACAGAGTTCTTCATTCCTTGTTACTGATAAATGAAACCTAAGTACAGCTAGAGAATATAACACCAAAAAATAATGAAATGTTGCATCACAAAATGGATTTTTAATCTTTTTTTATACCTGGTTAAACTAATTTTTCATTCAAAAATTACATTTTACTTTACAGCGTCTTTATAGCATTATTCCTCTGAGTAGTTATCATACTGATGGAATTCAAAGGAACTGTATCAAACTCCAAATGAACAATAGAATAGTATGTTCTTTATTACATTAAAGAACATACTATAGAAAAATCTAAGAGCCCTGTGAATCATCAGAACTTTGGTTGAGGAAAAGCTTCACAATTTCCAATTGTTTAATGTCATAATGCTTTTGTGCCAGAACTGCAAAGGAAACCAATGTGCCACTACCCTTAAATAGCAGGTACAGGGGTACATATCATTTCTACTCATCATTTCTGTAATGACAGAAACACCTTCTACTTAGGAACACCTTTATTCTCCAGATGTTTGGCAAGAGTCTGTGAGTATTCTTTCTGTTTAGTTAAAAAGAAAACCAATAGACTGATTTCCAAATTAGTCGGTTTAGTTGATTTTTGATAGAGAAAGAAAAAGAGCATTTGGTCAGCCCTCAGGACAGTACTTCCCCAATTTGTTCTTTCTACTCTAGTGAGAAAATATCTCATGTAGCAGTTTCCCAGAGCAAATAAATAAAAGATTGAAAGAATTCAGAAGAAAATTTAACTACTGTGAAAATTGGGAAGGAAATGACAAGAGTTTAGAGATCTAGTGAAATATTATTGTCATTGAAAATACTTTCTGGGAATCCATTCATTATCTTCCATTATTAAGTTTAGATGTGATTCAAATTACTAACATGTGATTAGGAATACACAGAATGTATATGAAGCGCATGATATCAGAAACTAACTAGTACACAACAAGAAATATGAATAAATTTGAGTATAAAATTTTGTAAAATGCATAAAATTATTAACCAAATCATAAATGCACGTAGTTATATAACATGTGCCTATCTTCTAGAGAGCTCCTCTGTCTTTGTCTCTGTCTCTTTCTGTTTCTCTCTGTGCCTTTTTGTCATCTGTCTGTCTTTTTGCCTTTTTGTCACTTTCTTTCTCACATGTACATTTTGAGAAAACATTATGCAGATCAAGAATATGTCTTTATTTATTTAAGGAGAGCACCGAGTGGGTGGGAGTGACAGCCATAGAAACAGCATATCCTGATGTCTTAGTGAAGTTTGAAATGTTTAAACACTTGAGATGTGAGGTCTTCTCAGGATGAAACTGTAATTCACGTTGGCAGCTGACAGCTTGTTGGCAGTTCACACTTGCTAAGTGCACCCGACTCGTCATTCTATTTCCACAGTTCCTTACCTGCCACATTGCCAGTGGCCTTCCTTCACTTTCACAGAGAACGTCTATTTTCAAATCTCATCCTCACGCAGATAGAAAGTGACTGAATGGTGAAAGGCTACATAATCAGTCTCTGTGATGATGCCAGGTCTCTACTCTAGGTATCAAAATATCATGAATGAAAAATATTGAGGGGGAACAAACAAAATCAGAAATTTTTCAGGTTTTGTCTAGCACTGAGTGGACATTGAAAAAAATCAGGTACTTGCTTAAAATATGTGGTTCTCTCATTTTTTCTTAAAAATCTACTCTTCTATAATAAATATAATAAAGAAAAAATATACAAAGATATATAAAGTTGTAAGTATTCCTGATTCTTATCTGGCTATAATGTTAGACCTCCTATGTATTCTGAGAGCATTTTCACATGACCACAAGGACCGACAAGCTCAAGAAAATCCCCTATCCTTGAAATGACATTGCTAGCAAAGCTACACATAGTGCCTGTAAGTGTAAGCTAGATTATGAAGACTCATATAACACCAAGCAACAAAAGGCTTAGAGACAAAAGCAAATGTCAGATGTCCTTTGGGTCACACTACAGAGAAGAGATTTGGTTCCTTCACAACACAACCTGCAAAAGTTCTCAAACTTGGCTGGTGCTATAGAAGGCAGGTTGAATAGTTGTAGGATATAAAATGACTACAGGTGCCAAAAAGAATGGTATATCCTGCACTTCAGAAAAGTTGAAAGATGTAGCAAGGATAATGAAAGATCAAATAAGCATTCCAGAGAGTTAATGTTGTGTGAACATATTTTTTCAACATTGGTAAATCCTTAAAACTATTCCTACAAATTACGATGTTCCTGGCAATCATAAAATTAGAAGGGGAGGCTATAAATATTATTTTCATGTCATCAGTACATGTGTTCCTAAGTCTTCTTTATTTGCAGTAGAAACGACTCAACTGTTGTAAAGATACTGGTTGAAAACTTGTAAGGGTAGTGAACTGCTATTTCTATTATCTTTAAGAAAACAAAAAAAAATGAAAAGTAAAATAAATTACTTGTTTAAGAAGCTATTGTTTGAAAAGTGAGTTTACAGTTTCTAAATCAAAAGTTAATGTCAAAATAGATAACTATGTTTGCATTCAACATGCCAGGGAGTATTCACATTGTTATATGAAGTAATTGCTTCCTATCAGTGATATTTCAAGTATTAAATTTTCTTAAAGATATAAAGAATTTTCATAAAAATAGTAAGACATATTCAGCAATATTCACAGCAGAAATCTTTGGGATCTATGATGGTTTTAGTATAATATCTTCTATATTCTTTGGCAACTAAATATGTGTTCCCTGGTTGGTGGCACTGTTTTGTAAAGCTTAGGATCTATAGCTTTGCTGAAGGACATGTGTCACTGGGGGTGATTTTGAAGGTTTCCAAAGCCTCCCTCAACCCCCACTTTACTCTCTGTTTTCTGTTTGCAGTTCAGGATTTGAGCAGTTCCTGCTGCAATACCAGATGCTTGCTGCCAGGCTTCCCTCTAATGATAGTGGTGGATTCTTATCCCACTGAAATGGGAACCTCTCCTTCTATAAGTTGCTCTGGTCATGGTTTTATCATAGCAATAAAAAGTAACCAAAACAGAACTGATATTTTGTCACTGTGGGAAAAAGACATTGTAGTGTTTTATAAACTATATTATTAGCTCAGAGTTCAGTATTAAAAATAAAACATACAATGTCTCTATCAATAAATAATTCATCACTATCAAAAGTCATTTCATTAAAATTGAAACAGAGTATTATCAAAAGAACAATATCAAAAAGTATTTTCATTGTAAAGATTAAAAGCTGAGCTGAGAGAAGAGTTAATTTAGCTTGTTTCAACACACAAAAAGAAATTCAAAACAAAAAGCTACACTTGTTTGAAAATAAAAGTCTAAGAATTACTTCAAGCAGGCAATAAAAATTATACAAAATTCCAGCTAAATGTTATTAACATTGAGAAAGAAGATGAAAGGAAAAAGCAAGAATTCTAGAACAGATCACAACATGTCAGTTATTAAAAGATGAAGAGGAACAAGAAAATGGAAACCTTTCTAGGCTCTTATTACTTACAAAACATAAGATATAGACATTTTAAAACCGTTTATCACAGAGAGGTTTTAGGATGCACAGCAATCTCAGGATCTCAAAATATTTCCTTGTGGGATTAAATAGAATTATGCAGTTTTGTCCTTAATTCCTTTTTTATATATCTACTTTTGCAGAAATTCTCAATGACAGGTATGGAAATAGGTGTATACATACATGAGGTATACATAACACTGTAGTTACAAGTATTGAAACCATAGACAATAGTGGGAAAGGCATGGGATAAAATAGTACAGAAAAACTAAGACCTAAGAAAGATTTAACACAGAGGGAAATTTAAACTATCTGATGCTAGAAATATTGACAGCTATTCAATAAATTACCTAATGTCTTAATTAGGCTTTCTATTGTTGTAAAGAGGCACCATATGGACAGCAATCCTTATTAAGGAAAAACATTGAATAGGGCTTACATTTTTCAGAGGTTTAGTCCATTATCACCATGGCATGACATGATAGTGTGCAGGGAAACATGCTGCTAGAGAAGTAGGCAGTGTCCTATATCTTGACTTGCAAGCAACAGGAATTGGTCTGAGACACTAGACATAGCTTGAGCATATATGAGACCTCAAAGCCTACCTCCACAGTAACACATTTCCTCCAGCAAGTCCACACCCACTCCAACAAAGCCACACCTCCTAATAGTGCCACTCACTTTGGCGACCATTTTCTTTCAAACCATCACATTCCACTCCCTAGTCCCAAAATGCTTGTAGCCATATCATAGTGCAAAATGTACCGTTTAAATTCAAGCATTCTCACAGTCTATCACAGTCTTAACAATGTTTAAAAGTCTAAAGTTCAAAGTCTCTTCTGAGATTCATGCAATCTGCTCACTACAATTCCCTATAAAATCAAAATCAAAATGTGATATATTGTGTAACCCAATAAAGCTTACCTTGGGATCAGAGGACAGAGCCAGGCACTAAATTAGATGCAGATGTCATGCAGGGGTGGCAAATGTCTTTAATCCTCTCACTTGGAAGGTAGAGATCCATCTGGATCTCTGTGTGTTCAAGGCCACACTGAACTACATGAGAGAACTAGAACCAGGCAGTGGTGACACTAGCCTCTAACCCCAGGAAGTAACATGGCAGGGGACAGAAAGGTATACAAGGTGTGAGGAAACAAGAACTCGCTCTCTTGAGGCTGAGAACTTCACAGAGGTAAGCTAATGGCTGGCTCTTCTGCTTCGCTGATCTCTCAACTTTCACCCCAGTATCTGGTTCTGGGTTGTTTGCTTGTTTGTTTGTTTGTTTTGTTTTGTTTTTGAGACAGAGTTTCTCTGTGTAGCTTTCTGCCTTTCCTGGAACTCACTTGGAGACCAGGCTGGCCTCCAACTCACAGAGATCTGCCTGCCTCTGCCTCCTGAGTGCTGGGATTAAAGGCGTGCACCACCACCACAAAGTTGGTTCTGGTTTTTTTTATTATAAGACCTTTAAAGATTCATGTTCCAAAAAAATACATACTTCCCATACTATTCCAAAAAAAGCAGGGAAAAGGAGAATAGTGGGAAATACTGGAAAAAAGGAAGACTGAAAACCAGCTGGACAAACTTCACTCTGCAACTTCATGTCTAATGTCAAAGCACTATTCGGTTTTCCAACTCTGGTCAGCTTTGTTGACTACAACACACTTCTTTCTCTTATGCTGATTCTATGTTCTGTTAGCAGCTCTCCTTAGCAGGTAACTAACAGCTCTGTCATCTCCAATATCTTGAGATCTCCAAGGCAATCGAGGCTTCACCTTCACAGCTTTATGCAATGGCTTTTGTAGGCCTCCATTCAGGGACACCCCTGACACATAATTGGCCTCATAGGTTTTCCCTAGTCATGGAGGGAGATACCATAATGCCCTTCTTCTATCCTTGACTCTAAAATGAGACCATGCATCCAAAGCTGCCAATTCTGCTACTTGCTGGAGTTGGAACAGGGCCCCCTCATTAAATTACATCTTCACAAAATTTTTGTTTTCAGTAGTTTCCTTCACTGTCTACACTTGGCTGTTCTGTGGTTTGCTGTGTAGAGAAGGCTGGCCTTAAGCTCAGAAACCTGCCAGCCTCTTCATTCAAAGTGCTGAGATCAAAGGTTTGTACCATTATACCCTGTCCAATGATTCTTTAATTGCTTTTCACAAACTGGAAGCTTAGTTGGGTGATATCTTGCCCTAAAGTCACCACTCTCTTTATTCCATTTCTTTCCCCCCCTTTTTTTTCCCGGGACAGGGCTTCTCAGTGTATTTCTCAGTGCCTGTCTGGGAGCTCACTCTGTAGACCAGGCTGGCCTCAAACTCACAGAGATCTGCCCTGCTCTGCCTCCCCAGTACTGGAATTAGAGGCATGTGCAATCACTGCCCGGCTTATTCCATTTTTTAATATGTTTATCTCCTTAAACACAGCACTTCCTTATGATGCCTTTCTCCTTAAATTTTACATTTTGTAATTTGCCTGCTCAACGTGCTCTTTTTCATAATAAATCTCCATTAGATTTACCACTAATAACCACACAACAGAGTCTATAGTAGGCTGTTTTGAAATTTATTCTGTCATCAGAATTAATCTAAAACTCTTCACTTTAGCCTCAGGAGGACTCTTTGGACAAGGATAAAAATAGCTACTTTTTTTTTTTTTTTTTTTTTTTACCAATTATCACAAGAATGATCTAGGCAACATACTAAATTTCTTCTCTAAAGCCTCCTGAACCAGCCTTCTCACAGTTCAAATCATTCTCAGCATCATTGTCTTCCATGCTCTTACTAGTATGGCCCATTAAAAGGTGCTTAAAGCATTCCACTGCTTTCCTACCCCAAAGTACCAAAGTCCATATTCCTTCAAACAAAAGAACAGCCAAGCCTTTCACAGCAATATTCTAGGACCTAGATCAACTCTTCTCTTAAACAGGGTTTCTATTATTATGAAAAAAAAACACCATGATGGTGTCAACTCTTAGAAAGCAAAACATTTAATAGGGTATCTTACTGTTTCAGAGGTTTAGCCCATTGTCATCATGGTGAGATATGGTGTCATGTAGGCAAATATTGGGCTGGAGCTGAGAGTACTACATCTTGACTTGCAAGCAACAGGAAGTGGTCTGAGACACTGGATGAGGCTTGAGAATATATGAGACCTCAAAGCATGCCTTACAGTGACACACTTCTTCCAGCAAGTCCACACCCACTCCAACAAAGCCATTCTTCCTAATAGTGCCACTCCCTTTGGGGGCTATTTTCTTTTAAACCACAACACCTAGCAAACATTAAGCATCAGGATTTGAACAAATGTTTGACATATTTCACTGGTGAAAAAAAATCACAAAGTATCTTAGGTTTAGTATTTGAAGGGTACTAAGCAAGGAATTTCAGTGAGAGAATCCAAATTCTTTAAATGACCACGATTTCAAGGCCAACTCACAAGAAAGGAGGGGAAAAAAGGTATTTCTTCCTTTATCTTTAGAAACATTTTTTTTTGTTGTCCAATCGCTTAAGGATTTTGAATCTCATCTAGATTCTTCATAAAAGAAACATGATATTTATCTTTCTGAGTCTACCCTATTTCAATTAACAAGGTGATTATCAGTTCCCTTTATATTCTGACAAAGACAGTATTTCATGCTTTATAGCTTAATGATACTTCCTAAACATTTTTATGTACTCATCCTTTGATGGGTACCTATGATGATTCTGTAACTTGTCTATTGTGAATAATAATACTGCAATATATGTGGATGTGCAGGCATCTCTGATGTATTTTTACTTTATTTCCTCTGATACATAGTCAGATATGGGACAAAGAGATCACATGACAGTTATTTAGTAACCTTCATACTGATTTCTATAATGGCTGGATTCATTGATATCTTGTCAGTAGTATATGGATGTTCTTCCTCGCATATTTTTACCAGCATTTTTATTTGTTTTATTTTCATGATGATAGTCATTTGAACCAGGGTGAGATAGAATATCAATTTGGTTTTCATATCTGTTTTTTTGATTGTTAAGGATATTGGACAATTTTCACATATATATTGACCTTTTGTGAACTATATTTCTTTTAGAAAAATTGCTCATTTGTCCACTTATGATTAGATTGTTTGTTGGTATTTAATTCTTTGAATATTATCTATGTATATTCTGGATCATTATAGGATGAGTGAGTGAAAATGTTTTGTGCCATTCTTCTGCTGTAGAGTGATGACTCTATTAATGGTTTTCTTTATCAAGTTTAAAGATTTTATCTGATGTAATACTACATGTCAACTCCACTATGAGCTACTGAACATGTGAACTATTTCAAAGAAAAAATACAGAATTATGGGCCTATGACAGGATCTGACATATTTACCTAGTTTGCTAATAGTACTTAGAAAGTTTCATATACTAGTTTGTAATCTTCAATCATTTTAATTGTTTTTTGTAGGGTGAGGAAGGGGGTTTTAAACTCATCCTTGTTTTTACATAATCTCATATGTATATACAGTTTCTCTAACATTATTGATTGAAGAGCGTATGTTTCTTCAAACATTTCTTTGGGTCCTTTAATGAGAATCAGATAGTTAAATAGGTATGGATTTGTTTTCAAGAAAACTTTACATTGTTTTGTCAATCTCCATTTCTGTTTATGTATTAGTACATTCTGAGAATAAAATTGGAAAATCAGTACCACTCACTACAGCTTAAAACATATCTTGGAATAAATTTAACCAAGGAAATTAAAGACTTGTATCACCACTCCTGATTTTAGTTATACTTTAGAGCTATAGAAATAAAAAAAAGCATGATACCAGTATAAAGGCAGATATTTTGATCAATGGAATGAAAGTGAGGACCGAGATATATATCCACATACCTGTGTACATTTAATATTTTTGATAAAGAGGTCAAAATTACATGGGATAGAAAAGACATCATTTTACAACAAATCGTGCCTCTCAAAATAGATAGGTGTATGTTAAAGAATTAAACTAGATCCATATCTATCACATTGCACTAAGTTCATCTCAGTGATCCAAGGGCCACATCATAGAGCCTGATAAACTGAATCTAGTACAGGAGAAAGAAGAGAATATGCTTGAACTTATAGCACAGGAAAGGACCTCTAAACTATGCATGAAGCACAAGGGTTGACAATTAGCAAGTGGGACCATATGAAACTAAAATGATTTTGTAAAACAAAGGACACCATAATTCTAAAGAGACAGCCTACTGAATGGAGAAAATGATGTTTACCACATATGCAAATCACAATGCTTGGCTTCTACAAAACACAAATAACTCAAAAATATAAAAATAAAAAATAGGACACGAACTAAACAAACTTATTAAGATACAAAACACAAATGGCTTAGAAATATTTTAAAACAAGTATGTAATATTAGCTATTAGGGAATTACAAATTAAAACTAGTTTAATATTTCATATTATCCCAGCCACAATGGCTAAGATCAAAATTAAATGACAACAGATGCTGATGAACATGTAGGGGAAGATGAACCCACTTCCAAGGCTACTAAGAGGACACAGGAGGAGGCACTATGAAAATTAGTGTGGATAATCTTCAAACAGCAAAAATAAAGTTCTGCCACAAAATCCAGGTATTCCACTCTTGGTAATAAAACCAAAGAAATCCAGATGTTCCTGTAGAAATACCTGATCATCTGTGTTCATTGATGGTCTGTTCACAATACCTAGGAAATGAAAACACACTACATGTTTATCAAGTGATGAACTGATACTGAAAATGTAGTATATCAACAGCAGGGTTAGGATTTCCACTGATATTTCGATCTAGCTTATGAAGTTTTTCATTTCCATCATCATTTCAGTTTGGTTTTCCTTCATTAATTCTCTCTCTTTATTGCATTCTATATCCATACATTCTGTTGACTTCCTTATTTCATTTAGGTCCCTATTACTGTTGTCTGGGAATGCTGTCATGCCTTCTCTGAGCAGTTTGAACATAATTATAATCATTCTTTTAAATTACATGTCTAGAAATTCCTTCAGAACATTCACACTGCTGTAGTATTAGCAATTTTTAAGGAAGATGTCTTATTTTGGTTTTTCATTTTGCCTTTATTTGTGCATATTTGTTTTTACTATGTTGATTGACTTTTTATATATTTTTATTCTTAATTTAGAAAAACCTCAATTCTCCTTCCTATGATGACCAATAGTTTGTTAAGTTAGGCAGGGCTCATCTGTCATTTTCCTCTCTGAGGTGTTTGTTATTCAGGGCCAGAGGCTTTGTTGCTAGTCCCGTTGAGAGTCAAGTGCTCTCTTGTGTCTGCTCAGCTTCTGTCCAAGACTCAGCTTTCCCTGAAATTGTGGAGCTCATTGTGAGGTCAGGGATATCAACATAGGGTCAGAAGCCTATGCTGGAGCTGCATAATGTGTGGTGTGTAACTCCCCATTGTAGCTGAGGTTTTCCTGGGTCCTGCCTGGCCCATGGTCAGGACAAATCTTTCTCACCTGCTGGTCCTGCAGCTGCTCGACCTCAAGTAAACACAGAGGCTTATATTATTTATGAACTGTATGGCCATTAGCTCAAGCTTATTACTGACTAGCTCTTACACTTAAATTAACCCATAATTCTTATTTATGTTTAATCAAGTGGCTTGGTGCCTTTTATCAGTTCTGCCTTCACATCTTGCTTCCTCTGTGTCTGGCTGGTGACTCCTGACTCAGCCTTCCTCTTCCCAGCATTCTCATTGTCTGCTTATCCAATCCATACTTCCTGCTTGGCTACTGGCCAATAAGCATTTTATTTATCAACCAATTAGAGCATCACACATTCACAGCATACAGAATGACATTCCACAGCACCCCATGTCCCTCTTCTTAGGCTCTATAGTTTTAAATTTTCGTTACAAGACATATTTGTTGAAAGTCCAACTTTGGCCAAATTCACAGGTCAATATATAAGACAAGTTAGTTTGGTTTATTCTTTTTTTTTTTTTTTGGTTTTTCGAGACAGGGTTTCTCTTGTGTAGCTTTGCGCCTTTCCTGGAACTCACTCGGTAGCCCAGGCTGGCCTCGAACTCACAGAGATTCGCCTGCCTCTGCCTCCCGAGTGCTGGGATTAAAGGCGTGCGCCACCACCGCCCAGCATTTGGTTTATTCTTATATGATCATTAATCTTCACGAAGAAATTTTGATATGTAATTTAGTCATAAAAACAAATTTAGTGTAGTTCACTTTTTATAAATAATATGTTTGCAATTGAGCTTATTTTTTGGTCATCTATATGCTTGAAATACATCACTGTGATTTTCTTTCTCAGTATTGCACAAAGCACATTTACACAGAGTTAACAAGGATGCTCTATTTCTGTAGCATATGCTCAGTATGATGTGATTTTCCTCAAGGGTGAAATGTCAATGTAGCAGAGAAACATTTTTCAAAAACAAAAGCTGAACTTTATTTTCACCGGGTAGACAAAAATATTACAGGAGTTTCAGGAAAGGCTGATAAATAGAGTCATTAGGGAGAGAAAAAATAGATCATTTTCATCAGTAACCAGTCTTTCACATTCTTCATCTTCTGGTTGTAATAAAACAACTTTTTTGATTGAAAATTTGATATGCTTATGATTAGGGTCCATAAAAAATTATGTTAAGGTCCCAAAGTGTTTTTCAAGAATAAATAAGAGAAAGGTCCACATTTAAAAACCAGAGAGAATATTTAATACTTCACATAGGAACTTTTATGATTCACATTAATTCTTATCTATGTATACATATGAAAACATGTAATTATTACAAACATGCAATTAAATATATAATGAATATATAACATGTTGATGCATAATTATACAAATATAAGTACTTGTGTTTTAATATACATAGTTTAATTTACAGAATTCCATTATAACACAAAAATCTCTTCAACGAGTCAGTCAAATTTGCATAACCATTTACATAATCATATGAATAATTGCTCATTGTTTTGGCATATGCATGTTGAGAAAAGTAGTCTTCTTTACATACAATATATTCTGATCATGATTTCCACTCTCCCACTCCTTCTAGATCCTTCCCACAGAGATTAACTGAGGAGAAAAACCTACCTGAATTCTGATAGCACCTTCTCATGGTCTAGGATTTTGCATAAAATACAAAAGGAAAGGGAGAAATTATGATGTAAAGAAATAAAATGAAGAAAAATTTATTGAGTCCCCTTATCTTTTGAATTATTTCTCTTTTGTCAAAGTTAAAATGAATTTATTGAAATATAAGTCTATTCTAGGCTATTAAATGTATCCTTCAGCATTCTATTCTTCATTTTTCAACCTGAAATGTTTTCTTTTATCAAAGAACAATTTATTATCCAAATACACATACTTTCTAAATTACTACATATAATAGATTCTAAAACCATTTGTCTAACCTTGAGATTTTGTAAATAATTTCATGAGCCTACTTTCTGAAAATAGTGTGATGAGCCACCAAACGTTAGACTGAATGAGAAGAACAATTGCAGTCAATTATAATTTCAATAAGATATGAGGGAAAGCATTATTGCAAAGAATCAAATTTGGGTTACTACAATAGAAATTATTTTCTAATTGAATTCATTTTACTACTGTTGGGTTATCAATTATTTTTATTAAACTTACAGAAGAAATAATCCTTTTATAAGTTTAGTAAGAGATATTAATTGTTGGGCAGTGGTGGTGCTCGCCTTTAACCCCAGCACTCCGGAGGCAGACCCAGGCAGATCTCTGTGAGTTTGACGCCAGCCTGGTCTTCAGTGCAAGATCCAGGATAGACACCAAAACTACACAGAGAAACCCTGTCTTGAAAACAAACAAACAAACAAAAAAGAAATATTAATCACCCTTAATTTTTCCCTTAAAAATAAGATGCAAGTATGTTTCATGACCAGCTTAGGAATAGTATCTTTTCAGAAGTTACTTGTGTAAAGCATGAAGTAACATGAAAGACAAGCAGGAAGAGCTCTGAGAATCTGGCTGGAGCAAGAGTTTGAAGATAAAGACTTAAAAACAAGCTGACTGTGTCAAGCACATCTTGCTAGAAAAAGAAAAGTGTATCAAATTTAGCTCCTTCTTTTTACTTTGAAATTAAAATGTGTCTACAACAGCAAGGATCCAGAAGGGCTGAATCAAGCAGGACAATCTCATGGTGTGCCTCTACAGAGACAGACATTTGGCAGAAAAAATCCCAAATATCCAGAGGACAATGCTTTTCATGGCACATGTAGTGAAGGAAGTCACTTCAGCCCTGGTATTTGAGAGTCAGACTATGCATGGGAATCATTCTTAATCTCTAACTTTACCACCTCCTCTCTCTATCTTGTTAATAAAATCCAAGATTGGTTTACACAGTGTGTGTGCAGGAGTGCATGCATGTGTGTGCATGTGTGTATCCAAGGTTAGTGCAATAACCTGAAACATTACATAATGAGTTGGAGGGGGAGGAGAAATGAAAATTATATAAACTATGAACTTCTCAATAAAAAATTTAAGTACACACAGGAAATTAAAGATAAATGTTTTATTGAAGAAATCATTCAAAACACAATTTTAGGTAAATATAAAATAATTTCCTTCTAGTCCCACAACACACACACACACACACAAACACACACACACACACACATACACACATACACACACACACACACACACACACACACACACACACTCCATCTCTGTTTACTTCTCTGGTTTCTGTGGTTACTTCATGATGTGTACTCACATCTGAGGATTTGGAACTAGGAACCATAGATGAGAGAGAACACATGACCTTTGAGTTTTGGGTCTGAGTTAACTCATTCAACATAATATTTTCTAGGTCCAACCATTTACCTGCAAATTTCTTAACTTTACTTTTCTTTGCAGCTGAATAGTATTCTTTTGTGTATATGTTGCACATATTCCTCATCAGTTCAGCTCTTAAAGGGCACTTAAGTTATTTTCATTTCCTGCCCATTGCAAATAGGGGGATCAACATAGTTGAACAAGTACCTGTGGAGTAGGACATGGGCTTCTGTGGGACATGCCAAGTGTGACAGCTGGATCAAACAATAGACTTACTTCTTAGTATTTTAGAAGATTCGCTATACTGATTTCCAGAATGGCTGTTCCGATTTGCATTCCAGCCAAGGGGATGAATATTCCTCATTCTCCATAAAAGACACTGCTTATTTAGAACATAGGATTGGGGTGATTTTAGATGGATGTGACCTGAAAGTACCTTTTCTGCAGTCTAGCTTATAAAAACTGCCAAGGGACAGAAGCAATTAAAAAGTCGTACCCAGCTGCGACACCTATAAACCAAGAAAATTACCAGCATGACAAGGTATACATAAAAGCAGGGGCACTACATGTTTGTGGCAAGCAACAACTGTCTAATTGGACTTAAGACTCACTCAACAAGAATGAAATCATGCCTGGTAATATAAACCTAGCCAGATTTTTTGAAGCTAGTGAAGTCATAGACCTTAGTAAATAACAGAATTCCATCTTTTTGCTAGACCAACATAATTCCTTATAAAATCCTAAATTATCCTTATACACAGATATGTTAGGGCCACTGCACATCAAAGAAGCGTATCTTTACTGTAAATGGAGAATATCACAGAAAGATCACATATGGACATAATGAAGATATCAACATTTCATGCTGAGCCCAGATCCAATGAACAGCTTCTGCTTCTATGGCACAAGGAACATCACAGAAATGTGTTAAGACCCAGAAAAAAGAAAGTCTGTTGTGAAACCACGGTTTCCTAGGAATAGCTGCATAAACAAGAACAGAAAAATTGCAATATCAATGAACATGTTAATGTAAATAGGGGGAAATTTTGTGAGATACACCCCTAGACAAAGAGCTTTAGGCAACATATGACTTCCGGGAGAAGAGGAATTTTCCTCTCCTGAATATTAACCTCCTTATTGTTTGTCCAATGCAGTATTATTAGCCTTGAAATCATATATGTACCACCAACCAAAAAGGATTTGGTATTTGAATATAGGTATATGCATTTATATGTATGACAGCAATAATAAAAGATAAAGAGGATATAAACTTAAGAATGAGCATCAGAGAATGGATCAAGGGAGGTGTCTAGGAGGGCCTGAAGTGAGGAAAGTAAAAAGGGAGTGTGATATCATTTCAGTTAAAACGTTGTTTTAAATTAAAAAATGCATAAAGTCTTGCTGTGTAACTAGGGTGGTCTACAACTTATGATTTCATGATCCAACTGAAACTGACCTCAAATTACTGAACTACTAACCTGAATTCCTAAGTGCTGATCTTCAAAGTGTGTATAACCAAGCCTGGCTAAAATAGACAATTTCAACATGCAATGTCAATGGAAGATGTTATATTAACTGAGTGTGTAATAAAAAAGGAATTCCAGAAATATATGCAGAGGGGTCATAGCTCTTTATAATAATTTATATTTTATTCATAGCAAGGTTAATAACTTTTTAATAAACAAACATTTTATACAAGAGTCAATTAAAGAAAAGTTCAGAACTGGATCCTAAGAAACATTCTCAATTCTTCAGCTCACCTTTTGTTTAATAAATATTATTCTATAGTTTATATTTCAATTTGCTAACCAAGACTTACATGAAAACTTCATTTTGCTTCTCAACATATTTTTGTTTCCCCTTATGTGTATATGTGTGTGTGTGAGTGTGTGTGAGTGAGTGTGTGTGTGTGTTTGTGTGTGTGTGTGTGTGTGTGTGTGTGTGTGCAGAGAGAAAGAGAGGAGTGCATTTATTGTGTACCTATAGATTCCATATTTGATTCTTGGTTATTATTTCTCTAATAATAAGTCATAAAATGTTTATTCACTATGTTTTCCCTTAAATATCTGTTCTTGTATTATTCTTTGATGAGAATATATAGCAGTTTTGCAAAATTTAGGGATGAAGAGATTTACTACTATGCTAATTTTTCTAATGCAGATTTAAAACTAGATAACCGAGTTTACAATAAATTCCAGAACCATAATAGCATCTTCTAAGATTACAAGATCTTTTTATATTAACTCCACAAGTTAGGAAACCTATCACACAGCTATTAAAATGGATTAAAATAATGGATTTTAAGGCCTCAATAATATTCTGCTATTAACTACACAGCTAACTATCAGTTATTGAGCTATCCCATTAGTGTTAGTTTTTATTATATTGGCTATCATGCTTTTCATGTAATTTGTACATGCATGTATATTTGTATTGATGGAATATATATCATATCATGTACTTTGCTTAATAGCATATCATCAATATGTTTAATGTAGCAACATATTATGCATCAATTTTACTTTTAATGAAATGCATTTTTTATATTGTGATTGTATTCAATTTAGTAAATATTAGCCTAGTAATGGGCAATTACTTAATATATTTAAACATGCAAATCTTACAGAGTATTATGAAAAAGACCAGCTCTAAACTCATGTTGAGTATAAAAATCTGTAAAGCCATTGTGAAAGCATATTTGGAAAGATATCAAAAAGCCTTAACTATATTCATTTTCATTGACCCAGCAATTCCATTTCTGGGAATCTCTCATAAAGAAATTATAAGAAATGAGGACAAGATTTATGTGAAGAGACCATATCATGCCATTATTTATGGCACCAAACATTTGGAAGCAATCCAAATGTCCAGCAATAGATGATTATATCATAAAGCATCCATTAAAATAAAGAGTGGGCATCCATTATAAAATTTAGTTTTGCTGAACTTTAAAAATATAGAAAAGTTTTATAAAGCAACATGAAAAGAAAATAGAACAAGATTTATATTTACACAATAATTTCCAACACAGAAAATGTCTATACTTGTAGAAAAGAGGTAACAATGAGAATCACTGACCAGAACTGCCTGATACATCTTGTTTTCTTCCGTTTTAAAGCCTTTTATATTAAGCATCTATCTTTCACTTTAACAATAAGACAGAGAGATAATTTTCAAAAGTAAAAGACATGTTAACTATCTAAGGATAACACATATGAGCAATGTCAAGTGACTTGTCCAGCCCTTATTGTCACTCCGTGGTAGTGACTTGATGCCTTTGTTGATGAACAGAATACTGTTTTACCAAAGGAAGTATAAAGCCATATACTCCTAATTTCAGTGACTCTCAACTTTATGGAAAATTTCCAAACTACACTGTTGTAAAAGGAAAATGGAGTTAGAATCTTATGAAGTTACAGGCTAATGAACAGTAGCAGCAGGTTCATCCACAATCCAATTACTTGGAAAGTAAATGTACCATATCTAGGTAGTGATATTGTTTAATATTTAATCCTGTGAAATAAAAGCATGAACATTAAAGGTCTATAGCAAACCCCAGAAGCATGAAAATAAAATATAAAAGTAACAGATTTTAATGCTTACCCCAAAAGCAAACCCCTGTAAAAATGCCCCTTCCTCAAACTTTGCATAAACTGTTAGAACAGAATAAATGAAGGTAGATTTCATTGTCATTTTTCCTTCTGTCAAAAATAATTAAAACTAGATTAAGGTTGTTTCAGTCTCTGCACCGTCTTTTGGGATTCTGCAATGCATGGTGGCCTATTGTAAATGAGTGTTAGTTAAGGTCACAAGTGTTCTGAAATTCTACTCTTTAATAAGTTTCTAATAAAATCATAGTAGCAAAAAATTCTATAGGGTTAGGATTGACATTATTAATTCCTTTTTTCCCCTGGTCTTCATAGATGGATAAACTGACACTTCATATTATTACCTTTCTCTCGATGATGACTTAAACTAATTCCCACACTAAGAATGTGTGCACAGAGAACTCACCACTGGCAGGACTTGGAGCATCCAGATCTGTACTCAGCCTACTTTGTGTTGTGACCTGGTGAGCCAGACAGGAACTTAAGTGTAGACTCAGTCACAATAGCTGGTTTACAGTGAGGCATGCTCACCACACCCTAAGCCTAGATGTTGCTCAAATTCTGATTGAACTGCATTGTCACTGGTACTTGTTTGATGCTTCTCAAACAAGACCTATCTCTAAATCTTCACTACATACCCAATCCTTATGGCCCCTGTTCCAGGTGCTAAAATGCTACTAACAATCTAATAAGAAGTCTAATAGCTGCCATTCAGTTTGGAGGTTTCTCCTTGAAAGACCCATGTACTTGAACTTTTATGTTGTGTTCACAGTATTGGGCTCATGTCTCTACTAAATGTGGACAAAGCTGTTCTATAGTTTGTGTAGCTTTAGTTATGAACTATTTACCACAAGATAAGATCATGAAGACTGGTGGATCTGATTTCTTTCCTGAAGAACCTATTTCCTCAAGCAATAGAGCCAGAACTTAACCAACACTGACTCTAACAGACTTGACAGTTGTCGAGTTTGTATTTCCATTGTAGAACTTTTACTGACATGCTGAAATGCAATAGACAACATAACTCCACAGCTGGCAATAACTAAAGGTAAACTACTGTACATAGTATTCACGGACCAACTACATATCTTTAGAAACTGCATCTTCTGTGTACATGCAAACTCCTTTAGAACACCCATTTTTCCCTATGTTTTTTTTTTTTTGACACATAAAACTGTCTCTACGTATATCTGTGCCAAGATAGAGATGTTAACTCCCCATGATATCATTCCTCAGTGACATGAAGACTACGTATTATATATGGCAGCTGTAGTTCTAACTGCCTTCTCAATCTTTGGATGAAGCAAGACAAAGTGTTAAGATCTATACTGTCTTCTACACCGACTGTTAAGTAATCACCAATGAAAACTGGTCATGTCAACATTGAAAACTTTCTTCGTTATGCTTCTTTTTTTGGTATATATTTTGTCTTCAATCTCATACAACTGTCTACTAGAATATTAGACCACCACATAACATGGTTACATCAATTACTACTGTAATACATTGTAGGGTCCCTGTCTAGGGAAATCGAAACTGCCATGGGGGCATATGGGATGAGCTAGTTTGCCTTCAGTTGTTGGGGAGTAGAAGCAGCATTATGAAGCAAAGATGACACGATGAAGCTTTTCCTGATCTTGGAAGAGATTGATTTGACTCACTGGAAACAAATAGAATGAGGGGGGACATATTATGGTCATAGGGCAGTAATACTGCAACCCCATGATGAACACATTTTTCTACACCTTTCCACACCCCAGCCAAGAAAAGTTTCTTTCCACACCAGATTACTTGGGCATACCCATTCCCTGCTTTTCTATCCTCTTCTTCTGCAGGTCTTACTGTAAATTTTCCAATTAGGTTTTCCTCAGAGCCTCATTTCTCTTCCTCGTGAATAACTGGAAAGACTTATTCATCTAGCTTCTTCTGCTCTTTCCATCACTGTCTTTCCTTATTCTCCAGTTCCCATGCCTCTCAATGAGGATATTGACATCATCAGAAAAGAAAAGAAAAACTCTAGCTCCTTTCATCTAGAAAGCTGTAACTGACATTCTCTGCTAAATAAAGTCTCCTTTCTTCTTTCCATTTCAACCTGTCTTCACCATTGCCATATAAGAATAGATTCAGATATTGTGCCTAGCCACAAAAGGGACCTCAGTAATTATATGGAATGAATAAATAAACAAGAGTCAATGTTAATATAAGAGTTGATTATATTGTATTTTCTAAAGTCAGAACTATTGCAATGACATTTAGCTCTTTCAGGGCATATTCCCTAAATCTCATTTAATACAAAATGTCACCAAAGTATAGGTTTACTACATACTAATTACATAGAATCAGAGTGCATGATTTCTATAATTAATTTTACGCTGTGAGTAATTCATAGATACCTTACTTGGAAACACAAACTAGGTGAAATAATTAGATGGCGTTTAAAACAAAGAAAGTTTTGGGACACAATATGGATGCTAAGAAATTAATTTTATGAAATGCAGCAAAAGGATCTCTTTTTTATAAAGAAATATGAAGACGCTTCCATCCATAGATCCAGGGACGCACATATACAGAGATAAAGTGTATGTATGTTTTGAAGCTAGGAGTAAAATTACAGTGTAAATTACTCACAAGATTACATAATCAGCTATTGAATGAACAGAAATGACATGAAGACCAAAATATTTTGATACTCCTTAATTAATATAATGTGTGATGTATTCAAGTCTGTGATTATTTATCTAATAGTGTCAGTATATGCATTTCATATGCCAATCAGTGGACACAAGCCGTATTTGAACTGAAGTTGAATCTTAGCCAATAATACTACACTTGAAAAAATTATGTATAGCATATATTCAGATTTTTTCTTTGTTCCATCTTTAAATTACTTCACTGAATTATGATTCATTCATGAAGCTAAGAACACTATAGACATACAGCACACAGCTTAAGGTTTAACAATAAAATAATATTTTCACCCATGCAAAGTATCAAACATTCATCTTTTGAATTAGGCATTAGATGGCTTGGGATTAGCTCATGGAAGGAAGAAAGTCTTCAGCAAATCATGTCATTTTAATACCTCCAAATTCAATAGAATTGTGATTAAAACCCATGGTTACATGAAACTTCAATCATTGCCTCCACATTCTAAAGCTTATATTTTCCTATGAGCTATTAATTTAGTAATCAATAATTTAATTCAGAATGGATTTTGAGCAAATGTTATCAATAAACAGTTGAAAGAAGAGTCTGGATTTTTTTCAGTAATTTTTATTCCATAGATGCAGACCAGCATGATACAAGTTTACAATTAAAGTTTTATTGGCACATAGTCAAACATACATTATCTATGTCTGCTTCTGCTTCTGTGCAACAGTAGAAGGTTGAACAATTGCAGTAAAGAAAAGTAACCCAAAGGCCTTAGTAGCTGCTAAAAAGCTCACTTAGTATTACATATGCCTTTACAGATTATGTATAAAAAGGGAATAAAATTCAGAAAGGCACTCAGTTCAGAGAAACAAATACATACTAGAATTAATAATGACTTTATTTAGTTGTAGAAAATTGTAAATGATGATATGATGGTAATACACTCCAAATTAATTCAATTCCCTGTGACAAAACTTCTGAGGTCAACTGCAGACTTCAAGAATTGCTAAAAAGATAATTTCCATGTGAATTACTGAGAATAAACTTTATTGATCAAATTTTAAAGATTTCTTCATTCAGAAAGCAGAAAGCAAGAGTGGCAATCTAATAATTTAAGCATGATCACATACACACACATTCAGATATGCTCTATAAAAGTTTCTATAAACTATCAAAGATGAATTTACTCATCAAAAACAGCTAGTGGTTAGGAGATCTAATATAGGATTTAGAGGGTTTCAGTAACTTGTAGGTTTATATGACTGTTATTTTATGAGCTAATATTCATTTAGTAGTGTATGTCTGTATGTGTGCAGGTGTGTATATGTGTGTATTGTGTGCTTGTGTATGAGAGGCACATAGGTAGACAGAGGGGAGAGAGAGACACAGAGAGAGAGAGAGACAGAGAGAAAAAAGAAAAAAGAAAGGAAGGAAGGAAGGAAGGAAGGAAGGAAGGAAGGAAGGCAGACTATCTTTAACTTAGGTACCCTGTTTCCACTAACATTAATCATTCATGAATCAAAAATTAAAAACTGAGCTCATGACTGTGTAGTTTAATATCTTCCATATTAAGAACTCTCAACAAATGCTTGATGATGGCTATCCTCTTTGTAATGTGGAGACTGTTACTCACCTCTTTCTGTGGGGGAACTTGCAGAACTCAATACACATATAACACAGAGAGCACAAACAGGATGTTAAAAGACACATAGGATTCCAGCATGCAAGACTACTGTCAACATGTCCCTCTGAACATGTCTGATATTATCTATGTCTATGCTTCTTTCTATCACTATCTCAGCCAGCACTGACCATATTATTTTGTCTCTTGTAATTTTTAGTTATATTTTTCTCTTTTTGTGGGCCATTAATAATTGTTTACTTTTATTTATTCTATGTGTCTTTTACATCATGTATCTAGAACCCATTCATTTCCGTGTCCTGTCCCTTCGCATCTGCCCTCTGCCCCTGCACACATACCCCCATCAAATAAAACAACATTTAAGAAAAGAAAAGGAAAAGAAGAAAGGATGGAATTAAAAATCTCATTATGGAAGCTACTGTGTGATACAGTGTGTTGCATGGTAAATCCCTTTGTTCGTGTATCTTTACTTGCAATTTACTTGCAAGTGTTCATTGCAAAGAGTCCTTGGTTTGGTTCCAGGTCTCTGGTTTCTAATATACTATCCATCCTGGGCCCTAACTGGGCCTCTTCTTGGATATCCTGTTGTTGCCCTGTATTGTGGAGATTCTGCAGCTTTGGGTCTGTGGGTCAGGTTCCTCATGTGTTCCAGCAGATCATAGATAGGGTAGATGCTGGGGCTGATCAAGTTATAACCATGGTTCTGCGCTTGAGCTGCTGCATGGTTGGTCTGCCTGCCAGTTCTCCTGTCCTTACCACCAGGGTGAGCTCTCTAGCATTGTCCTGGCTAATTCACCTCTTGTAGCAATCAGTGAGGGGTGGGGCCAGTTCTGCTTTCATGGCCTCAGGGTTTGCTCTCCCACATCCACACCAACAGGGCCCCCGGTCTGTTGTTTCCCCTGCAAGGCAACTCTCCCAAGCACTTTAGCTGGTGAGAGTCAGGGACAGCTCTCCTGCTCTCATGATGCTATGGCCAGCTCCTTTACCTGTCTCAGGCACTGATGGGCTGAGGGTGGGTGGGGAGGGTATCTCTCCTCTGCCCATGCTGCCACATGTCAGATGAGTAATGGGAACAGCTCTCCTTTGCTCACAACCTTGGGGCTGGGTCAACCTTCTCTCCAACTACCCAGGCAGTTCTTTCCTGAGTGTTGTAGCTGATAAGGGGAGGGTCAGCTCTCTCATCTGTTGCAGGCAGTAAGGAGGAAGGGGTAAGGGGAACATGTCTTCCTCACCCACACCACCACATGACAGAGGAGTAGTTGGGCAACTCATTCATGCTTATAACTTCAGGGCTGGCTCACCCCCCATCTTCACCACAAGTTACCCCTGTCACAGGTGAGGTACACTCTCCCAAGTGTTGCAGTTAGTGGAAGACAGGGACATTTCTCAGCCTTTTGTGACCTCAGGACAAGTTCTTCTACTTGCCTTAAGTGTTGATGGGCTGGGATAGGAGGATGAAGGGGTGGAGAAACTCTCCCCAGCTCATGCTGCCACAGGACAGTGCTCCCTTGCTTGCTACTTCAGGACTGGCTAATCCATGCCTCTGACCAGCAAGGTTGGCTCTATTGTGATGCTCTGGCAAGTGACAGAGCCTTCTCTCTTCCTAGTGTTGTAGCTGCTGGTGGTCAGGGACAGCTCTCCCATTCTTATGACAACCAGACAGCTCTTCCACCTGCTTCAGGCATTGATGGGCAGGTTTGAGAGGGGTAGGGTGCAGCTCTTTCTTGATCATGACACTGCAAGACAGCAGAGTAACTGGGAACAGCTTTTGGGACTTGCTTACCCACACCTCTGCTAACAGGGTTGGCTCCATTGTGCTGCCCTAATAAGGTGCAGGGCCTGCTCTCCAAGTGTTGCAGCTGGTGGAGGTCAGGGACAGCTCTCACTCTCTTATGACCACAAGGCCAGCTTTCACACCTTCCTCAGTCATTGATGGGTGGCACCGGTTGAGTGAGGAACGGCCATCTCTCCCTAGTCTATGCCATCATATGGCTGATGAAAAATGGGGCTAGGTCTCCTGTGCTCATTACTTCAGGGCTGACTCACTCACCACTCCTCCAACAGGGTTGGCTCTATTGTGTTGACCAGGTGAACTTCAAGGCCAGCTCTCCCAAATGTCACAGCTGGTTAGGGAAAAGAACAGTTCTCCTGCTCTTGTTACCTCAGGGTTAGTTCTCCCAACTGCCTTAGACATTGATGGTAGGGGTCAGGGGAAAGGCATCTCTCCCTAGACCATGCAGCCATATGGCAAATAAGGGGTAGGGTTAGGTCTCCCAAGCTCACAATCTTAGGGTTGGCTCACATATGCTGTCCTCAACTGTGGTGGTATTGTGTTCCCCGAAATATTGTGCATGCTAATGAACTTATCTGGGGTCAGGGAATGGAACAGCCACAATATTAAACATAGAGGGTAGGCAGTGGTAGCACACACCTTTAATCCTAGCATTCCAGAGGCAGAGGTCTACCTGGATCTCTATGTGTTCAAGGATACAGCCAATCATGGTGACTCATGCCTTTAATTCCAGAAAGTGAGCCTTTAATCCCAGGGAGTGATGACAGAAAGCAGAAAGGTATATAAGGTGTGAAGACCAGCAACTAGAAGCTTTGGCTGGTTAAGCATTCAGGCTTTGGAACAGCACAGATCAGCTGCAATTCATTTGGATAAGGACTCAGAGGCTTCTAGTCTGAGGAAACAGGATCAGCTGAGGAACTGGCGAGGTGAGGTAGCTGTGGCTTGTTCTGCTTCTCTGATCTTCCAGCATCCACCCCAATAACTGGCCCTGGGTTTGATTTAATTAATAAGACCATTTAATATTCCTGCTATACTCAACACAGTCAGCTCTACTGTGCTGCCCAAATGAAGTACAAGGCTTGCTTTCCAATGTTTTGCAGCTGGTCAAGGGGTCAGCTCCCTCAACATCTTTTCTCACTCTAATAGTGCCCATCTGGCTGTTGCTTCAAGGTGACAGGTGGATCTGAATATATTGTTTGGAGCCCAGAGAGGACAGCCTCAGACCTGCATGAGGATCTTCTTGTCCCACTCAGTTCGCCATGTAGCTGGGCTCAGCCATGTTTTCCCATCACAAAGAGATCATTATAGTACCCATCCACCAGGCACCCTCTTGGTTGGTATATTTGGCTAAGTTCTTCCCACCCCAGTCGAGTAGTGTGGATAGGGACACTCCTGGAAATCAGTCTATATTTCACTACTGATACATTTTGCCTTAATTATTATGAACATAAAAGTATCATTCACAATTTTTTTATGATGAATGACCTGATGTCACAGGCCTGTAATTTTAGAAGACTATCAGAGGAGAGGTGGAAGCAGAAGGATCATTATGTTGACAATAGCCTGGGCTATGTAACTAGGCCTTCTCATGAAAACACAAAAATAAAATTTCCCACGACAATGTGTACATGTAATACACTGTTTGAGGGATTTGCAAAAGCAAATAAAAATGGACTATATACTAAAGCCTTTGGTGTTCATGATCTCTAGCTGTTTGTTTAGTATAAATTTGAGAAACAGAAATATTGATCTGAAATATATTTATTTACTTATGTCCTCATATACTTGTAGCTAATATTATACCAACCATTACTCTTTTTTTCTTTGAGTATGAACTGTAAATACTAGAAAGACTTGTGGATCCATTATTAATAATGTTAACTCAGAAATCTACGGTTAGCATTTACATGTAAAAGTATGTTAGAAAACGCTTGTTTTATCTATATTGTGCATGAAAAATACTTATCAAGCATATAGAACTATTTTAGGGTCATAATTGTAGAGAACACATGCTTCTATTCTACCTTTACATCTCTGGGTATAGGAGAAAAGGACTAACAATATGCAGATACTTACATTATATCTGAACTAATGAGAGCATATTGACTCCAGGAATTAAAGTCACCAGACAAATGGATTATCATGGCTTCCTAAAGGTTATTATATGGAGAAAGGGATGAAATAATTCCTCAATATTACTTTACAGAGAATGAATATTTTTAGCTTGATTTAATCTAAATGCTCTTGTATTTCCTTTAAAGTGTTTCTGCTGAGATTTATAGTATTTCTTGTAAGATACTTTAAGTACATCTTTAAAGCAAGAATTGTGCTGATTTTGCACAGGAAGCAAATGAAATTTCCTGGTTTAATATTTTAAATAAGTTATTGCATTACTTATTTAAAAGTGGGAAAAATCCTGATTGCTTTATGTAGGAAATAGAAACTGTTATGTGTTCTGTAAATTAGATAATGAAATTGCCTATTGTCTATAACAAGCTTTTTCCCTTAGTGAGTTTCTTCTATCATATATTCTTACAAGTATTGTATAAAAATCCAGACTGATATTCATTTCAGAAATTTAGTAAAAGAGAAAACTAGATGCATATTATTTAATTACTAAAAAGAAATAAATAGCATGCAATGTAATCCAGAACATTTTTAGATTATCATTCCTACACATAAAAGGCATGATCTGTGACAAAATATTATTTGATTATCAAAACTAATGATAGTGCTGACCTTCATACCTGACTCTAATCATCTTCCATCTCCTCTCCTTCACTGTTGACATACCTTTCTGAAGAAGGCCAGCAGTTTTTCCTGGTCTAGTACTAGTAAATCTCTCATAAGGACCAAGTATATTCTTAACAGATCTCAGAGATACATACTAATGTCACAAACTTTCTGCTTGACTTTGGTAAAATAAGACAATTAAGTGAAGAAGAAAATATTTTAATCTGTATAAACATGCAGACACAAAATGAAAAAAATGAAAGGGAAAAGAGGGGGAGGTTGAGGGGTGGATGTGTGTAGAGCCAGTCCTCATATGGAAAAGGCCTTCTAATTTGCATTTATTCCAATCTTCTAACTTGAGATGTTCTTTATTCAACATGATGGTTTGAATGAGAATGTTTGGCATCTTTGTCCTGAGTAGTTTTGGAAAGTGTATTCTCACCTGCAGGAGGCTGTCACTTGGGTATGAATCGAGGTTTGAGAACCACACTCCACACTCAGATTTCTTTACTGCTGCATGCTTGCAGTAAGATGTGAGCTTTCAGCTGTTTCTTTAGCCATGTCTGTCACTTCCTCACCCTGCCATGGGTTACTCCTATCCTCTGGAATCATAAGTCAAAATGAATGTTTCTATCCTTGTCTTAATTATTTTTGTTTTATCACAATAGGCAGGTAACTAGCAAATTCATGAATTTTATTTTGCAATAGAAGATATTTGGAACCTGTATTCAGGTTCTGAGGAAGAACAGAACTGATTAAATGAGTGTATAAAACAAAGAAGATTCAGTAGATCATTTTATATGATAGTGGTAGGTAGTCCACCGATGTCTACATATATATTTGCCAAAGGGACTGAGAACGTTATAGCTGTTCAGTCGCAGACTGGTTTGTAAAGACTGGTTTCTCCAGCAGTCTTTACATAGTTCTAAAGGCCTAGACAATTTCAGGAGTGCCTCTGTTCTTCAATCTCCATTGGAACTATCATTGCCTGCTGCCTGCTGCCTGGGGGAATCCACAGAGTTGGCACATACTATGACTTTTTTTATCTGAGGGGGTTAAGGGAAAAGATACTCACACTCTCTCTTGATGGTTTCCTACTTTATTATTCTCCTGTATTCTCCATTCTATGTTCTATATTCTCTTTTGTTATCTCTACCCAGAAATGTCCCTTCTGTCTCTCTTGTTTTCCTTCTAACTCTTCTTTATTCTTCCTTATTTTCTCATTCTTGATGTTTTCCTTCTGACTCTGTCTTTATTCTTGATGTTGTCTTCCTAATTCTATCTTTATTCTTTATTATTCTCTCATTCTTGATGTTTTCCTTCTAACTCATTTTAACTCTCTCATTCTTAATGTTCTACTTCTAACTCATTTTAACTTTCTCATTCTTTTTTTTTTGGTTTTTCGAGACAGGGTTTCTCTGTGTAGCTTTGCGCCTTTCCTGGAGCTCACTTGGTAGCCCCAGGCTGGCCTCGAACTCACAGAGATCCGCCTGGCTCTGCCTCCCGAGTGCTGGGGATTAAAGGCGTGCGCCACCAACGCCCGGCTAACTTTCTCATTCTTGATGTTTGTCTTTTAAACAATTTTAAGTCTATCTTCATTCTTTCCTTTACAGCTTATATGTTGTAGCAAAATCTTTCAGGCAATATAGAAATTACAATGTGGTTACATTCTGTTTTTCAATTGAATGATTGCAATGAATACAAGTAAAAAAATAGCATATTTTCCATACCCCTTACATGATTAAACATTTTATGTATTACAAGTGAAAAACAAAATATCCCAAGAACCCATGTACATTCATACCCAAGCAACTTGTTATATATTAACAATGTAGGCAAGCAAGTGATTTTTTTTTTTTTTTTTTTTTACCAGCAGGCTATGTTTTGTGGTTACAAAGAAAGGACCAATCACTTTATTACTTATCTTGAAAAATATCCTTAACATATAAGGAATCTTAAAGGAATCACAAATTTAAACTTTTATATATGAAAAATAATCAGTCAGCTCTACTTTAAATCTTTAGGTGCATACCCACTCACCAATAGTTTCTTATATAAGGAGAAAGAGGGCAGAAATGGGTATAAGGAATTAATCATCACCTTTGGTCATCAACCAATCCTAGTCAAAAAGGCCTGTCAGCCAATAATAATTGGGCTACTTTGTTCTTGTTCCCTGGCCTGAAAAAGTTCCTCACTCAACTATGTGCCTTTCTAAAATGTTAGATTGTCTTCTTGAGATTTTACCTCAAAGCTATTTAACAAAAACATCTTGATCTAACTTTAAGTTATCTTCAAAGCTTTGTTTCAGCTATGATGTACTCTGAAATCTCTGACCACACCTCCCAGCTATAGGATTAAAAGAATTTAAACTAGCTTGGTTACTAGGACTCAATTGTTTTTCTTAATCATTAACCTAAGCCACAGTCTATATGGTTCTGCAATAGAAACTCATGTGTTCTAGTTTGTGTGGCACTTCCTTGTGTAACAGGAATTTCTAAATGGTCTTACTAAATAAAATTCAGGCGTCAGGTATTGGGGTGAATGCTGGAAGATCAGAGAGACAGAATAAGCCACAGCTAACCTCACCTCATCAACTTCTCAGTCGATCCTGTTTCCTCAGACTGGAAGCCTCTAAGTCCTCATCTGAATGGATCTTAGCTGAACTGCTGCTAAAAGCTTAAAAGCTTAAAAGACTTCTATTGCTAGGATGGCCAAATACCCTAATTGTCGTGCTAGAAACCTCATCCAATGACTGAGGGAACTGGATGCAGAGATCCACAGCCAGGCCCCAACTGGAGCTCCAGGACTCCAGTTGGCGAGAAAGAGGAGGGTTTGTCTGAGCGAGAATTGTTGAGATCAAGATTGGAAAAAGCACAGGGACAAATAGTCAAATGAATGGAAACACATTAACTATGAACCAATAGCTGAGGAGCCCCCAACTGGATCAAGCCCTCTGGAAAAGTGAGACAGTTGATTAGCTTGATCTGTTTGGGAGGCATCCAGGCAGTGGGACCAGGACCTGTCCTCAGTGATTGAGCTGGCTGTTTAAAACCTAGGGTTTATATAGGGACACTTGGCTCAGCCTGGGAGGAGGTGACTGGACCTGCCTGGACTGAATTTACCAGGTTGAACTCAATCCCCATGGTATCTTTGCCCAGGGTTAGATGGGCTGGGGGGAAGGTAGGGGGTGGAGTGGGGAGAACAAGGGAATCTGTGGCTTATATGTAAAATAAGACTTCTATTTCCTGGTTCTCACACCTTATATACCTTTCTGCTTCCTGACATCACTTTTTGGGATTAAAGGCATGTATATGTCTTTCCCAAGCAAGACATGAGATCTCAAGTGCTGGGATTAAAGGTGTGTGTCACCTTGCCTGGCTGTTTCCAGTATGGCTTTGAACTCACAGAGATCCGAATGGATCTCTGCCTCTGGAATGCTAGGATTAAAGGTGTATGTGCCACCATTTTCTGGCTTCTGTGTCTATCTAGTGGCTGTTCTGTTCTCTAACCCCCAGATAAGTTTATTATGGTGCACAATATATTGGAGGACACAATATCACCACATTCTTGTTCTATTTTTAATCATCAAAACTCTATTTAAGCCGGGCTGTGGTGGCAAATGCCTTTAATCCCAGTACTTGGGAGGTAGATCCAGGCGGATCTCTGTGAGTTAGAGGCCAGCCTGACCTCCAAAGCGAGTTCCAGGAAAGACACAAAGCTACACAGAGAAACCCTGTCTTGAAAAAAACCAAAAAAAAAAAAAAAAAAAAAAAAAAAAAACACCTCTATTTAAACTCACATTATTATCAATTAGACAGTAAAGCTTAAGAGGCAGTCATCTCCACAATAATCCATAAGTAAAAATACCCAGTAGAACAGGATATTTCCATGAGATAAACACACTACATTACAGGCAGTGGGGCTTTCCCCACACTCGTTCACCCCATGCCAGATAATAGAAAAACATGGCAGTGGTAAACATGTAAAGGAAAAACAGAAGCAAAAGACATTCTGGAGTCTGTGGTCTCAGGGCATTGCTTATCCAAGATTCACCCACCAGGGCTTTTCCTCCTGGTGGGTAGACACCTGAACTTCAGTTGCCACCTGCTGCTGCTCTGACATGGCCACTGCTGTAGAACAGTAAAAAATCTGGGTTCTGATGTCAGTGATGGATCGTAATAGCAGAAGCAGTGAAAGAGTGGATGAACTTGTCAAAAGGATGGAAAGGCAAACGTAGGCAGGAAAAAACAGTCAGCATAACGTTTCCTTCAGAACTTTTTATATGGGAGTTGCTACTGGAAGGTGTTGCTTGCTGTGGGGTAAGGCCTTTAACTCTCAGTTAATATTTTAGGAAATACACTTGAAAGCCTATCAGAAGCATGCCTCATAGTGGATACCAGATACAATCAATCTGAAATCTAAGATTAACGCTCAAAGAGTCTCTTTACTTCTGGCCTAATGAGATATTTGAAACTTTGTATGACTATATATGTGAAACCCAAGTGGACCTGGAGAACTTGTCCAAGTTCTCCTTTGGATTAAGCTAATCCTCCAGAATGAGAAGAATTGTCCTGGTAGCTAAGTAACTGTTTCTAGCAATTTGCTAACGTATATCTGATGTTTTAAATCTCCTTTAATATTTTCTGTTTTTATGCCAAAATGTAAAACATAAAGTGCTATAGGCAGCAGATTATTCTCATGAGCAACTAGTACAGGTGAAAAGTGCTAGATTTCATTCTTATGAATAATCATTATTCCAGTTGTATAACTTTAGTTTATATGGGCCAAGCAAAACAAGAGAAGAAAACTCAGGAAACCTATAAATGACTCAAGCAAACTAGTAAGTGCACTGTAGTGGGTAGCCATTCCAGCTTTGATCTGGAAAGATTCAGTTCTTTAGGATAGGACACGTTTTGGAATGATCTTTATAACATGCCATTTACCTATGCTCTATACTTCTCTGGATTTTAGTATGTGTTTCTTGCTTGATATTGTTTGCATTGGTTGTAGTTCCATCTTATCTAGGTCATTATCCCTCATTATTCCTGGACAATATTTAATAACCATTCCTTTGTATATAGTCTTGTATTAGTTTAGAACCTTCTTATTTAGACAAAAAGGGGGAGATGTAGTGGGTAGCCATTCCAGCTTGGATCTGGAAGTTCCAACCCCAATTGAGACTCTGGCAACTGTCACACCTATGAGGCGGGGCCAGGGGAGGTGCCTGGAGACCCGAGATCTGGATGGGCTGCTCTCTCTGTTCTGGGACCCTGAACAGTGGAGGTGGACCGAGCAAAGCTCCAGAGAACACCTCTGGATTGTGATACACCTTTCCCAGACCCTGCGACCTACCTTTCCCTTTTTGTAAGTTACCCACTAAATAAATCTTCCTTTTAACTAAGTGGAGTAGCCTTAATAATTTCACCAATAGTGCACACTTGGAAAAGCGATGGTAGCATGAGCTCCACTCTCGTAATTCCATCTGACACATAAACCTAAGAACCTCAGGAGCAGAAGCTTGCCTGATCACCTTGGGAAACCAGTTTAAATCTCTGAATATTATGTGCTCTTTTAAAAAACAATTTTCTTTCAGTACCAATTCCTACTCCCTTTACAACAGCTTGAATTTAACTTGTATACAAAATTGGAGATTTGTCAGTAAAAGGTTATGCTGAGATTCTGTTAGTTTAAAAGCAATTACAGTAAAACAACTTCAGCCTTTGTTTCCACAAAGTTGTACACTTTAATATAAAAATGTTCACACTTTTATTGGGGGTATGGCTTGTTCCACAATTATGAGGGCCTGAGTTCAGATCCCTAGTACCCTCTACAAAGCTGGGCATCATACATACACATGAAATCCCAGTTCTGGTGAAGAGACAGAAGCATCCCTAGAACTTTCCAGACAGACAGCCACGTTGATTCAACGAGCTTCAGACTCAGCAAGAGTCCTTCCTTCAGAATCTTAAAGAGAGGGCTAGCTTGATGTCAGAGCAGGGAAAGAAATTTACAAATAAGGCTGTTGGCTAAGTTTGATCCTCAGGGTCTATATCTATATGATACAAGAGAATTAACTCCTGTATGTTGACTTCTGACCTCTGTATCTAGGCTCTGGCATGAGTGTGTGTCTCTATGTGTCTGTGTCTGTGTGTCTCTGTGTGTGTGTCTATGTCTGTGTGCATGTATATGTTAACTTTTAAATTTTTTTTTTTTTTTTTTTTTTTGGTTTTTGAGACAGGGTTTCTCTGTAGCTTTGCACCTTTCCTGAGATTCACTTGGTAGCCCAGGCTGGCCTCGAACTCACAGAGATCCGCCTACCTCTGCCTCCTGAGTGCTGGGATTAAAGGCGTGCGCCACCACCGCCCGGCAACTTTTAAATTTTTAATAAATGTACTACAATCTGAATAACTTCAGGAAGTAGGTACTTAGCAAAGGCCCGGGAGAGAGAAGGGGATCATCCAAAGAAGGGGATATAGAATATAGGATTATGGAGACAAAAAGAAAGAACTGTAATAGGAGAATTACATGGTATGGTGGAAAGGATATAACAGATATTGCAGGGAAGGACAACAAACACTAAAGGCCCCTTAAAAATTATGAAAGTTTACTACTATAGAAATTTTGATATATGTGGGATTTCAAGTGAGTCACAACATAATGAGGAAGACAATTCTCAACTAGACATCGTATACTACCAAGAAAAATCTCCAGTGCTAGGAAAAGGTTGCATCATGTTGAGCAATTATTCAAATGAGTCTCATGTTAACCCTCAAACATTAAAGGCTAGTGTATTGATTATTCTCCATAACCTGATGATAAGGCATTGTTACTGAGTTTTTTTTTTTTTTTTTACATTAGTTTTCCACTGACATCAGCTTATGTCATTGAACATGGAGAAGTCGAACTGGTGCCTAATATAAGTTTTAGTCCTACTGACTCCTCTTCCTGTTAAAAGGTACTCTGCATGCTAGTGGAGGAGAAATGTAGTCAATACTATTACACAGCTTCAAGTCCTATGACCTACAGCAGCCAACCTAAGATATATGCTGATGCAGTAACAGCACAGATGTTAGAAGGGTAACAAATAATTTTTTATTGAATTTGTTAACCTCCTTCATGAAAATGGAGGCATACCTGACACTGATAAAGGAGCCAAGAATCTGACCTTAGATGGGCCATTAGCTTAGAGGAAAACCTATTGCTATTATTGTACTGAAGGAACGTAAGAATAAAATGATTTCTATATTGCTATACCAATAGGCCAGTGCATTGTTCTATTATGATTAGAGAAGCTTATTCTTTCAGTAGATAAGAAGGAACATACAGACCCACAACTGGACAATGTGTAGAGAGTAAGAGACTATGGAGCAATCAGTCTTTTATTATTATTATTATTATTATTATTATTATTATTATTATTAAGAAATTTTCTGTTCATTTTACATACCAACTACAGATGTCCTTCTTCTCCCTCCTCCTGCCTCCCCCCAGCCTTCCCTCCAAACCCACCCCTAATTCCTACCTCCTGCAAAGCAAGGACTCCCATGGGGAGTCAGCAGAGCCTGGAAAACATTCAGTTGAGGCAGGTCCAAACCCCTACCCTTGAACCAAGGCTGTGTAAAGTGTCCCACCATAGGTACTGGGCTCCAAAAAGCCAGTTCATGCACCAGGGATAAATCCTTAAAGGAAATACCTTTATCAGACCCCTCCCCAGAAGACCCAGAGAGCTATGTAGAAGAGGAGGCAGCAAAACTGTATGAGACAAAGGTAGTGGATGACTCCAAGGAAACAGTGTCTTCCAGATACAAAGGACTGATGTACATAAGAACTCATGAACTGTGGAAGAAAACACAAGATCTGCATGCTTTCAAACCAGATAGGGCTCCAGGACTGAGGAGTAGGATGTGGATAAGGCATCCCACCCAAAATCAAGAAGTGATTTGCAATTGATACCCACTTGCAAAAGAAACATCGTTTTACAGTGGAATTTCACTGGTATGCCAACCATATTCCAGGGAAGAGCACATGCTCAGAATTAATTAGCCAACAAAATTAATTCTATGGGTTTTGTTTTGCTGTGTTTGTGGTGTTGTTTGTTTGATTTCATCTGCATTGGAATTTATTTTTGCTCTATTGCTGTTTTTTCTTTTTGCTTGTTTTTATTTACTTTTTTTTTTTTTGATTTTTGATTTTAGTTTTTTGGTTTTTGTTTCTGGTTGTGAAGGGCATGAAGTTTGGGGGAGGATGATCTGGGAGTAATTAGTAGAGGGAAAAAACTAATCAAAATATATTGTATGGAAAAATTAAATAAACGAATTAAAAATAAAGTAGAATAGCAATAAAGACATCTGAATTTGCCTACAGGTCTCTATCAGCACACACACGCACATACTCATATCCACAAACTATGTTGCTTCCCAAATTATACTGTCAAATATAAACTTATTTTCTTAATGAATATAAGTTCTTCCATAAGATAAAATGTTTCTTGAGTATAAGCATACTAATCAGCTACCAGCCATTAAATACTTCATTAAAATACTGAATTACTTTATGGGTACATGTATCTGTTAATACAAATGATTTTATTAGAATATATAGAAAAACATACAATTTTGAATTTTTCCATATGTAGGAATTGTTGAGATAAAATGATTCAGAGAAATTAAGGGGCAATGAAAACAGCAAGTCTTCTGAGTAAAGAGCAATGCACATAAACCACAAGGATATCAAAACAGTTATTTTTCTTAGAGGTATTAATTAAAACAAAATCCTTCATGATGTTATATTTTCATGGAGAATCCAAAAGTATTACAAGACAAATAAGAAAGACTAAAATAATGGGAAGTAAGTAAAAATATTGGAAGAGGAAATAAATGACTAATGATACTTAAGCAAGAACATCATTTCACTCCTTATTCTTTCAGGTACTCAAGCAGTCTCATTTGAGGAACTCAAGCATGGATTACCACTTTGTTGCAAGAGATTCTTTTTCTTAGTCATAAATGCAAAGCCATTCACAACTGCTGTTTATCTTGTATCATTGAGATGGTTAGTTTCTCAAATGGGTAACTCTGAGTTGAAATCTCTACAATCTTCCTATGGCATGCTCTGAATTTAGGTGTATGATGTACTTTATGTGAATTAGATTCAGAGTGTCAAAAGTGAAAAGAACTTTTAATCATAACACTTACTGATATGGCCAATATTGACTCACATTACTTAATACCATAGCATTGTCCATTTAAAGCTTATTATACATTGTGCATACTTGGAGTAGACATGATACAATCTTTCCATTTTTCTCAGCATGAGGTTTATTTCAATGAAAAGCTTGTTAACTCAATTTTCTACAATAAATTATTGACACTAAAATGAAATTGCATGTCTATGGTTTGTATATTTTAATATTAATAATAAAAACTACAATTTGTCTGTCAACAGGTATATCTATTTAGAGTTTAAAAAAGTGAAAATTTCTATCATTTTCTTTCTGTAAAGAAGCATTTCTAGGCTTTATGTATCCCCAGACAATGAGTATTTGAATTCTTAAATCTGTGGGAGCATAGAATATGACAGTATTAGGATAATGTTATTTCTTACAATTTAATAAAGGTCATTGTCATGGTCCCTATTCCAGTATGAATATGGGATTTTGAAACAGACTAATTCAGAAGGGATATGACATGAATGCACAGAAAGAAGACAGCTATCTTCAAGTCCAGGAGACTGGTATGGAAGCCATCCCTCCTTCACAGAGTACAGAAGAAATGAACTCTGTCAGACATTCCTGATAAACCTCAAGTCTCCAAAATATAAATAAAAAAGCAAATTTCTGTTGATTAATGTACACAGTCTATGATACTTAATAACAGCAAGCCTTCAAAATTCAATATATAGGATACAATATGTAGTTTCATCTTTTGCCAACTATGTATTTAATTCATCTTATGTTCACTATTTTCTTTCATTTGACATTTCTCTTTGCATGTAAATATTGTATCACTGACTAAAATTTAACATGTCATCACACAATAAATCCTAGCAATTGCGTACAATATATACTTATACATAGTTTCCTAATGAGACTATTGAGTTATAGATTTCAAAATGCGAAATCTAGGAGACATATTAATATGATCTAGTTTTAAATACTTAGCATAGAACTTAATACTACTAAAGAATCAGCTAACTTCTATTCACCTCTCTAGGCTTGTTAAAGAGATATTGAAATATATTATACACATTGAATTATTTTATCCTTAAACATTAATAAATTAATAAAATATTTTATTCTTGTTCTATTAATAAAAAATCAAAATATCACAAAAATGTTAAATATTAAATTTAGTATCACATATCACTGAATTAACCAAACTACAAGAGAACAATGATAATTGCCACTTTATTATGTTTTCTGAGGAAACAGTTCTTGTTATAGTAGATGTTGCCTAGGAGTAACCAGATAGTTGTTTTCAAAATTCTCTTGGTTATTCTAATATTTTTATTTCTACATATGAATAGCTGTCTTTTGCACAATTTTTAAAATGTCAAATTTAGTGTGATTCGTGATACTTAAAATATACATACATTTGTGTTAATTCCATTTTCATTACAGTTTTATAATAGATATATGAAATATCTATATTATGGGTATTGAGGAATATATTGTATATTTTCCACATTAAATGTAATAGTGCTTATACTGCCTTTATTTCTGAAAAATCATTAGCAGACATTAGCAACCTCAGTGTTGTTTAATATGATAATCAGAGCTGCTTTATGTATTAGCTTAAGTTTCATTAAGTTGATATTTGACCAGTTTGACAACATGATACTTCTTTATCTATCAGCCTGTTATTATCAAAAAGGATGATGTCTTAGCTGCAGTATAATTTCCATTCAAAAATGGAGTCAACTATATCATAGGTACAACTCATGAAATTTAATCTACTAATTAAACTTTAGTTCTTGTGATTATATTCTAATAAGCCAATCAACATCCCCAGAATTTATCCAGCATGAATTGCTATTGCTGAAATTACCAAATATAAAGGTGTCAACATTTTACAGTCTGTAAAAGGGAACACAGCATCAGTGCAAACAGACTTCACTACCAATGAAGAGTGAGGCTTCATAAAGGTGTTTGGGGTAAGATTTATGTCAACTTGCACAAAACCCAGTGATAGATCCCTAAGACCTCTTGAAGACATAACTCAGTCAAAGTGTCTTCTTGAAAAAAATGAACTAAAGGAAGCAGAAACTATCAAGAAGAGTAATAGGCACTTGTAGTTGTATTTCACATAGTTTCTGTACCTGTTCAATGCATGGCTTATAATTCTTTTAATTAAAGCATGGTAGAATGCATGAATTTGGTAATCTGTCTCATAATGCTCATAAGCTAGAAGCAATAAACTTTGCTAAATACTAAGTTTTTGAAAATGCTGTGTAGGCAGATGGTGACTATGAGCCTCAAGTCTCTCCCAGAGCTGCAAACAATACCATCTGTTACTCGGTTGATTTCTTTTTTGTTCATTGGTATCAAATTTAATGGAGGATCACACTTTACATTCTAATTTCATATCTTGGCCACAATGGTGGAGGATGTTTCTTCCCTTGTTGTATACTTGTTCAAGCTAATAAGAGATTTAATTCTTCCTTGAAAATCTCTTTGGAAACTTTCACTCTTATATCTATGATGTGGTAACAGGGACTGAATTCAACCTCTGTATTGAACAAACCAAAATATCACACCAAGTATATGAATAGCACTTTCCCAGAGAGTGCATGTCAGGTAACAAAAGACTTTGCAAATCAAAACAGAGAAGACCTACGATTTCCCAACTTACACTTTTCACAATTTTCAGAAAAGGGCACAGTGGAGAAGACAGGATGGAACTCAGCTGACTTCCCAGTTACAAATGAAGGCCTGGGAATCCCAGAAAGAAGGATAAAGACAACAGGAAAGAGTCTTAGAAATGCTGTTGCTGTTTTATTAGCTAGGGTTTCTATTGCTGTGAAGAGACACTATGGCCACAGAAACTCTTATAAAGAACATTTGATTGGGGATGGCTTACAGTTCAAAGATTTAGTCCAGTGTCATCATGGTGGAAAACACAGAAGCTTTGTTTGAAGGCAGACATGATGCTGGAGAAGGAGATGGGGTTCTACAACTTGCTCACCAGTAGAAGGGAGACACTGTATACTATGTATGCAGATCATGTATGCCCAACATATAATGGCACAAGACATACATTACCATTCCAAATAGAAGGAAGGGAGCATTGTGAGGAAATACTGAACTAAAACAGGACCAAAAACAAGATGGTCAAACTAAACTTTGCATCATGTCTGATGTCAAAGCACTCTTCAGATCTCCAACTCAAACCTATTCTTATATTCTTGACTCTAAATCCAGAAGCACATGGTCAATGCTGCCTTGTAGTTACTAGTGTTCACTCTTATGAAGATTTATAATGAAAGGAGCCCCATAACAGCTCCCTCTATTGAGATATCTCTTTCATTGTTCTCCCACTCCATCTATCCCTCAACTTGATGATCCAATTCCCTCATGTTCTTTTTTTTGGTTTTTCGAGACAGGGTTTCTCTGTGTAGCTTTGTGCCTTTGCGCCTTTCCTGGAACTCACTTGGTAGCCCAGGCTGGCCTCGAACTCACAGAAATCTGCCTGCCTCTGACTCCAGAGTGCTGGGATTAAAGGCATGTGCCACCACCGCCCAGCTCCCTCATGTTCTTATCCGCCATCCTCTCCTTTTTACACCCCCCTACTCCCTGTTTACCCATATGAACTCATCTGTTTCCCCTTTGCAGGGCAATCCATACATCCCTCTTAGGGTCTTCCTTATTACCTAGCTTCTCTGGAGATATGAATTGTGGTCTGATTATCCTAATGTTGGGGAAATTTCTAGGAATCCACAAGGATGACCCAGCTAAGACCCATAGCAATACTGGAGAGAGTGCCTGAACTGGCCTTCCTCTGTAATCAGATTGGTGAATAACCTATCATCAAAGAACCTTCATCCAGTAACTGATGGAAGCAGATGCAGAGACCCACATTCAAGCACCAGGCATAGCTAAGGGAGTCCAGTCAAAGAGAGAGAAGAGGGAGTATATGAGCAAGGGGGCAGAGATCAAGATCCTGATAGGGACACCCACGGACAGATGACCTGAACTTATGGGAGCACAATACACTAGACTGTCGGCTGGAAAGCCTGCATGGAACTGAACTAGGACCTCTGCATGTGAGCCACAGTTTTATTGCCAGGTCTGTTTGTGGGATCCTTGGCAGTGGGACCAGGATCTACCCCTGGTGCATGAGTTGACATTTTGAAGTCCATTCCATATGGTGGGATGCCTTGCTCAACCTTGATGCCAGGGCCAGAGGTGAGAGGGGTGGAGGTGAGTGTTGGTCCTGCATCAGCTGAACATGCCAGACATTGTTGACTCCCCATGGGGGAGGCCTTACCCTTTCTGAGAGTGGGTGGAAGTGGTTCTGAGGAGTGCATGAGGGTGGGTTGGGGGTGGTGGGGGTGGAGTGGGGGAAGGAAAGGAGGGGAAACTGTGGTTACTATGTAAAATTAATAAAAAAATAATAATGAAAGAAGCAAGTTAAGGTAGGACAGAACTCCTTCCCCTGAATCAAGACCCCAGAGAGGCTAGATAACATAGAGGGCCCAAAGAGGGATTTATGAATTTTCCTGGGAAGGGGAAATAGAAGATATCTGGGTGCGATGCATGGGAGGGACAGGGAGATATGGATTCAATAGAGTATCTTACAAACTGATACCAGAATCTATAGACAACATTGAGTATGTTAGCACAAATGTAAATGAAATCAAGAAGCAGAGGAACAGAAACAGAGCCTGAAATTATATTCAAAGAATAAATGCAGCTTCCCAAGTAGAATTATTTTTACAGCCTGAAAGTTCAAAAATAAAAGCCAGAATAAATACAAATAGGGATACTCAGAGAAATGTTGTACTTAAATATGTAAAAAATCTGAAATCCTCAAAAAAATTAGGTAAAACTCATATAATTCAAGGTAAAACTGATTAAATTTATATGTGACTCCTCAATAGACTCATGGAGGACAGAACTGAGAACAAATGACATTCAAAATGCATGTCAAAAAGCCATCCAGGATATCTGCATTTAGGAAACTGTTCTTAAAAAATGATGTTGAAACATATTCAAAATAACGAAGAGCCAGGGATTCAAATACAATAACAGGAGATAATTCCTTAAATAACCTCAAAAACAGGGGGACATATATATTTTTTTCTTTTTTATCCTCTTTACTCTGTTAATAGAAACAAAATTTCCCCAAGCAATAATTCCACTATACCTGGACCAGAGTAGCAAGCACAAAGTTCTAGGGCAGTGGATGTCAACCTTCCCAATGTGAAGACCCTTAAATATACCTCATGTTGTGGTAACCCCCAACCAGAAAATTATTTTCATTGTTATTTCATACTGTAATTTTGCTACTATTATGAACAGTAACAAAATTCTCTGTGTTTTCCTATGGTCTAAGGTGACCCCTGTGAAAAGGTCCTTCAATACCAAAGAGCTCACTAATCATAGGCTGGGAACCACTTTTCTAGGGAAGGTGAAGTCACATTCGAAAAAATTCCACATTTTTCAATAGAAACACTAGTTATTCTAATATTAAAATATTGTTAAAAAATATCAGTCTGTAATGCTTTCTGATGAGATATATGCTACAATCAAGGATATGTCTAAAATCATAGCAAAAATAAAATCACCTTATTAATTAAACTCACCTTCTAAAACTTAACTGCACTATTAGAAATAGGAGCATTCATAATAATAAAATTGTTAATATATAAATAAAACAATATAATATAAGAACATGAAATGAAAATCAAGAAAAATGAAATGAAAACTATTGTGAATGAATGGAAAAAGACAACACAACAGCTATAATTGAAAGAAATTATATACAAATTTATAGAAAATTATTAGCTAAGTTATATAACAAAATAAGTGTTAAACTTATGTACATAAAGTTGTAAAATCAATATAAATTTAGTTATTAAAAGAACTAAAAGACAAATTTAAAAATTGAAATGAAAGTGTATTCTTAGCCTACAGTAAAATTTAAGTGGGAATTGAGAATAGAAGTAAATCTTGATATCCTAAAATAATAAAAATTTAAACTACAGATTTATACCTAAGTTGTCATTCAAATAAAATTATTGAGTAAAATCCAAGCATCTCCTGTAGAAGCAAGAAACAATGGGTCAGAATTATGGACTGAAGAAACAGTAGTACACAAAACACATGATGCTAAATTTGTTCCAGAAAAGAAAATAATTATAAATAACTTATAATATTAATTTAGCAGGAAAAGGAAGAATATGTAAGATGAACTGCTAAACTGTCTTATTAATAAAAAAAAAACACCTGGAGCCAAATATTGGGGTGAAAACTGAGAGATCAGAGAGCAAGCCAGTCATGTCTTACCTCTGGGATATCTTCAGCCAAAGAGAGAGATACTTCCTGTATATTCACACCTATATCCTTTCCATACCCTGCCATCTCACTTCCTCTCTTCACCCAGCTACATCACTTTCTCTTTTGGCCCAGCTCTATCATTTCTTGTCTGTCTGTACAGAACTGCAGACCTCTATGATTAAGTAGCACTGGAATTAAAGGCATGTGCCACTACACCTAGCTCTGTTCCCAGTGTGGTTTGAACTCACAGAGATCTGGATGGACCTCTGCCTCCCGAATGCTAGGAATAAAGGCATGTACTGTCACTGCCTGAACTCTAAGTTTAATATAGTGGCTAGCTTTGTCCTCTGATCCCTAGATAAGCTTTATTGGGGTGCACAAAAAAAACACCACAAATAAAATTTTCCCTTTTTCTGTCTAAAATAAAAAACAAGTTATAACTAATATAAGAAAAATTGTATACAATAAGTGCAATAACTATATACACTGTATAAAGGCAATAAATACATCCACAATGTCTAGTCCATTTGCATTTGACAATTTCGGAGAAAATATGCATTATCTGTTCTATCTTTGTGAATCCAAAGGATTTACTTCTATTCTAATTTGCATTATCAAAACTATCTTTTGATGTTTTTCAAAATTATACACTTTACACCTCTTCAGTGATTTTCTTCTCTGAAACTGTTAACAAGGAAAACTATAACTATCTAATCTTTAACTCCCTCAGATATCCTAGAAGGAAATAATATTCACTAGTTAAACAGGAAGTGCAATTAAGCGTCTTCCAAAAAATGTAAGTTATGACAGAAACAGCCGGCTGCCTGGACAGTCACTCGAGATTTCTCTGCAATGTTGGGGTACCCATCTTTGGCCTACAGGCCTACTATATCTGACAGATTCATTTGTAAAGCATGATTTTCTAAAGGGATTTCCTACTTTGTCTTGGCAAGGATCAGCAGTCCTTTTTTTGTGTGTCCTGCTTATCCATTTTGGACAGCATACTATCAGCAGTCGATGCGAGGGCACTTTCTTGCCCAATGGCTAACTTCTATCACAATGAAAGTAAGCTCCATATGGAGTTTCTTCAGTGCCCATCCTCTCTGAAGTAGATTGGTGCTTCCAGGAGCAGACATGCCTCATTGTCATTAAAAAAAGAAAAAAAATGCATGTTATTAAACATTTTAAATGACATATTGTGCAGATCTCTGAAGGGTTTGAAGATGACCTGACTATCTAAAATATATCTATTTGACCTTGAAAATATACCTAATATGACTATAAGTTCAATTGTAATGACTAATTACTAACCTGCATTTCTTATATCCTTATTAGTTGGTAATAATAACTTTCAAGGACTAGCAATTTGCATTACATTGTTAAATGAGCTGTATAGGTACAATACCTTGAACAAGATTAGAAATATATGTACAGTATTTTCCTATCAAAATCAATCTCAAATTTGTATCAATATACATAATTTGTATATAATATACAAAAATCCAATGTAAAATATTTAAAACTAGTTGTTGCCTTTTAAAAGTAGATTCAATAATCTATCCTTTTATTTTACCATATCTATATAACCAACTGTATCTGTCATTCTAGATTTTTTGGAAGTTGCTTACAATGTACTTCCTATTTACTTAGGTAATATTTTATCCTTCTGGGGTCTTTGATGTAGTTGAAGACTAGATAACTATAATTATAATTTTCCTTGGTTATGATAAATGAAAATTTAGACTCACAAATATAGTTTAGATGATAAAATATTTTCTTTAATTTTGCCAAATATAAATAGACTAGATATTATAACTACAATTCTTGCTTGATAACTGTTTGTTATATATAATTTTGCTATATTAAACTAAAACATTCTTTTTGATTAGAAAAAAAAGGAAAGTGATGGGGGATGTCTTTCTGTATGCTGTGAATATATATTGTTCCCATTGGTTAATAAGCTGCTTTTGCCTATGGCAAGGCAGCTTAGTGGCAGGCAGAAAATCCCAGAAGAGAGAAAGGAAAGAGAAAGGCAGAGTCTAGGAAGACACCAGCACCGCCAAGAGAAGCAAGATGTGAAAGTATTGGTAAGTCATGGCCATGTAGCAACTTATAAATAAATGGAAATGGGTTAAGTTATAAGAGATAGCTAGTAAGAAGTCTGGCATAGGCCATAAAATTAGTTACTAATATAAGCCTCTATGTGTTTACTTGTGTCCAAGTGGTTGTGACACCACAAGTGAGAGAGATTTGTTTCATCTGCTGAGGACTGGGTGGGACCCAAGAAACATATGGCTACAGGAATAAATTGAATTTAGAACAGGTACCAAAAGTTCAAGATCAGGTTGGGCAACTTAAAGACAATACTCTAAATTAAAAAAAAAAAAAAAAAGAAAAGTACAATCTAATACGAATCTTAAAAGTTCGAATAATAATAATAATAATAATAATAATAATAATAATAATAAACAAGCCATATATTGGGGTAAAAGCTAAAAGATTAGAGAAACAGAGCAAGCCAGCACATAGTTCTAACTTCTATGAAATCCTCAGTCTAAAGAAAGAGTTTCCTCATGCCTTATATACCTTTCTGTGTCCTGCCACATTACTTCCTCAGATTAAAGATGTGTGTCACGACTTAGAACATGAGATTAGCAAACACACGAAATATAATGTTAAACCAATAAAAATCAATTTCAACATGCTAGTAGAAAAGACTTAAAATTTCTTTGTACAAAAGTATTACACTGACAAAATATTTATGTTCAAACAAACTTATAAAACAATACCACCTGCAAGATTTATTTATTGATACCTACAAAATGCTTTTCAGAAAATCTAAAGGAAATCAAAGCAAATGAAGAGGCCTTTCATGTTTATGAAAATGCAATTCATTACAAATTGATTTACAAGTTCAATACATACAGTCTATGTCAAAATCCCAACAGGAATTTTATTGAATTTGACAAGTTGAGCTTAAAATTTATATAGAAGTAAAAATGGTCAATGGCAGACAAAATAATTCAGAAAGAAAATAAAAAAGTTGGAAAAGTTGAACTATCTACAATTTCAAAATTGATCACAAAACAGAATAAATTGTAAATAATTGTAAACTGTTCAACTGGTAAAAATATAGGTGTACAAATCAATGGAACAAAACTGATGATATGGAAGAAATGTTTGCATTTATGTGTTATTGATCTTTAGTAAATATATCAAGGCAAGTTAATGTGGACAAAATATTTGAAGACACAATTGGGCTTTACTTATATATCTACATGATAAAAATCAATAATTATATATATATTACATTCAAAAATTATGAGGTATAAGAAAAATCAAGTTCACTAAATATATATTAAATAAATGTAGACTATATGAAGAACTATATTTATATAAACATAAGCCAATATTTAATTTAAAATGACGAAAAATTAAAACATATATTGAATCAAAGCAGATATAAATATAAAATGATATAAATATCTAATAAAAATAGCTAATATTAAAGAAATATTCATTAAAGAAATACAAATTAACATCCTGATAGAAATGTTGAAGAAATAGCTCAGCAGTCAAGAATATTTGCTGCTCTCCTTGAGACCTAGATTCATTTTTTCAAACTCATGGCGGCTCACAATTGTGTACCACTCCAGTTCCAGGGAACAGTATCCTTGATTCTGGCCTCCCCAGTCTCCAGGCATACATATGAAACACATATAATAAATTCAGAAAAAAAAACACTCAGACATATAATGTAATAAATAAATTAAATCTTAAATTCCTGATAAAATGACCAATTATACACTGTAATGACTATAATAAAAATATAGACAATACTAAAATTGAGAAATATGTAGAGATCTGAACTTGTTGGTCTTTGCCATTGAAAATATATTTGCCAAGCACTTGAAAAATGCTGTCGTTTTTTAAAATTTAAATGCATATGATGTGAATACTAAGCCTCCATTCATATAAAAACATATAGCACTCTACTTCTAACTGTGTAAACTAAACACATGTGCATAAAAGCTGTATTCTTCATAGTCTATAATTTCAAACAACTACAAATCTATTATTAGGTGAATATGTATTAAATTTCAGTGTATCCATATGACAGAATACAGTCATTTATTTAAAAGAAATGAACTATTATTATACATGTAATAACATGCATATATTTCAATATACTTATGTTTAGTAGATAAGAGTGAACATAGAGAGCATGGCTGTGGATATCGCTCTGTATAAATAAAATGCTCATTGGCCAATAGCCAGGCAGGAAGTATAGGTGGGACAAACAGAGAAGAGAATTGTAGGAAAAGGAAGGTTGGGTCAACAGACGCCAGCCTGCCATCCAGGGAGCAGCATTTAACAGGCACACAGGTAAAGCCACAGAATACGTGGCAACATCTAGATTAACAGAAATGGGCTGAGTTTAAGTGTAAGAGCTAGTTAGTGGTAGGTCTGAGTTAATGACCAAGCAGTTTTAAATAATATTAGCCTGTGTGTTTATTTGGGTCTGTGAGGCTGTGGAAACTCAAGGATGCAGGAGCTGGGTAGACAAAGAAAAACTTCAACTACAGAACATACGGAAAATATATACATATATAATTCCAGAAATCATAAACCATTTAAATTGACAGAAAACTTGTTGAATTCCTGAGAGGCAAAGGGAACTTCAGGGTTTGGACAGGAGAGATAACAAAGGCCTTAAGGAAACTTTAAAAGCTAATTTCACTATTTCAGACTCTGAAGTTCCACGGATGTGTGTGTGTTTATATATATATATACAAGTATTATACTTTAAATGTGTGCAGTCTGTTAATTATATTTCCTGAAACCTTAAAACTAAGATGTCTGGTATATCTTCCTACTGCAAGATGTCAAAGCAGTGAAATGTGGTGTCCAATTTTGTGAAAGCTCACTTTTCAGTCCCCAAACACCTAGAATTACAGACCTTTACTGAAGCACAGAAAAAGTGACTAAGTTCAAATTTCTTTTGTGAAATTAGGAGATGTGTTACTGCAAAGCCTACAATAAATGTCCTAGAAAATATGAATAAGTTTTAAGGTTTGGCTGAAGTATAGAAGGAAGGACAAAATTGGTTTTAATTTCTTGTGATTTTTAACATGATTTGGTCATGGATATTTAAATTGTCTTTATGGACAAGAGACAATATAAAAATGAGTTTAGTTTGACATATTTAAGTAGTTTATTTTTATGTTGTTGTGAAAGTTTGGGTGAAATGAAGGAATGACAAAATGGGGGGAGAGAACATTGATGGTGCTGGCACTATGCAACAATCCACACATGGGTAAGAGCACCTCATTTTCTAGGTGGTATTTTACATTATAAAAAGTAGAATTTTATCAGATAATAGGAAAATATTGTCTGCCTCTGAGATTGTATTTCCTGAGAGCATTTATGTTATGAATGCTTGAATTCCAATTACCTTTAGAAATAATCTACTTTTTAGACATGCAGGATTTTGCCAATTTTTTTCAAATGATTTCATTAGAGTAAGCAATCTATTACATGTTTTAGGAATACATTTTAAATAAAATAAGCATATAATATGTCAACAGCATACTTTTCAACACCATATATGGACATATGTTCACATGTAAAAAGTTGTAATTCTGGATGAAAATTAACAAGTTATCACCACCCAAATACACACCAGTCTCCTCAGATTGACAGTTATTCTGTTTTTTAAATGAAGAGAAATAATCCATAATGTTATAAATTATTTTATCTCTAATATATAACTATGTGTGCATTTGAAATGCATTAGAAAATGCATCTTAGACAATTTATGTTATTTATATTCATTTCAATACAATTTCCATAAGAATCATATAAAATATTACATAAAAGTATTTTGGATTGATTTCCAATACTCTTGTCTAAATTGTCGTAATCCTAAAGCCTTTCTTCTTTCATAAATTCTGCACTACATCTCATTCCACTCAGAAGCAAATCAATCTGGACATAGAAGACCACAGGAGCCTGTCTACCATGAGGATGATATGTGACGTGTGTGTGGGATGGTAAACTCTAATGGCTTGACAGTTAAGGTAGCTGATTGACAAACAATTTGACTCGAACAAGTTTTGATCCATCTACATATAATATCAATGACCAAATCTACAACATATTCCTTGATTTTGTTGTGATGCAAAATACAGTTTCTATACCATGAGCCTTAATGCTCAGGATGTATGAATGAGAGCAATGATACTTCCCAATATTTTATACTGAAGTGCTACTATTAGTTGGAGCTATTTTTAAACACAATCTGGCAGTATTATTGTAATACAATATTATCATTTTGAACTTTCACAGTATGTTGTTATTCTAGCACAGTGTAAAAATCTTTTCACCAAAACAAGAGTAAACATGTTTAATTGATGCAAACTATCAAGCAGTTTTCAGTTGCATTTTTTCTCTAAATTTCTTCCACCATAGCTACCTTGTGCAGAACAATTTAAAATTATAGGAGAGAGAGAGAGAGATCTACATACCACTGGCTCTTTTGGATAGATTTTTAAAACATATTAAGATTTGGGTATTTATAGAAAGCCATAACATCTCTGGGGAAGGAGATTTATTTATGTTTATCTGAACATGGAATCATTTTAATGGATTTTTAAAATTTATTATTCACTTGGTATTCTATTGAGGCTTTATGATATCTAGGACATTACATAGACACACTGTCAGTATTCACTTGATGGAAATATTATAGCAAATATTCAAAATGATCAATCCACTTGTAATTAATTCCTTATGTCCAGAAAACTTTAAATCAGAAAATACAGAAAATTAAAATAAAGTGCCATTTTCTAGTACCTGACTGTGGCAGACAGCTGTGCATATTTGTCTACACTACAACACTCTAATGTGTAATTACCACTAATCTCAATATATGCTTCTGTCGATCATGTAGTCTACTGGTTCTAACTCCACAGATCACAGAAATTTTGGATAAAGAAAGACAGTCAAACAATCTAGGCCAAAGAAACCTTCTCAGAATGAATTTTCCAGTTAGCTCAGAAATCCGAGGTATAAAAGTGTGTAAACTTTTTGAACGCAGTATAAAAGAATGATAACCATGAAAGAGAAAATATGCATGAGAGAAACCCTGTGAGTATTTAACAGAAAATATGACTTGGTTTCCAGCTATTTCTATTCTTTATTTTTAGTCTAAGGTAAACTTCTAATTGGTTTCATAAGCTAAATCTATTTCCTGATGATGCAAAATGTGAGGTATTAATATAGTTTTAATTTAAAACTTAATAAAACTATAAATGTGTTATTTACTAGGCATTATTCTATTTTTTCATAGTAAATTAACTCTTTCACACTTTGTCACCCTAAACAAAATATTCATATCCTAATCCACATTTTATAAATGAGGAAGGTTCCGGGAGGTGGTGGCGCACGCCTTTAAACCTAGCACTTGGGAGGCATAGCCAGGTGGATCTCTGTGAGTTTGAGGCCAGCCTGGGCTACAGAGTGAGTCCCAGGAAAGGTGCAAAGTTACACAGAGAAACCAAAAAAAAAAAAAAAAATGAGGAAGGTGAGGCATGGGAGATTATGGGGGATTCTATTGTTTCCCATTTGTTTACAACCCTTTTATAAATGGCAGCTGAGTGAAACTCCTGAAATAATAAAAATGTATCTAAAATATAAAAATATTTGAACCATTCTCCCAAACTTTAGAAATCACTGACATTACAGTCTTAATGCTAAAATTAAAACCAAGGAGAATAAAGCAAAACATAAGCCAGCTATAGTTAGGAACTTTAATGTCCCCCAAAGTGTGTGCATTGAAGGGTTGGTCTTAGTCTGTATTATTGAACACTGTGGGAACCTTTGGGTAGGAGGTCCTGGTAGAAGAAATTGCTCTCATAGGGGCTGTGATGTTGGAAGGTCTATCAAGCTGCTGTTTGCTGGTTCCTGTCGCTCTCTCTCTATTTTCATCCACCAAAAAGTGAGTAATTTTGGCTCCATTGTGCATTACATTATTGCCCACAAGGTACTTCCTAAACACAATTCTGAAGACAATGAACTAACCACTCTGATACCACTGGACAAAATAAACCTTTGTCTACATCCTTTCCTTCTTTAGCATATTTTACAATGCTTTGGTAGCATGACTATAAAAAAATGTACTGAGAATTCCACCCAAAGAAAGCTAACATTTTTACTTCATGTGTTGACTTTACATCTAAGACATTATCAATTATTTTTCTAAACAATTTTCTTTTATATCCTAACAATTGATAATCATAGGCTTTAAGTTCATCTTTCTGTCTATTCTTCTCAGGCTCAGGAAAATTACACAAGCTGTTTTCTCAGTTAAAGATCTGAAAAAATATTTATATTTCCTGTCATTAAAAGACATTTTAAAAGCACTCTTTTGCACTCTTATGTGATCAAAAATATCTTCCCTTTAAAAGGACAAGGCTTGTCAGCAGCTTACTCTTCCATGGAAACAGCTGTTCATTGCATGTTTGAACATATTTGCTTAAGAAATACAAAATTATTAACATTCTAATCCTCTAACCTTTTAAAGCAAGCCAGCTGTGATTATTCACAGCTAGAGCACAGCCTTTGGTTCCAGCTTTGTAGAAACTTCCTCCTTTGATTTCCCAGAGAATATTATCAGAATGATTTGATATTCTGTGTAGGAACTCCAGGCCATGAGCAAAACAACCTGAACTATTGGCCCCAAGAATTTCAGTAATACACAAATTTATAATCCCAGTTTCCTGAATAGTAATAATTTCTTCATGCATTTTCTTTTTTAACAGATTAGTTACTATAGTAGTGTGTTTAAGATTTCTAAACACTGGTTTAAGCAGTCTAAAAATATCAACTAGTTTAACCTTCATGAAATAGATACTATTATCACCCTTGCTATTTTTATAGTTTTAAGAAAATATGCCAGAGAGATGCTAAGCAAATTGCCAAGGGCCACACATCTGGTAAGTGCCAATGCCAAGATTCAAACAGAGGCCGTCTGGCTCAAATCTCTATTCTTATTATCATTACATTCCAGCACTGCATGCAGGGAATTAGTAGCAACATTTATTTTTCTTTGCAAAATAACCAAAGCCCTAGGAGGAGAATGACTATCATTACCCTTTCTGACAGCTGGACCCCAGCAACACAGAGTTTAGCATGGACCAGAGTCTCAATAATGTAAGAAATAAGGGCAGGAATTGAACCCAGTGCCTCCACACCCTGGCCCTCTGAAGCCCTTACTTTTCGCATTACTTATTTCCACACATATCAAGGGAATATAACCATTCAAAGAGAATCATTACCTTTGCTGCTTTCTGTTGCCCTATATTTTGACTTAAATCACACCAGTAGCCACTCTCTACATTTTATTTCTAAGCAATGAATATACCATATTTTGCCCCAGTGAACCACTGCCCAGTTGAATTCATAGCTGCTACTTACAGAAAGTGAAGTATCTGGGAGGCAGTTGATTCAGTTTTGAACCAAGTGTCTTGAAACATTTTTATAATTTTGACTGTAGATTACCAATCAAATGAAGAACACCTTCATCTCCCAAAGTCAGTGTCTGAGATTTGCCCTATCATTCTGAAGATGCCATGAGTTCAGACATTAAATAACTACTATTTGTTAATGCATAGATTACCTAGTTCCCAAGACTGGACTTTCCCAACACCAAATGATAAGAACTTACTACTAATAAAGCCATACCATGCTTTTATACTAATATTTCATTTTATTTAAAACCTCATCATCTTCCAATTATACTATCAGTATTATTTTGTTTCTATTATATACATGAGGAAAAAATGACCTCCAGATGCTTTGATAAATACTGATCTATGTGAAGTTGTATTTCAAAACTATTATATTTAATTGGATGAAAATAAGCTTATATTGATGAAAAACTAAACTCCTGGATAATAATCAAATTTAAAACATATATAAGCTATTGCTTATTTTTTATCCTTCATAGACTTGGGTCATATGAACTGTAATATAACTGTATAAATGTAATATAAAGCATTTTAAAAACAAAATAGTAAGTTGGAGCATTATTCCATTATGGGGTGAAAAAGTTCTAAATAGATGATGTCTTCTGCCTATATACTTTGCACTCAGATTCTGGTCTAGCTACATAATCTTCAGTTTTGTGTACTGGAATAGCTTCTGCCTAAAGACACATGGATGATGAATTATTGAAGTTTACTTCCTTTTCTGACAAATCGAGGTATCATTCAACTTGAACTGCTGATCCACTGACCTCAGCTCACAATTTTATGGACTTGCTGTGTTAGGTTGATGCCTACCTTTATTTACCTTGAAACTCAAGGGAAATGAAAAGATTACACAGTGAGAGGCTAATTAAGAGATAAGTTTGAAATGTTCCCCCCAGAACTGGGAGCAGTTAGTTCTAACTTTGTCAAAGAATACTTACTATAAAGCCTTGACACATATTCACTCCTTTTCTTCCATTCTCAGGATATCAAAATTGAAGGTCTGTACATTCAACGTACTCTCCTCCCCCCGCCCCCGGAAATCACTGAGACCAAGAATGAAAGAGAGCCAATACCATATATTTTTAGGACTAGATGTGACACCAGCTTCAAGACAAGAAGAGAAAACTTTAAATTTATCTAGCAAATAATAGTCTTCCCACTTTTAGAGCCTTCTGTTGCCATGTCCTACTTCCATGAAAACAGTAATATTACTAAACACTAGTTAAGTTTGCAGTTGTGTATAAAGAAGACACAACCTCATTCAATAAGTCTCAAGCTGAACATTCAGTGTAGGTATCTGAGAATTCTAAAATGTCCCCACCAGATTTCACTTGCGTCTGAATGCACATATCCACAATGAGCCACATACATAGAGACCGCATCTGGTGTACACTATTATTTTCCAATAAAATTTCAGTGGATTTGAGGGCTGTCTAGGCTATACAAAAAGTTAACACTCTCTCAGATTGACCACAGAATGTGTGATGCGGCAGCAGGAAACTACTGCAACACAAAATAAAAGCCTACAGTAAACTTAAAAGGGTTCCACAGAGCCAAAGAAAGGAAATTTGAACTGACTGCAAAACTAGATTCATTCAAAGCCTACTAAGAGTCAAAAGTTATAGAGAATTAAATTTAAATATTTATAGATTTATTTGCACAGGTGTATCCGGTTATATTTCAGTTTCATTACTTTAGTTAACAACTGTATAAACAAATGCAAACCTAATAATCATTCTAAGAAAAAAGCTACCTCTAAGTCGACCTTTTTCCCTCATATCTTCTACGCTATTTTCTTGCTTTTCCTCCAGAAAAGGGAGATTTTGGTTTATATTTAAGTATCTTTTTCTTCTGTTATTGGCTTTCAATTAGTCTGAGGATTCATATTTAAATATAAAAATATATTTTAGAAATATATTTATTAAATATTTATAAAGTATTAAATGGTACAGAGGTTTCTTGGGTTTGCATTTCTCCATCAATAGCATATTTCACCAATCTGCCTTGTTTCATGCTTTGCAGTTCAGTTATTTTCACTCATGTAATACTCTCTTGGGACACATCACAATTTCACTAACTATTCTCTAATGACCTCTTATTAGTATATTTTCCAGTTTTTTAATTAAAAATATTCTTATAAATATTTGTTGTCCTCATGTTTTGTGAGCATGTAAAATTGCTAAGCAAATGGATATGTACATTGGTAGGCAAGTGGATATACAAATATTTAAGACCTTAGATACTAGTGCTTTTGAAATAAATTGTACAGTTAGAAAAACAAGTACATTTTCATTCATGTACATCTCTTTCCAGTTGTCATACTCCCTTATGATAACCATCTTAGTATTAAAAATATATCTCATTTATAAAATTGTATATATATATATTTGAGTAGTATTTTTGGCAGATACAGTATTCCAGGTAGATCCACTTTTCTCATAATACTCTGAACATAGCTTTCTTATTGTCTGGGTTTTCTCTAGATCTATTTTGAAGGCTGATTAACTTTGTTCTCTCGTTGTATTGGGACCCAAATTACAGTTCTTTTTTCCCTAATAGTAACACAGATTTAAATGGCTTTTATTGCTTACCTCCGTCATGTCTGGAGAACTTATAATCACTGATTTATTCTCTCACTTTGGACAACCAATTAAATTAGCATTCTCTGTGTTTATTCTGCCCTCAATACCACTTAGGAATTTTTCCAGGTCTCCATCTCTTTTGCACAGTGAATGCCTAACTCTGGATTATTATACTCATATAAATCTTCATTGATAATATAGAGATTCAATTTTCTATATATAGTAGTTTCTCTTATTCATTAGATTATAGTTTATTTCCCATACATCCTCATTCAGAGGTTGGAAAGAAGGATCAAAGGTCAGAGTACATATTGCTTTTGAAGATGACATGAGTTCTGTTTGCATTTTCTGTTTTAGTGTTTTACAACCCATAAACATTTGCAGAAAACCTGCCACCCTTTTCTGGTCTCATCAGGTAACTTCATTCAAGTACACAGACACAAAGACACACACACACACACACACACACCACATTTAAAAGTAAATATTTTAAAAATCAAATGTCTCTCTCCAAGTATATACCTTTTGATATACTTTCTTGACTGTCATTTTTCTGAATAGTTATGTTATTATTCTGTGTTATATATTTAACATTTATGATATCCATCACATTTCAAGGTTAGAATAAGTTATTTACTTTTTATGCTCAATTTGGATAGGATGATTATGTTTCAGTGTGTTTGACAGCCTTAGGTTAACACCTCATTGCTTGGTTTCAGTATTTATCAGTATATTAAGATAAACAGCAGAAGCCTGGCGGCGGTGGCGCATGCCTTTAATCCCAGCACTCGGGAGGCTGAGGCAGGTGGATCTCCATGAGTTCGAGGCCAGCCTGAGCTACCAAGTGAGTTCCAGGAAAGGCACAAAGCTACAGAGAGAAACCCTGTCTCAAAAAACAAAACAAAACAAAAAAAGATAAACAGCAGAACCTCTGTTATAAGAAGCAGCTCATTTTACCTATACCAAAATTTTGTGCCTGCAACTTAATTGAAATCACTTAATTTCATTTGAATTTGTGGATAAATGATGGGTTTTAGAATCAGCTTTCCAATCTTAACATTTGAATTCTACTCTAGTATTTTCCTTAAGAAAAACCTGCCCAATAGCCCAGATGAATTTGTGATTGTAACTCTGGGGAGAAAGGATTATGCCTATACACACACTGCCTATCCCTTGAGAGACAGTGGTATTCCAGGATGCATGACCTGTCTACAGTGTCATCTATAGAGGTATTCAAAGTGATCTTGCTTAATATAGTCCTAAACATAACAGGGTGAAAATAGCATCATCACTCACGAGTGTAAGAAAATGTCACGAATGTCAGTGCTTTAAAATGCATAGTTTGGCTATAGAATTTCATTCATTATCTCATTGACAGGAAAATAAAATTCTTTCATAATTAGATTTCAGTTTTCAGAAATCAACATTTATATTGCTGTGTCCAGAAAAAAAAAAACTAATTAATTTAAGCTTTGCTCTTTTCTATTCTGCTGGATGTTTGTCAAGGGAATTCGTTAAAAGAATATAAATATTTGAGAATGAAGGTGAGTAGACAAAGGCGAATTCAATAGAGTGTCACAAAGTTAATAGGATAAAAACTGTGCAAATAACTTAGTTGAATTTTCATAACAATTTCCTAATGATGACACTTATATGCTATAAACCTAATATTTAAGGACAATATTAATATCACTTATCAATTTTATTAGATATGATAAGAATCCCAGAGGTTATGCTGACTTTCAAAAGCCTTACTCTGAATTGGCCTGATGAACTAATAGCCAGGTTTTAATCCTTCTATATTTGTTTCTCCCTATTTTACAACAAACATTCTGGAGAGAAATGATATTGGAGAACGGACAATATCCATGCTCAGGTAGAGCAACATAATAAGATAGCGTAAGGAGTCCTTAGAGAAACTGAAATTTATAGGAATATACAAGAGAAATCTAGACAAGCAAGTCTCCCTGGGGCAGGGGGATGTTCAAATGATCCACAGCTAGCATAATGAGGGTTCAAGTCACCCGCAGAGGGAATGGATGGTTAGGTTTGAGGAGACTCAGTAGTATGGAGAGAACCACCTTTGTATAATAGGCCTGAGCTTCTTTTGACCAGCAAGCCAGTGGTCCCTAATGGGGACTGGAAACTGAGAAGAAACTAGAATCCATTGGCATTTCTGGGTCTTTTCTGGATCTTGGTCACCACAATCATCACAGATTCCTTGAGATAAAATGACTGCTCCTGTCATCCTGTCCCCTCATCTCATGAACACCCTGCTTACCCATTTCTAACTTAGGTAATTCAGCAAGGAAGATTCTTGGAAACGTTGTACATTGATAATAATGATTACATGATGCTTACTTTTTATTATATTTGGGAGTTCTAGAAATCTCTGTTTCAAGTAATATCATATAAAATTAAAAGTAGGAAAGATTATTGAGAGCTGTATTTACCTTCTGTCCAAGTTAGACAGATTATGTTTTATCCCAACCAATACATATAAATTCAGTTATGGAATAAAAATTATTATAAACTTTTGTCCCTTTTGTGTGTCTACATGATAAAATAAGACCATGGACTATGAGATATAGAAATGAAGTATTTCTATTTATATGATGATATTTTTCCTCTTTTTTAAATTAAAACTTTATTATAAATAGCTTGAAAATGAAAAAATCACAAACCAAAATTAACCAGACCCAAATTCTGTATATCTCCAAGAACTTGTTCTTCACTTAGATGAACTGTTCTGAAGCTGTAAAGTCAAGTTCAAAACAGTTACTGAATAATAGTCATTAAATAACCAACAAAGAATAAATAAAATGTGCAGTTCCCCAAGTATTTTAATCCACAACCTTCTGTAATATATTACTTTATCTTCAAGTATGTATTTAGTTATCTCTCAAAACCATAAAAAAATACATTTATTTTCCAATATATTTAAATGTTCAACATAATGAAAGGATTATAGTGCTGTATACTTTGAGGTGGCACTTCAACAGAAAACATGAGAATATTAAAATCGGAACTTCAGTATCTGTAGGTATACATGTATATTTAGCATGTGCTATAGAGCACATAAGTCTCGAAATGTGTAAACTTCAATTAAATAAAATGTTTTCTATCGTTGGTGTATATAAAAAAAAGTTGGTATATATTAAGAATTGAAATGTATAAAGTCAATGCAGTAGTACCATAATTAGCAATTTTGTATATATTATTTACAAGTTTGAGTTTTTCCTCATTTTATTATTTTAAATATATAATAGAACCCACTAATCATCATTTTGTTCTGCAGGATCACAAAATAAAAATGCTTATAGTAAAGACTTTGCAAGAATCTCTCTCAGAAGAGAAGAGTGCTTAAAATGTGAAGGGAGGATTATCATGATACTTATATTTATTTTACTCTAAAAATTCTAATGGGGAAGCCTTATCATCTCAGCTAAACATAATAAAAGATGCTTAACAAAACATTGAGTTTTCTATTAGTTAGTCTACACTATTGGTTTTGAAGTCATGGGTGGAAGATGTCACTATGATCCAAACACTGGTCTTTGTTAACACACATTACTCATTCTCTTCACAGTAGTTTTAAGTAACCAGTATTGCTATTATTCCCACTGAAATTTGAAAAAGTTGAGGGATGAGCTGTCTTGCTACACAGTCAGTGTCATGATGCACAAATGAACAATTACAGGACTTAAAAGCATGCCTTGTGGTGTACTCCATACAAAACTAAATCTTTATGTTTCATGATGTACCTAAGAGATTTTAAAATTTAATTTTTATTATTGGCAGTTTTTTCATTTATTTTGTAGGTGATCTCCAAAAGGAAGCAGACAAATATGTTCATCTTAAAAACACATAGTACTAGCTATGTTGTTTGTATTTGTCTTAGAATTAACCAATTAATCTTCAGTTCTTGTCTGAGAAATCATTGGTAGATGAAAAAGTATTTGTAGAACCTTTCAGGGAGCCCAGGCCCCAGCACTGAGACCATGACTCAAGCTAACAAAGTGACTTAGTGGGAAAGAAAATCTTAGCAACAGAAGAGAGTAAATCATGAGAGTCCACATGAGCTTTTCCCTTCCTCATTTCTATGGCTATTAGCTCTTTAGTTGATCAGGTAATGTTTATGCATCAATGTTGGTGTCTTCTAGAAATACCAAGGAAACTGCACCTATGAACTGTCAGCATTCTTTTCCAAATGCTCCAAAATGAGCCCACTTGAAAGGCTGTGATTAGTCCTTCTACTTGTCTTCCATGCATTTTGAGTACAGAATTCTATTCATTACATGATGCTCTAAGTGAAAGGACATTAAATCAAGCATATCTTAGGCAGAAAAAAAAGCATCAAACATACACTCATAAGCATTTCAATTTTTCTAGTACACTTGTTATGAGCATATTTTGGCAGACCATTGGAGCTGTAGAATTTGTTTTTCTAAAGGGTAAGATAAAGATTTCTGAAATAAGTACTGTTGTCTGTATTTTTATCAAGCATTGGCAAGATTATTGTGATATACTTAGCTAAGGCTGGCCTTATCTCTAGAGTTTCAAAGTGCTCAATGGAGAATCTTGTTAAAATTTGACAAAAACATTTAATAAGAAGCTAGTCTAAGCCGGGCGTTGGTGGCACACACCTTTAAATATAGTACTTGGGAGGCAGAGCCAGGAGGATCTCCATGAGTTCTAGGCCAGCCTGGTCTGTGGAGCGAGATCCAAGACAAGCACCAAAGTATACAGAGAAACCCTGTCTCCAAAAGCCAAAAAAAAGAAGAAGAAGAAGAAGAAGAAGAAGAAGAAGAAGAAGAAGAAGAAGAAGAAGAAGAAGAAGAAGAAGAAGAAGCTTGTCTAGAGTGTTTGAGATGTCATTACACTATATCAGACATTGAACTGTAACTATTGCTGCTGTTTCGAATGTTTTCTAATTTTGAGTATGCTGTGACAACCATCTGATTTTGACATTAACCCTTATATACAAATAAGTGCTGAACCCTTGTTCTGGAACATATTGAGTTGCTAATGAAGAAGCTGAAGTTTATTCCTCAGTAGTGAGGCACTTCAGCCAAAATCTAGAGGCCCTTGGGGGGATTAACAGATCCTTCTTGCTGCAGTCATGAAGAAGACATAGAAAAAAGTCTTTAAGATTTATTTTATTCTTTTTAATTTTTTTCATTTAGGGCGAATGTTACACATGCAACTATATTTTAATCACCTTGACTCTCTCTCCAGCTCCTGTGCTCTTGTATGCCTCTCAAATTCATGACCTTCTTCTTTAATTATGGTTACACACACACACACACACACACACACACACACACACACACACACACACTATGCTTAGTCCAATTGGTGTTGCTAATATCCACCTGTATTTAGGTTCTGTTTCCAATTGAATAACCTATTAAGGGGCTCACCCCCAGAGAAAAGTGAATCATCCTCTTTTAACAGCAATTAATTAATTGCTTAATGATCTTCATCTAGCTGTGGAGGCTTCTGAAATTCATCCATCCACGTTGGTATGTTGACTTGCAATGCCATTATGCTGGTCTTTTTTTTGTACAACCATGTTGTTGAGATTTCACAGGTGCATCCTTTTTGTCTTATGTAGAAGAAACTACCTATCAGCAGGCAGCTTGGTTCTCTGGTTTTTATAAATTGTTCTGTTCCCACCTTCTGAGACATTCTCCAAGCCTTAAATTCAAGAGTTTCATTGTGGATGAACCAATATGGGTTGTATTCATGTAAAAAAAAATTAAGAAAGAGAACTTTGTTATTAAAAGTGTGGGGAAAATGATCTCAGTACTACATGAAGAAAACAATATGAAGAATATAATACCAATTTAGAAGAGTTATAATTTAGATATATAATATTATCTATGCCAGATAATATTACAATAGCTCTCGTATTTTAGTCTAGTTTGATAAAAATAAATAAATCCATGAATAAATAAATAATAAATACACAATAGTTTGCATATTGGATAGTTTGAGCACTGCTTTACAGAGTATTTTTTATCTGTAGTCTTTACTTTGAAAATGAATGTATTATGGTGTTTTAAATATAAGAACATTTGTATATATAAGGACTGTATATGACTCCACATATTACATAAAACTATATCTATATGCATATATATAGTATTGTAACTCAAAATATAGCATGGAAAATATATTTCCAAATAGTTGGCATATAAGAAACAAGCTCTCAAATCTGAAAAAGGAATTGTATCTTACTTGATTTTCATTTTTCCCTAGCTACCTAAACATTTCATTATATTTATTATTTTAGAAATTTCTTTCTCTCATGCTCATGTCTCACAGGAGAATTTGTTCTTCCAAGCAGTTAAACTTCACCTTTGAAGTCATTTCATTGACAAAATTCCTTAGACACAGCTGCTGTCTATTAATCCCTGGTGGAAAGCTGGATTCATCATTATTTTCATTTTCCTCTTATTGAAAATAGACTTTTTTCTCACATAATATATCATAATTACAGTTTCCCCTATCTCTCTTCCTCTCAGGTCTTTCCAACATCCCCTCTCATCTAGTTCACCCTATTTCTGTCTCTATTAGAAAATAAACAGGCTTCTAAAGGATAATGTAAAAAAAAAATGAAATGTAATAAAATATGGTAAAACAAGCACTAACACATCAAAGTTGGACAAAACAATCAAACAGAAAAAATGAGACCAAAAGAAGGCACAAGAAACAGAGACCCATCTAAACAGTCAGAAATTCCATAAATAAACTAAAACTAAACTAGAAGCCATAATATATAAACAAAGGACCTGGTACAAACCTGTATCGGCCCAGTGAATGCTACCTCAGTCTTTGTGTGTTCATATGAGCTTTGATGATGTTGACTCAGAGGGTCTTGTTTTCTTGGTGTCATCCATCCTCTCTGGCTCTTCCACTCTTTCTGCTTCCACTTCTACTAGGTTCCCTGATCCCCGAAGGGAATACTTTGATGGAAGTATCCCATGTAGGGCTGACTATCCCAGGGTTTCTCGTTCTCTGCATTATGTTTGGCTTGGGGTCTCTGGATTTGCTCCCATTTGCTGCAGGAGGAAGCTTTTCTGATTATGGTTGAGCAAGGTGTTGTTCTATGAGTATAGCAAAATGTCACTAGGAATCATTTTATTGCTATGTTAATTTTAACAGCAATGTTAGGTTTTACTTTAGTTCCCAGATCTATCTTATCTAGGATCCTAATCACTCAAGCAATGCCAGATATGAATTTTATCTCATGAAGTGGGCCCTAAGTCAAATCAGATAATGGTTGGTTATATCAAAAAGCTTTGTGCTACTATTGCACTAATATATCTTGCAGGCAGGCACCATTGTTTATCTATGGTTCATGACTGGGCTGGTGTGCAGATTACATTCCTGAACCAAACCACTAGAACATAGGGGTTAGGACTCTAGATAGGCACCATCTTGACTTCTGTTTATTCAATGACTTCTGTAGGTGTTGTCTTCAGCAACGGGTTCTTGCTGTGAGTTTGTGGAGAGCAAGCTACAGTCTTGGCAACAACTTGAGAACTCTTTAGTCAAAAACTCAATTAAAAATTCATTCCTGGACCTGGAAGCGTCATTCGTTGACAAGAGATGGCAATTTCAGACTCTGTCTTACTATTATTTTTCAATTGCATTTAGATATTCTTCATATATGTATACATTTTATGAGAATTCTACTGTATTAGGTTCTCATACTACCTCTCAAATTGCCCTTAATTTAGTTGCCTCTCCCCATATCATGTTTTCTTCCTTATCCCATTCTGTGCTACCCTTGTACCCTTTTCCAGGTTGCCTTCTTTCCAGCTCTTCCCCACTTGATCACCCCATTCCATCTATCCATAACTATCTATTCTAGTTCCTAATGAGTTCTATTTGTCCTCATTAGTCCCAAACAGTATATCTAACCTCTTTGGTTCTGTGGATTATAGCTTGGCTATCCCTGACTAAACAACTAATATCCACATATAAGTGAACATATACCATGCTTGTCTTTCTGGTCTAGGATAACTCACTCAGGATGATTTTATCTAGCTTCATCCATTTACCTGTGAATTTCACAATTTCATTATTTTTTAATGGATGAGTAATATATTCCATTGTGTAAATGTACCACATTGTCTTTATTCCCTTGTTTAGGGATATCTAGGTTGTTTCCAATTTCCAGCTGTTATGACTAGAACAGCAATAAACATAGTTGAACAGGTGTCTCTGTGGTAAGATAAAATATTATTTGAATATATTCCCAAGAGTGGTATTGCTGGATCTTGAAGTAGACCAATTCCCATCTTCCTGAGGAACTGCCACACTAATTTCCATAGTAGCTGTCCAAGGTCTTCCTATCAGCAATTAAGGAGTGCTCTCGACTTACTCCACATCCTCACCAACATGAGCTGTCATTTGTGTTATTGATCTTAGCCTTTCAAACAGATGTAAGATGGAATCTCAAAGTAAATTTTATTTAAATTTCCCTTATGGCTAAGGATGTGGAAAATTTCCTTAAGTGTTTCCCATTCATTAAAGTTTCCACTTTTGAGAATTCTGTTTAGATCTGTACTCCTTTTTTAAATTGGGTTATCTGTTTTCTTGATATCTAGTCTTCTGAGTTCTTTATATGTTTTGGATATTAGCCCTCTGTTGGGTGTGTCGTTGGTAAAAAAAATCCTTCCTCATTATGTAGGCTGCCACTTTGTTCAACTGATGATGTCTTTTGTCATGCAGATGCTTCTCAGTTTCATGTGGTTCAATTTTTAATTGTTAATCTTAGTGCCTATGTTACTAGTGTTCTGTTCAGAAAGTCTTCTGTGCCAATGTGTTTAATGTTATTTCTTAATTTTTCTTCTACCAGGTTTAGTTTATCTTGTTTTATGTTGAGATCTTTGATCCATTTTGGAGTTGAGATTTGTGCAGCATGATAAGTATGGATATATTTGGATTATTCTACATGCAGCTACCCACTTTGACGAGTACCATTTTTGAAGATGCTTTCATTTGTTAATTGTATATTTCTGTCCTCTTTATAAAAATCAGGTATCCATAGGTCTGTGAATTTATAATCTTAGTCTTCAATTCAATTCTATCCATCAATGTACCTGGTTTTGTGCCAATACTATGTTGGTTTTTGTAACTGTATTTCTGTAGTACAATTTGAAATATGGGGTGGTAATACTTCCCACAGTTCTTTAATTATTAAGGATTGTTTTAGCTCTCTTGAGTTGTCTGTGTTTCCATATGAAACAGAGAATTGCACTTTCAAGATATGTGAAGAATTGTGTTGGAATTTTGATGAGGATTGCATGTATCTGTAGATTACTTTTGGTAGGATGTCCACTTTTACAATATTAATACTACTGATCCATGGAAATGGAAGATCTTTCTATCTTCTGATATCTTCTTCAACATCTTTCTTCATTAACTTGAAGTTTTGATCATGCAAGTCTTTTACCTTCTTGGTTAGAGTTACCTGAAGATACTCTATATTATTTCAGAATATTGTGAAAGGTTGTGTTTCCCTGATTTATTTCTCATACATTTATCATTTGTATATAGGAGAGCTACTGATTATGGTGAATTTATTTTGTATCTAGCTTTTTTTTATGAAAGTGTTTATCAGCTATAGGAGTTCAATGGTTGACTTTTTAGGGTCAATTATGTATTATATCACATCATCTGCAAATACAGATACTTTGACTTTTCCCTTTTCAATATTGTATACCTTGATCTTCAGTTGTCTTATTGCTCTAGCTAAGACTATATATACTTTATTGAATAATTATTGAGACTGTAGATAACTTTGTCTTGTTCTTGAATTTAGTGGAACTGCTTTGAGTTTCTCTCCTTTTCAGGTGATGTTGGATATGGGCTGCCTATAAACTTCTTTTATCACTTTTTATTTGTGTGTATGAAATTGATTTTATTATAGTTGTCACAAGTGAGTTGATCCAACTGTAATAAGAGAGTTGTAAAGCAGTACTTACTTCTGTTTGCACACTCACAATGGCTTCAAAAGCATATTTACACCTAATACAGGTTTTTAATTTATTTTATGCAATCAGTTAGTGTTGATATGATTTTCTAGTTCTATTATGTGACAACAAGATCTTCACTTTTATGTAAATATGACTCAGACCTGAAGAAATACCAATATTCTCTAGATCTCATTCTGCTGTATTTAGGTTATAGCTAAACCACATAGAATATTTTATGCTTAGGCAGAGTTGAAAATACAGTATTGTGGATTGAGGAGATTGCTCAGTGGGTTGCTCTTGCCAGAAATATGTTTGGACCTGAGTTCAGACTCTAAAATCCACATAAAACTGGATATGGTAACCTCCATCTGTAATGGCACGGTTATTATGGTGAGAATAAACTGAGACATTAAATTTACAGGAAAATTGTTGGCCAGCTAAGTTATTGTTTGCAATGGGCAAAATCAAAATGACCCTGTATCACACATAGTAGAAGGCAAGGACCAACTCCCAAAACTGAGCTCTGACCAACATGCAGGCACACACATGCACATACATCATACACTCATTCGTACACACACACATACTTAGGTCCATATAAACACACATGTTCATGTTAAAAAAAATACAAAAGAATCCAAAGTAATTCATTGTAATAACTTATTTGAAAAACACCAAAGCTTCCTCATGATATTGTCATAGCTAGCTCATCAGTTTCCTGAGTTGGTTTCATTTTCTAAGAAAACAATGATTTTTTTTTCTATTTCCATATGGATGAGTACGTGATGCCTTCCTTGTGATAGCTTTTGTAAATAATGCTGTTGAGACCATTTATGTTCAAAATTAGTTGTGTTTTTGCTTCTGTTCCTTTTAGTAAAGCAGGGAGAAGTGGCATTATTGAATCCCATTGGAGACAGATGCCCAACTTGTAAAATAGTTTGAAAAACAGAGATAGTTTTCTGTAGATTTTACAGTGCTTGTGTGTGGTGGTATTCTAATTGTACTGAAATGTGATTTTGATTGTATGTTAATAAATAAAGTTGCCCAGGGGTCAGAGATATTAGAGCCATAGACAGAGTATGGCGGTGGTGGCACACACCTTTAATCCCATAGATCTCTGTGTGTTCAAGGATACAGCCAGCATTGGAGACATATGCCTTTAAGACCTAGGGGGCTGTACATTCAGACAGTGATGAGGCAGTCACGTGTTTGGGTTTACAACCAATGAGAAGGCAGAACAATAATACTATAAAAAAGACGTACAGACAGGATATAGCTCTCTTTCGGGAAGCTGGGACACCGCAGGCGGAAGGGTGAGATTTTAGCTCTGAGCTCTGACCTCTCAGCTTTCTCTTTTACATTGTTTCTGTGTTTCTTATTTAATAAGACTGTTGGTTACATCAACACTTGTGTCTAGATTTTCCACATCGGAGGTGTATTTAGAATTTGTTGTTACATTTTATCTTCTTTGGGAATATATAGAGCAATGTTGTGCCTGTACTTGTTCAAATCAATGCCTAAAACTTTGTTCTTTTTTTAATTTTAAGGGATAATTCATTCATTCTTTTATAATAATGTGTGATATTAGGTTCAAGAATTTAATAAACTTTAACATACTATTGAGAACAGGTCTTTATCCTAGCCATCTGATCTCATTTTGTGTGAAGAAAAGAAAATAGATTTTTTTCAAATGCTCTTTATGTATTCTTGAGATTATTATATGATTTTAATTTTTCTAATTATGATGTTAAATGTATTGACGAAACTAATCTCTCTCTTCATATAAAATCCATTTGATTATGATGTATTGTATCTTCATATGTTAGTGGATATTTGTCATTAGATTTGTTATTTATCTGTAGACCACTTGTAATATATGATTTTTTTATCAGAATAATGTTGACTTTAAAAAGTGAATTGATTACTATATACATCTCTTCACCCTCACTAACTACATATATGTATGAATCATTTCTGTATTAACCTCAATCCATAAAGTAGTTTTTTAAAGTGAGTTTGAATTTAGTCATGTCTTGTGACTCATAAATTTTAAGTACAGCAAAGAACTGTCATATATATTTCTTAGAATGCAGCAGCAACAGCTAATTGGGAGGGAAATTTTATGTAATGTTTTTATCTAAAGTGAAATATTTTTAAAAATAATTTTGAGATTATTGATAATTTTATCAGTTCTCCCTTTGCCAGTGGCCATGTCAGAGAAGCAGCAGGTTGCAATTGAAATTCAAGGCGTCAGGTCCACCGGGAAGAAATTCTCTGATGGGTCAATCTCAGAGAGGCAAAGTCTTGAGACCACAGACACCAAAATGTCTTTTGCTTTTGCTGTGCCTTTTCATGTTTGCTGCTGCTATCTTTCTGTGGTATCCGGCATGATTTGCTTGGGGGTAGCTGTAATTTAGTATGTTTATCTCAAGGAAACATCCCATTCTACTGGACATTTTTACTTGTGGATTATTATGAGGAAGATTTCTTCCTAAACTGTATTGTCTAAATTATAATCACAATCTTAGTTTAAATAGAGTTTTGATGATTAAAAATATAAACAAAGAAGTTTAACACTGTTACAACACATAAGTCTCTATTGAGGAGCTGTATAGATTGTGGCTTACATTAATGATTAAGAAAAACAATTGAGTCCCAATTAGCCCAGCTAGCTTAAATCCTTTTAATCCTAATGTTGGGAGATGTGTGCACAGGTTTCAGAGTGTGTCATAGCTAAAACAAAGCTTTGAAGATAATTTAAAGTTAGACTAAGATGCTTTTGTCAAATAGCTTTGAGGTGAAAAACCCAGGAAGTTTTCTAAAGTTTTAGAAAGGCACATAGTTGAATATGGAACTTTTTAACATCAGGAAACAAGAACAAAGCAGCCCAATTATTACTAGCTTGCACACTTTTCTTTCTAGGATTGGTTGATGACCAAAGGTGATGATTAATCCCTTGTACCCATTTCTGCCCTCAGTCTACTGATAAAAGAAACTATTGAGGAATGGATATGCACCCTAAAGATGTAAAGTAGAGCTGACTGATTCTTTTTCATATACAGAAGTTTAGGTTTGTGTTTTATTCAAGATTTCTTATAAGAATATCTTTCAAGAACATTAATAAAGTAATTGGTCCTTTCTTTGTAACTGCAAAACTGCAGCCTACCAGTAAAAGACGTGGCTGAGAACAATACTTTGCTTGCCCACACAGTTAATCTATAACAAGTTGCTTGGGTATGAATGTATGTGGATTCTTGGGATAATTTGTTTTTCACCTGTAATGTGTAAAATGTTTAATCATGTAAGGATTATTAAAAACATGCTGTTTTTTACTCTTTGTTTGTATTTATTATAATCATTCACATGAAAAATAGAATGTAACCACATTGTAATTGAGTTAGAAGGAAAACATCAGGAATGATAGAGTTAGAAAAAAAATATCAAGAGAGAGTGAGAAGGAACTAGAAGGGAAACATCAAGAATAAAGATAGACTTAGAAGGAAAGCATAAAGAATGAAAGAAGGAAATCACCAGGAAAATAAAGAAGGGGGAATGCAAAAGAAGAATAAAGAAAGGGTCAGAAGGAAATCATCAAGAGAGTGTGTGGATGTCTTTTTACTTAACCCCCTCAGATAGAAAAGTGACCAAATGCTGATTGCTATGGATTCCTTTGGAGGCCTGAGCTGTCTGGAGGTTGTCTTCCAGGCAGTGATAATGCTTCACATTCCTCTTTCAAATCTCTCCCATGTACCTAACACTTCTCTTTCAAATGCATTGCCTTTTTCGTGATAAAGTTGTTACTATATGTGTATGTGTACAAATATACATTGTATATAACCTGCTCAGGCCATTTTACATTACTATTATATATTTATGTTTCCAGGACTGACCATTTTCTATTAGGTAACCAATTGATTTCTGCTTCTCACAACTGACTCAGTACAATCATGAGTACTTTAGGTTGCAAATTATCCTTAGTAAGAATTTTCTTTAAATTTAGATAGGTGTTTTTTTTTTTTCCTGACCTGTGTGAGCTCTTATTTTACTCATCCCAATGCACTCACACATTTCTTTTCTACCTTCAAATGCTTTGTCTCACATGAGCACACATTCCTCTATTTAGCTAAAAATTCAACAGGAAATATGCAAAGACCTGGTGCTTATAATTAAATTTTATATTCGCAAGCACTTATACCTGTAAAATTCCTTTATCTTGTCCTCAAATTCTCACAATTGTCACACTTTGCAGTAAACTCTGTCCTTGTCTTCATTTTATTACTGCCTAGATTCTCACAGTAGAGACATTATTATGTCATGTTTTTCCTTTGGTACATTTTCAAAGCTCACTCTACTGATGTCTAATAGCTAACTAACTACGTGTCATAGATTTTTTTTATGCTTCCCTTCTTTTTTGTTCAAGATGTTAATTTAATTATATTTCAATCTTTCCCAGTATGGATATTCACACTATTTCTCTAAGAAAAGTTAACTTTATTTAACAAACTAGTAAAAAATTTTAAGTATTTTTATGTTAAAATATGTTAAGTAATGACTTAAAATAATACTTAATTTGTATATCAGAACTTTTGCAGAAAATTTGCAGAAAAAGATCTTTGAAAAATGTGACCTATACATAAATTTCAGTGAAATTTCACTTAATAACTTGCTTTAATAATTAATAAGCTATTGCAAACATGTGTTTAAAATCTGATTTGTGTTTAGAGAGATGGCTCAGTGGTTAAGAGCACTGGCTACTCTCTCAGAGAAGCTGAATTTGATTCTCATCATACATGACAGCTCACAACCATTTATAACTCCAGCTCAAAGAGAGTGATGTTCACTTCTGGATGGCAAGGTCACTAGGCATATACATGGTATGCAGACATACATACAGCTAAATAGCCATACACATATAATAAATTAAAATAAATTTGAAATATCTAATTAAGGAAAATCTAATAATTCATGATTCTGTATATCCAAATAAATTTAATTTCTACTTAGCAGAACTATGCTCACTTTTTATATGTAGTATTAGATCAAAATGATTATACAATGCTTTTAAAGTAAAAATTAGAATTAATTGCTTGCATTGAATGAAGGGTATTAAACACATTTATAAGTAATAAAAATTACAAAATACCATGTTTCTAAAATATATTAGAAGATCCAATAATAAGGTATGAATCAAACATTATTGGTAAATACTGAATGGCAAAATTCCTGACAGAAAATTTAATCTGTGTTGTTTTGCTCCAGCATATACCTGTTGGATTTTGAATGCTGACCATTTTGAAACTCAAAGGGCTTCACCAATTTTTAGTTTGGTACGATTCTGAAAAATAAAAGGCAGTGAACTGGAAAAGAAAGACAGAGGAATAGCCAGAACAACAGATGGTTAGAAAGATAGGAACACAGGATTATTCCTTGTTGGAATTCCAAACAAGATCTGAGCATAAGATAAGCCAGTTAAACTCCAAGATTCATGCTAAAAATAGGCCTTGCATGAGAATTTCCATTGCTGGTGTATTATTAGAGGTCTAGCTTTGGCAGTACCGGGAACACAGCGACTCTGTGTTTCCCTTGAGCCTGTGTAGCGGCATCGCTTTGCTCTATAGTCTGTTGAGCAGCCAACATGACTCCAATGAATTCTGGAATTAGTCCCTGAATGAGTGCCAAGCATGGTAAATAAGCTTCACATTGGGAACATCTAAGATCGAATGATCATAGTTAGATTTAAAATGCTCATGAGGCTAAGTTCTGAAGGAACCAACACAAATTATCAGCCTTCTAAAAGTGCCAACTGTGAACAAGGACAAAGTGATTTAGATAATGCTTAGCAGAAATATTAAATATTAAATCTTCATCAAGACAAAACAGAACAGGAAAAAACCCATCAGGCAACTGACAAGAAAAGAAGAAAGATAACAGGACATGACTTTTGTTCTTATCTGTATTAAATGTGGTTAAAAGAAATTTAGGACCAAAAATAAATAATATGGTCACTGAAAAAGTAAAACAAACAAGTAAGGCAGGTGAACTAATATCCAACTAAAGTTCAGAACTTAAAATATGACTTAAATTTCTCATTCTTAATTCTTTTGAATGAACTTCAGGGAAATTTGCTTTTGTTCATACAACACAAACATGGTCAGCTTAAGCAGTAGCCCACAATGTGTAAGCTAAGAATCTGTGGATTGACTTCATTTCCCACAATACTTCCAAGTACAAGTCCCATGAATCTTAGCTTTCAGCCAACTTTTAGAGAATGTTAACACAGCATGTAGAATTACTATACTAACCCTTTTTATGTTTATTCGTAATTGAAATGAACAGAATTATAACTAGCTATTCCTAGCAACTAAAGGAAATTCATTTTGCAAAAGTAAATGAAGAGTATGTTGATATACTTGTGTCGCAACCTAACTGATTGCATAATTCTTTGTATAATTTAGAGAAAAATGACCAATTTGAGTCATTGCTTTGAAGAAGTGATGAAAGACACAGCAAAGAACAAAGTCAAACAACAGAAACAGTATGAAAGTCAGATCTATCATGTTCTTGAGCAATTAAAGGGGATAGAAGAGGGAATGAGGATGAGGAAAGGCTTATTGGAAAACCAGGGTAAGAAACTATGGAAGAAAGTCAATCTTTATTTACTTCACTTTCACCAAGAAAAGGCAGTATTTTTTTTGTGCAGAGATGTAGCAGAAACATGTAGCCTTGCTACTCAAAATTGTTCTAAGGTATGTGAGTTGAATGATTTCCCAATAAAGCTAGTGAGGAAAGACTTGAGAGGAGTGTGTGGGGGAGGAAGGGAGCATTTTTTTTAACAAATGTAGTTGTGAGAACTCCAAGCGTTAACATCACTGAAACCTGAAACGGAAATCCATACTCCATACTAGATTACCTACATCATAAGATCAATAGTCCTACTTAGTAGAACATGGGCACATTTAGGTTAGAAAGGTACAGACATTAGTGTCAGGAAGACTTAGACACGCTATGCCATTTATTCTGTGATCTCAGTTCAGACATTGTCTCTTATACTTATTTCTTCATGAAATGTGTATTGTGTATTGTGCTTCCTGATTTTGTGATTTTTATGGTTTTCTCTGTGTGTGTATTGTTCTTGTTTCTTGTGCTTTTTCTTTGTTAAATTTTATTTTTTATCCTGTTTTGCTTGTTTTATTTGCCTTTTGTTTGTTTCCTAGGGAAGGAGAGAAATAAGGCTTGGAATTGATCATATGGGGAATTGGCAAAGATCTGGGAGGAATTGGGGGAAGCAAAATCGTGATCAGAATATATTCTAAAAAATGTTTTCAATAATAGGGAGGGATGGGAGAGAGAGAGAGAGAGAGAGAGAGAGAGAGAGAGAGAGAGAGAGAGAGAAGAAAGAGAAGGGGGGAAATGCCATACTATATTAGTTTAAATGAATATTGGAGTCATCCCATTTAAGCTTGACATATAGCATAAGGTCCCTTGGTAAAGTCCCCATGTAAAAGGCCAGGTAGAGTGGAACACATCTGTGTTAGGGTGTGTTAGGGAAACAGAAACAGGGGTCATCCCTGAATCCACATGTACAAGTAACATTATATGGACTCAATAGGTTATACTTAGGAGTATATATCTATATACAAATACATATATGCATGCAATTAAACAATTAATGGGAAAAGAGTTTGTGAATTTGAAATCAAGTGGAGAGAGGTATTTAGGAGAATTTGAATGGAGAAAATGGAAGTGATAAATGATATAATTATAATCTCAAAAATAAACAAAAATGGTTAAAGAAATAAAAGGAGGAGGAGGGGGACAGAAGAATCTTTGAGGCTTGATAGCTACTCAGTCTGCTCCAAACACTGAGTTCCAGGTTCAGGGAAAGTTTCTGTCTCAAAGCAAACTAAAGTGGAATGTGTTAGGTAGAGGTATCAAACGTCAATCTCCAGCCTGTACATTCATGTACTCTCATGTTTATATGGCAGCACACACACACACACACACAAACACACACACACACACACACACACACACACACACACACACACACACTGGTATTGTAAACCTAGCCAATATCCATGGATTGAAAGAATATATACCCTACAAGAGACCCTACAACTGTCATTTAACTAAACTAGCGTAATTTCAAACCTTATTTTAAATATTTACCTTAATTATAAATGGATAAGTTTAGCTCTCACCCCTTATCAAAGAAGCTGATTAGAATGCACAGAATAAGTATCCATGGGGTGCTCATTTTCAGTGGATTGGGATTGAGAAAAAAAACACATGAAAACTACTTACCTCAATGTCTGACACATAGAAGAAGCATAAAACAAGGTGTACAGCATTAGCACTGACCAAAGGACAGGTTTTCAAAACAAAGCTAGATAGTATCTAAGAAGTTATACTTCATGTTTTAACCAACATCTCATTCTCACATGTCTTTTTAAAATAAGCAATTTGATGTCAAAAATGAGGATACTCTGCACCACTTATACTAGAATTACAAAGTAAGGGTCACTCACTGATGACAAAGTAAAACTGGACTATGTTTTTCTTCAGATCAACTATCAACATAACCCAACACTTGAGTAAATTAATCATCAAAATAAATGAAATACTAACAGCAAAATGTGATTCTATAAGCAGGTGTTATGGTGTCCTTTAAATTATTTAACAATTGTCATTGTTTTAAAATATTTTCAAAGGAATGTTTCTAATTATTTGTTAAATGCAGGCCAATCAACTGACAAAATCTTTTGAAAAAATAAAATCCATGAATATCTCTGAGGTTAGCAAGAAATTCTATCAAGGAATAATTGCATTGCATACTAAAATCCTGTTATTATTTGTCACTAAATTTTAAGTAATGTATATAAGAAATGAAGCTATAACACAATTATAAAATACTAAATTTGACCTGCATGATTTTCTCAACCTCAAATGCATTCCGAGAGTAATAAAAATTTACAAAAGTAAACTAAAATAAATCATCTCATACAAATAAATCTAATGTTCATGGATGGCCTATAATCCAAACTTTTACTGCATGGGTTATATAAAAGGATAATCTTAAGAATAAAAACATACTGCAAAATTAAGCAGATGAGTGACTTTTCACCTATATTTCGTATTGAACGTCATGAATACAACTCCAAAACTTCCCATCTACATTGCTATGTTGCACATTCAAAATCATTACTTTGAATTTGGTTTACTACAGCATAATTTACAGACAGATTTATAGATGTTTTCTACTGGTCCTAGAGAGAAGTATTTTTCCTCTGAACAGTTCCTTAGGGTTTTTTTCTGACTTATTATGACCATTAAATATAGGAAAGAAAATTGAGTGTGTATAGAGTATATACAATGTCAGCTAGTCTGCTGTAACCCTTCATTCTTTTAGTTTGCCATATAAATGTATATATTCCTGTAAGGGCACAGGATCAGAACAGCAATGGAACCACACTGAAGACTTAGTAAACACAAAGACCAACTCTATTCTTAGGTCTCTGAGGGCTGGGGGAGGGCTGGAGAGGGAGGGGAGAGGACAAGGGATTCCTTGGCTGATACGTAAAATTAAATTAAATTATAAAATAAAAAATTTGTTGTTATATAATAGTTAATCATAATCTTTTCAGATATTTGTCTTTCAAAATTTAGTAGTCTTCAAATTAAAGTTATTAAAACTTTAAAGTTTTAGTTTTAAAGTTCATTTAAAATTATAAAATGGAGTTCGAGGCCAGCCTGGTCTACAGAGTGAGTTCCATTAAAGGCACAAAGCTACACAGAGAAACCCTGTCTTGAAAAACCAAAATATATATATATAAAATGGGCCCTCAAAAACAAGCAACCAAAAACAAAAAAAAAAAAAAAAAAAAATGGTTTTGTATAGCAAAGCAAGAGAATCTTTACTCGCTATACACCCAACAGAAGGTTAATATCCAGAATACACAAAGAACAAAAACTGAAGAATAAAGAATGAAAAAGACGAGGAACAAGACAGAGATTCAAGATGGCGGAGACAAGCAGACGCAGGTAGGCCTGTGGCAGCGGCCCTCGGAGGTGGATGGGTCTGGCGGCAGTGGCTGACGGGGACATTTAGGCCCAGCGGCAGCTGGCAGAGACATTCAGGCCCAGCGGCGGCCCACAGAGGTGTACAGGCCCTGCGGCAGAGATAAGCAGACGGAGGTGGACAGGACCGGCGGCGGCGGCCGACAGAACATTCAGGCTTGGCTGCGGCCCACAGACGTGGACAGACCATGCGGTGGAGACAGGCAGACGCAGGTCGGCGACTTGCGGAGGTGGAAGGGCCCGGTGGCAGCGGCCGACAGGGACATACAGGTCCAGTGGCAACCGGCAGAGACATACAGGCCCATTGGCTGCCCACAGAGGCAGACAGACCCAGCAGCAGCTGACAGGGACATACAGGCCCAGCGGTGGAGACAAGTGGACGCAGGTGGGCCTGTGGCGGTGGGCCACAGGGGTGGACGGGCCCGGGGACGGAGAGGGGCAGACACAGCTTGGAACGGGGACGCCCCTAGCCCCAACACCTGGGGAAGAGGCTATCTCCGTGGGTCAGAACCAGGGCGAGTCTGGACACTCCGCCTGGGAACAACCCAGGGCCCAACTGCTGATCCTGTGAAACCCAACAACTTGGAGGTGTTGGTGAGACTACCCTGCTCAGCTGAAACCCATCTGGGAGAGGATTCAGATGCCTACAGTTTGAAGTCTGAAGAAACAAGATCAGCTGAGGAGTTGATAAATGAACAAAACGTGACCTGGGAACACAGAAGAAGGCGCTACCCAGTCACCAAACCAGATCACCAGAATCATAAGTATATAATTCACCGACTGAAATCAGCTGTCCCTGAAGAAACAGCCCAATAGCACCAATTTAACCAAGAACCCCTACTAAACCAAGACTAAAATTTAGAACAAGAGAGGCACTCTCAGACACAGACACCACCTGCACCGCACAGAGGAAAAGATGAGTAGACGCCAGTGCAAAAATACAGGCAACAACATAAAGACCTATATGGCAACATCAGAACCTAGTGATTCTACACCTGCAAGACCTAAACATACCATGACAGAAGAAACAGAAGAGATCAACCCTAAAAATGACTTTAAGAAGATGATAGAGGCCCTTAAAGAAGAAATAAAACATTCCCTCAATGAGGAAATAAAAACTTTCCTTAAAGAGGAAATGAAAAACTACCTTAAAGAGGAAATAAAAACTTTCCTTAAAGAGGAAATGAAAAACTCTCTTAAAGAGGAAATAAAAACTTCCCTTAAAGAGGAAATGAAAAACTCCATTAGAGAGGAAATTAAAAACTCCCTTAAAGAAATGGAAGAAAAAACGAACAAAAAATGGGAAGAAATCAAATCAAGCCAAGAAAAAGCAATTAAACAGATGAAAGAAACATTCCAAGATCTGAAAAATGAATTTGAGACAATAAAGAAAACACATGCTGAGGGAATGCTGGAAATAGAAATCCTGACAAAACGAACAGGAACTACAGAAACGAGCATAACCAACCAATTGCAAGAGATGGAACAGAGAATCTCTGACACTGAAGACATGATAGAGAAAATAGATTTGTCAGTCAAAGAAAACACTGAAGACAAAAAAGTCATAACACAAAATGTCCAGGAAATTTGGGACACCATGAAAAGACCAAACCTAAGAATAATAGGGATAGAAGAAGGAGAAGAATACCAACTCAAAGGCACAGAAAATATATTCAACAAAATCATAGAAGAAAACTTTCCTAACCTAAAGAAAGAAATACCTATGAAGATACAAGAAGCTTACAGAACACCGAATAGGCTGGATCCAAAAAAGAAGTCCCCTCGCCACATAATAATCAAAACACTAAACACACAGAACAAAGAAAAAATATTAAGAGCCGCAAAGGAAAAAGACCAAGTAACATATAAAGGTAAACCCATCAGAATAACACCAGACTACTCAATAGAGACTATGAAAGCTAGAAGATCATGGACAAATCTCATGCAGACACTAAGAGACCACGGATGCCAACCCAGACTATTATACCCAGCAAAACTCTTAATCACCATAGGCGGAGTAAACAAAATATTCCAGGATAAAACCAGATTTAATCAATACCTGTCTACAAACCCAGCCCTACAGAAAGCACTAGAAGGGAAAATTCAACCCAAAGAAGCTAAACACATCCATGAAAAATCAAGCAATAGATAATCCCACACCAACATACACCACAGAAGAAACAAGCTGGTGTAGCTATCCTAATATCTAGAGAAAAAGGATGTTTCAAAAGAGAAGAAGTCTTGTGGCAATGCCTCAGTGGTCCAGGTAACTACCAGAACTCGGAAAAGTTGGTTGAACTTGGGATTGACTGGGAGGCCAAAGATTTAAAAAGCAGAAGATTCTCTCAAGACACAAGTTGTGTGATAATAGTGTGTTTTGTGTGTGTGAATGAGAATTTGTAAATGTTGAATTCTAGGCTTCGACAATCATTGTCAGTGCAGATTAAGCTGCAAGTATTTATGCTTTAAAACTTAAATTATAAAGCTAGTTACATCTTTCTAACAACTAGTTTTAATGTTTATGAGCATATTTTACCTACATTACCTTTTCAGGATGTTGAGAAAGATGCATCACAAGCAAAGGCTGGAGGCTGGGGGCTAGATGGTTTTGAGGAAGAGGTCTTGGTGGACTCTTTCATAGAGCAAAGGGAAGCAATGCCTTCTGGGAAATGAGCTAAGTTTTAATCTAGTCTTTAGGATTAGAAGTCAAAAACAAAAATATTAAGGAAAGGAAAACCTAATTGATCTTTGAAGTATTGTTATATGGAATTGAGTGGGACTTTTGAGGCCTTTCTTCCAGAAAACAAGGACTTGGTTGTCAGGCCTATATTAGGCCTAAACCTTGGTGCTATGTAGTTGTACTTAAATCATTTCAATGGAAAGTGTCTTAGTGATTGGAACTCTAGTGCAGTTTGGAGTTCTTCCATTTGAAAAATGTGATATTTGCATGGGATTGTTTGAATCTTGTTTTCTAGTCCCTCCCCATCACCACCCTCATAGTCTGAAGGTAGATTTTTCTCTTGATAAAAGAACAAAAAAGGTGAACATCTTGTTTGTAAATAGGTATCTAGTAACTAGTGGTAAACTTGAAATGGTAGAATTCTTTAAAGCCTAATTCTAGATAGCCTTAAGAAAATATATCTTAATTACTTTTGAACCTGTATTCACCTTGTTTTTTTCAAATATCTTAAGTTATATTTTCTTTTTCAGAGCTGCTTCTTATTTGGGGCTACTTTTTTTTTTTTTTAATTGAGGCGTAATTCATAAAAGGGTATATTGTTTTGATGAGACTTTTTACAACTGTGGCTGGATGTCTTTCTTTAGTCTTCCAAGAAGGGCCATTTTACTTTTTTAGAGTTACTTTTTAAAGTCATGAGGTCAACAACTTGGACTACTATGCATGTAAGTGCTAATGCAAATTAAAGCCCAAGTTGACCTCCAGCAGCAGTTCATTCTATGTTGACAGTGAGAGAACACTTTGCCTGTTAGGATACTGTTACTCGTGGACTGAAATGCTGAAGAAACCCCTCCCCCTATTTTGTTTTTTTGCAAAAATCAAGGTATATTCTAGGGTTTCCTGGTTGACCTCAACAGATAAACTGAGATGATAGTCTTAGTTCAGAAATGATCTGAATGTAGATTTACAGTCTACGTGTACAGCTGGCTAAGTGAGATCGCTTTCACAGTTCTGCATGTATCCCATCGGCTCCCCATTAGTCACTGAACTCTTAAAACTGGTATTGTAACATTATTACAATGTTTTGCGCCAATTTTATAAACTTTACAGTACAATATGTGTTCCTTTTCTGAGGCAAACCAAAGGTATATTTCTCAAGGTTCTGCTGCTATCAGCAGCGTTGATGGAGGATTTTTTATACATTTTAATAGATAGAAATAAACCAGAAAAAAGGAAGAAAAAAAAAGTGGTGGAGGAAAAGGTGAACACTGCAAGAATACTCAAAAGGGCTGAGAGTTGCAAACGCCAAGATTGGCTTTGCATAGTAAATGGAATAGAACAGCTCTGAACTATAGCTTACTTTTCCTGGTTTGGTCTGACAGAATGATTGAATGCTTTTGTACAATAACAGAGCCTTAAAAACAAGGATTTGGTGAGATTGTAAAATGGTGTGCCACTTTGGCAAAACAGTCTGGTGGTTGGTCAAAATGCAAAACATTGTTACTCTGTTAGTCAACAATTCTACCTTTAGGAATATAACCTCAAACTACTGAAAATGTGCACCTATGAAACATGTACATGAAGGTTTACAGCAGTGTGTTGCTAATAGTAAAAAAGTTAAAACAACTCAAATAGCTATCAAATACTGGAGAGAAATAAAATGTGGCTTATTCATACAATAGAATATTATTAAGACATAAAAATGAATGAGAAACTGACAGATTAAATGACTTTGGTGAACCTTCATTAAAAAAAAAAAGAATAAAAAAGACCCAATTGCAAAATTGGCCATAGATCTGTGAGCAGAAGCTTTTCAAAATACGAAACAAAATACTAAGAAATATTTCAAAGTGATCCACATGCTTATTATCAATTAGGAAACTGCAAATTAAAACTGCTTTGGGACACTATCTGATCCTGAACAAAACAACTGACAAGAACAGGTTCACCAGGATGTAGGGGAAGAGGATCTTCATTAAATGTTGCTGGGATTGCAAACTGGTACAGTCACTATGTAAATCAGTATGTAGAATTCTTAGAAAGCAAAAGTAGATTTATCATATGATCTGGCTATACTACATTGGCATTTTCCCAAAGACTTGACATCCTACTACAAATATACTTTACTAGCCATGGAAATTGCTACCTATTCATAATATCTAGGAAACAAAACAGCTTAGGTGTTATCCAATTAATGAACAGATAATCAAAACGTGGTGTATTAGCACAATGGAATTCTGTTTAGGTGTAAAGAAGATTAAAATCATCAAATTTCAGGCAAATAGATGTAACTAGAAATATTATGCTGAGATAAAACAGAGTCATAAAGACAAATGCCCAGTATTCTCTCTTATTTGCGGTTCCTAGGTCTGAATCTTTAGATTTGTGTATATAACTTGAAGGAATCACAGAAGCCAGAGAAGTAGAAAAGGACCAAAAGGGTGATGAAGGAAAAGAAACTCTAGAGAGGATTATAGTAGGATCTAGTAGGTACCTGTTCCACCTATGACCTTGAAGTACAGACCCCAGGGCATGGCCTTGGGGCTAGCTTAAGCTGAGGGGCACATAAGTCTGGCCCTCTTCTCTCCCTCGTGGGTTTGAATGATGTAGACTGACTTGGGCAGCAGGAGCAGCATGGAACAGGACCTCAGCCTTCCAGGACCCTGCGAAGATTGCCTATTCTATTTATTGAGTTGTTTTCTCCAATTTAAGTCCTAATAAATCCCCTATAGACTCCTAATAGGCTCTTGGATTTCTTGCTATAGTAGGACATATATGTTGTGGTGTGGAAGAGAAAATAGGGTACTCTAACTGAGTAAGAGAAGAAAGGTAATAAAGAGGAGGGAGAAAGAAGGGATAAATAATACTAAGGATGTTTGAAGAAGCCATAGAGAAACATGTTGTTTTTATAATCTTAAATTTCATAAAAAATTATGCACACAGATATATCTATCTATAATATTGATAGATGATAGATATTAGATATAGATATACAGAGTGAGGGGGAGGGAGAGAGGGATGAGGGGGAGAAAGAGAGACAGCACACTATATTCCTTAGAATGACAATATTTCCCCCAAGAGCAATATACTGTTTAACAAAAACTTAAGTATCAGGTATGGGAAATTTCCTCCATTTTGTTGATGGGAGGCAGTCTAAGAGACTCCTGAAATAATTATTGCCATTGCCATTTCACTTCTTTGCCTCCTAAAACTTGAAGGTTAAACCACAGTGCTTAAGATATCACACACTGGAGACAGAGAACTATGAGAATCAAGCTAGAAGAGCCCTTATGTTTCTTCCCTAGTACTAATTTCCTAGTCACCAATGTTGCTACGCAAGCTGCCAAGGGAGATAAGCAATGTATAGTTGTATTTAGCTGTAAAGCCTATGAACCACAACAATGACTGGCCTGACAAGTTAGCCACTACACATAAGGAAGAAGGAACATCATAAAAGAAGAGTTAGAACCCCAGTATCAGCCAGAAGGACAGGATACCTATTGTTAGTGTTTTCTAATCACAACAGAGATGCTACATCTAAAATCTCAAAAATATGGTTGCAGATAAAAGACCAGCATAACAACAGTGCCAGTTGATAGACAAATGTGGGATGGAAGTAATTTTACTAGGCCTCACTCTTTTACGTGGTATGTGTGAGTGTGTGTGTGAGTGTGTGTGTGTGTGTGTGTGTGTATATGTGTGTGTGTGTGTTTGTGTGTGTGTGTGTGAGTGTGTGTGTCACACAAAAAGTTGCCAGAGTGCTGAGACGCCTGATTAATAGGGACATAGGACACTGGCTGTAAAATCATGGGCCAGAATTCAGAAAAACACAATTGATACCCACTAGCTTGGTTTGGTTGGCTCTGTAGGTTTCCCCATCATGATCTTTATGTTCTTGCTCATAGAATCCCTCTTCTGTGAAGCCCGCGTGGGACTGGACTAGGCCTTCTGCATAGAGAGACAGTTGTGTAGCTTGAACTGCTTAAGCGGTCCCCTGGTAGTAGGATCAGAATCCATCCCTGGTGATGAGCTGGCTTTTTGGAACACAGTACTGGTGGTGGGACATCTGGCACAGCCTTGAGGCAGGGGGAGGGGCTTGGAACTGCATCTGTAAATGTACTTGCTAGTTAAAGAACCTTAGGTCAATGACTTAAAGTCTCTCTCTCTCTCTCTCTCTCTCTCTATATATATATATATATATATATATATATATATATATATATATATATATGCCTGCCTTTAACTGCTTACAGCCAAAAGTCCTTCCTCATCTGTTTTCACTGGCCTTACAACTTCAGGAAGATGCAGAAGGTGCATTTGGGTTAGAGCAGGAGAAACAACACTGGACATGGTGCAACGTACGAGTAATAGTAAAAGCTATCAAACTTGGGGATTTCCTTTTTCCTCATTGGAAAGTGAAGTTTAATCATAGTTTCATTAAAGAATTTTATTGATGTTAAGTAATTTATCTGCCAAGTATTTATTATGGTGGGACTGTATATTAGTCAGGGATCTCTAGACTGGATTGTTATCAACCTGTGGGTTGGTGAATCAAATGACCCTTTTACAGGGGTTGTGTAAAACCACCAGAAAATACAAATACATTATGATTCATAACAGTATCAAAATTACATTTATGAAGTAGCAACACAAGTTTTATGATTGGGGGTCACAAACAACATGAGGAACTGTATTAAACGGTCATGGCCTTAGGAAGGTTGAGAATCATTGCTCTAGAGTGACAGAACTTATAGAATGAATATATATATATATATATATATATATATATATATATATAGAGAGAGAGAGAGAGAGAGAGAGAGAGAGAGGAGATATGTTAGAATGATGGGTGATGTCACTCTGTATTCTGTGAATGTATTGCTCTTATTTGTTGATAAATAAAATACTGATTGGTCAGTAGCCAGGTAGGAAGTATAGGCAGGATAAGCAGACAAGGAGAATTCTGGGAAGAGAAAGGCTGAGTCAGGAGTCACCAGCCAGACACAGGGGAAGCAAGATATGAAGGCAGAACTGAGACTAGTGAGCCTCTGCCCTCCTCATCTAAGGCCCCTGGGTGCATCACTGATGGACTCATGATCTTTGTGTGAAATAAGTCTCCCTGCATTTTCTTCTTGCTCTTAAGCTCACTAATTTTGGAATTGGTGAAGTACTGGCTCTCCAGCATAGTCGGGGAAAGCAGGGTGAGTCCATCAGTGATGCTCACTTAGACCATTAGAGCAGATAATATAATTTGGCTTAGCAGCACAAAATTTATTTGTAAAGGAGAGTAAAGACATCAGGAACAGAAAGAGTTGATACCAGTGGCTTAGAAAAAGAGAATCTGATAACTTAGATGAAGATCTTTCTTTTAACATTCACATGGCCTCTCTTCTTACCTCTGTCTCAGTTTTTTTTATGTCTTAAGGTTCCTTTAATTTTCTGGAAACCAATATAATTGTGACTAGCTTAGCAAAAATTGCTGCCGTATACCATAATGCATGCTATAAAGCATGCAGTGATCTTAAAGTGCATAATCGGGCTGCAGATGGCACTGTTAATTTCTATTACAGACTGTAAAACCACGAGGGAGACAGTGTTTGCCTCACTGCCTTGCTGTTCTACAAGAATGATTTCTGATGGTTTCCCCTACTGCACAGCTTTTCTACAAAGTCTTTTAGAAAGGCCAAAAGGAAGTTGCTCGCTTTAAAAAGAAATCTGAGCAGAGCTGCCAAGCTGCTCTCAGCTTTGTCTTCGGCAGGCCCCAGGGTGCTATCCTTATTAAGAGAAGGTACGGGTTATCTGTTCACTTGGAAAGAAATTAACTTTGTCATGGACTTTGGGGATTCATGGAAACATCAACTGTTTCATACCAAATGTAGAATAAAATATGAAATTCCACCCATTAGTGTTCTCGAGGTGATGGAGAAATTGAATGAAAGTAAAATATTTCAAAAACACACAGATATCAAAGCACACAGATTTTGGTACAACATTGTGTTTTCTTCAATAGAATTGGCTGCAGATTGTCTCCCTGTGGTTTCACCGAATGAACTACATGAATTTTTATTTTTACATTTCATAGTTTAGACACCTCTGGTCCTTGCTAGATTGAAAACCCTTTTCCAACTACTCAAATGAATTATGTTCAAGACATAGGTTTTAGAATGCCTGGTTTTGTGTTTCAGAAATGATATTTAGTTCTCCTAATCTTTCCATATCTTTGCTCTCTTATTTAAAATTGACAATTTATCAAGGTCATGTGGGATTAAAACTATGCTTAAGAAATGGTGAGCATTATTCAACTCATCTGAGAAGGCCATGATAACTTTGGCCAAGTCTATTGATGTAATATGCTTCATCTACTTACAATCTCTGGCCTGATTTGATGTTTATCTATCATGATTTTCCATGAAAATGTATACCTACTTGCAATTTCTTTCCACAGAACTGAAGAATCTCTGGTGGAAAAATGTAGCTCCTTAAGATTTTGCTCTAAATTAGGTAGATGCAAGCAATTTTGAATTGAAAGTACTTACAAGCTTGAATGGGATTAAAGAATAGAAATGCATGCATAAAACATGCAGATGGCAAAGACTCTCAGAATTATTTATCTTTACATTTTATTTTTGGCATTTGCCATTGTTATATTCATATGAAAGAGAAGTCATAAAATTTCTAAAAGGATTCCAAGTAAAAACAAGAACATCTCTCCATGTGAATATAACTGCTTCTCACAGATGTGACTATCACTTTTTAGTAGGTTTAGGTAACATAAAATGTTTTCCCCACATATCAGGTAGGATTCTAAGACAGAATCTCATCCTAGCAGCAGTAGAAATATTTTAGTAGGATTATTATTACTAATCAATATAAAGAATATCAATGGTTGAATCTCTCAATCAGGATAATTAACTCATATATATATATATATATATATATATATATATATATATATATTAGTAAATGCTACCAGTTAAGATTTAAAATTTAATTTCAAATTTCACTTTAATGTACAACAGACAATATAAACCTAATCTTTCCAAAACCTAACATGAAATTTTTATTATAAACCTAGTCCACCTCCTTACTTACCCACTAGTCAGTTGTCTTACTCAGTGCTCTATTGCTGTGAAGACAAACCATAACAACATTATTCTTATAATGGAAATTATTTAATTTGAACTTGCTTATAGGTTCAGAGGTTTAGTCCATTGTCATAATGACAAGAAATATGGCTGCAAACAAACAGACATGGTGTTGGAGAAGTATCTGAAAGTTCTACGTCTAGATCTGTACACAGCAGGAAAGGAGGGAGGGCAGACTTGAGCATTTGAAACCACAAAGGCCACTGGAAGTGACACATTTCTTCCAATAAGTCCACACCTCCTCTAAGTAATGACACTCCTAATGACTCAGCATTCAACTATAGAAGCTGTTCTTAATTCAAACCACCACACCGGTGATTAATTTTTTTATTGCTTTGTGTTTATCTACTTTGATTTCTTTTTTGAAATTATTTGTTTTTTGCTTTTTTAAAAAATGTGTCTGTGTGTGAGTGTGTGAGTGTGAGTACAGGTACTCACTGGAGACCAGAAGAGACTGTTAGTTCCCTGGTGCTTTGAATCATCAGACACACGGTTATGTGAACTGAACACCAGTCCCCTTCAAAAGTACCTTAACTCTTAAATGTTAAGATATCTTTTTTTTGATATACTGTTAGTAGAAGTGTGTCTAATACTTCCCTCCAGAAGGATAAACATATAGCATATGAAGGCATAACAGCTAAAGAATATAACATAGGTCTAGACACAATATGGAGAGCACAGACCATAGCATAGGTATAGACAGAAACAACTCCTTCAAAAGGATAGGAAGCACAAGGGCAATGCTGGAACTCCCTCACTCAGGGTGACAGATAAAAGTGGACTTTTCTGAAATTGTAAAGGCCAAAGGGGAACAAACAACAACAACAACAAAAACAACAACAACAAAAAAACAACTTCTGTTTATGGATCAGAAGGGAAATCTAGCTTCCTCTAGCAATTTATTAAGGAAGGAAGATTCACTTTATTGTAAAACATAAAGATCACCATAAAGATAAAGTACCTAGAACAAAATTTCCATGTCTGAAAACAATGCCTAACTCTAATTGCCTTCTGGAATCCTTTCGTTCAGACAGGGAGACAAACTAAGAACCTGGGACAGTATTCAAAGAAATGGCTTCCTGACATACAGGTGTTTCTACTTTGGTGGTTAAAAAAAAAAAACTTTACTATAAATGAGTTTCGAGTTTGCAAGACAGTGGGGATAATAATGATGATTTTTAAATTTTTAATGTGAAGTGGATGTAAAATATTTATACATGATGTGCTTACTTGGGTTAAGGACAATTTAAATTCCCTTACATTTTATGCACAGGTAATGTTTACTACCACCAGGCAGGTAGATATTACCATAAATGATGATGGAGAGGTTGGTGAGCTAATCTAATTTTTCACATTATCAGAAGCAGGACAAGCTGGGAAGTAGCTGTCTTCACTGAGCATTGTGTAAAACAAGCTGAGTGAGAGAAAATTGTCACTAAGTTAATTTGAGTGTCATTATTAAATTTTATGTGCTCAGTATGCCCATTGTAAGCAAATCTGTCACTATCATATCATGATTTTCCTAAATTGTTCAAATGTATTTGAAATATTTAGCATGTATTTAGTGTGTACAAATTTAGAGGTCAGTCAAATGAACATAGATCATATCTGCTTGCAAAATGGCAAATAGATTCTTCTGGAAGCTGATTGATTGCTTAAACTGAGAGGCATTCAACACGAGATGCTACAAATTGACCAATGTACAGAATGCTTGTGTTAGCCTATTTCAGAAGTTGTACTGTATACCTAAAATTTACTGTGTATGCTGGGTTTAGAACAGAGGTAAAAGAGTCACTCATGTGTTGCTGTGTTACTGTCTTAAGGCTTAGCCCAAGAAAACTCTTGCTTATTTTTATACTAATCCCTACTTGCAACACCACTTATGAACAAACCATAATTTCCGGTGCATGATTTTTATCTTGGCTTATCATTTTCAAGACCCACTTAAAACTGAGTTAATTCTATTTTTCCTGACCCACCACACATCATGCTTGTAGCTACTCTTCTTCATAAACCATTCTGTGCATCATAATATATGCATTGAAATCTTCACACACACACACACAAAAAAAAAAATCTCAAGCTTTCTTCCTCTATTGCTCCATTAATGTGCTTCTTTTCTTTGTGTTTTCCTTTAAGTTTTAATAATTTATTGTCTTAGTCTTCATGCCTTTTGTTCCTTCTTCTCTCCCTCACTCTCTTCTGCACTGAAACACATGTTCTGCATAGTTGTTTGGATTATAATTACCTCCTCTAACTTGTCTGGAAGAAGATGGCATTCGGCAGGTGTAGATGTAACTGTCTTTTTAAATAAGAAACAGAGAACCAATTGCAAAGTTAAAAGCCCAAGAGGTCAGAGCAAAAGCTAAGAGCTAAACACCTTACCCTTCACTGCCGCTGCTGTCCTCCTCAGAAAGAGACCTACATCCTGTGTGTTTGTTCTTTTTACTGATTTTTTCTATTCTGCCTTCTCATTGGTTGTAAACCCAACCACATGACCTCCTCGTCACTGCCCATCTATACAGACCTCCTGGTCTTCTATGGCTGGTATTGAGATTAAAGGTGTGTGTCTCCATGCTGGCTCTATCTTTAAACACACAGAGATCTGCCTAGCTCTGCCTCCCAAGTGCTGGGATTAAAGGCATGCACCATCGCCCAACTTCTGCTATGGCTTGCTATTAGCTCTGACCCCCAGGCAACTTTATTTATTAATATACAAATAAAATCACATTTCAGTACAAATAAAATATCACCATAAGCAGGTGTGGGAGGATATGAGAAGTAACAAATGTAAATACAACACACATAACTTACATACAAGCATTAAATTCTCAAAGAAAAAAACAATTTCTTAATTATAATTTCCTATACTAATTCTTCATTTAAAAATTAATAGGCACATCCACTGTAGCTCACCTCTTGTCTCAAGTTGTTATCAATATCACTGATTTTTATTTCTGAAGATCTGTTGTTCTATACTCATGAATCTTACGTATTTTATATTCAACGCATTGCCATGAAAGAACTGTTGAATCAGCATTCTTCAGAGAATAAGTGTCAACTAGTAAGTTATAATGTGATAAGATGTATCACTCTAAATAATGATCTAAACATGGCATCTTATTCATATCCTAATGACTTGAGTATTCTAAATTGTACAGGCTTATAGATTCACAGTTGTAATCCAAAGAAAATACAAACCAGTACGGTGTATGCTTGCAAACATGAATTGTTTGACAATAAATGTGTTATCTGTGGTCACTCTGCAAGGCATTATGAATTAGAATGCCTTTGGAGTAACATGTTTTCCACATAAATTAAATGTTATTGTAACTTCAAATCATAAATGGAACATATTGAATTTACTGCTTAAAATTACAACTTTCACAATTGTGTATGTAGCCATTATGTAGCTATTCAGAGATTCATGTAGTCCCTTTGCACATAACTTGAGGAATAATTAATATCTCTCAGAGTGTTTTTCATAGACTTCTTAAATAAAGTAATCTATATGAGGAATACAAACAATCACCAAGCATCCTCCTAATCAGGATAATAACAAAAACAAGTACAAAATCCATGCTGGCCAGAGCTATTAAGAGTACTCTGAAGTCTATGATTGCTAAAACATTTGTTTCCAACAGGAACAGAAGCCCTTTTAATCACTATTCTCAACCATTTACCAGGGACCCAGTGATCTCCCATTCCACAAGTGAAACAAGCAAAGAGCTCTGAAAAGCTGGAGAAATAACCTAAGAAGCTGGTTCTCTTTCAGAAAATAAAACCTCAAGAAGCAATAAATGAAGAGTAAGCATAACAAAATTCCATAATCTATGTGGCTTAAAAATTGAGGTGTATCTTTCAAAGTTCTCTAACCAAAGTGCAAGTTCAAGATGAGAGTTGATTCCATTTCTAGAGTAGACTTTCTTCCTGAGTTTCCTAGTTTCTTAGAAACTTCCTGTTCTTAGAAACTAGTTCTTCCTGGTTTCTTAGAAACATGTTTCACTGCTGAAGAAAAGAGTGAGGGGGAGAAGGGAGAAGAACACTCCTCTTTGGTACCTTGTCTCTAAAAGACACTGAGCATATCAGAATTTTACCTCTGATCTCATTTAATCTTACCTGCTACCAAAATTAACTTTTCTCTCCATGTAGTTACACTGGAGTCTAGGGCTTCAACAGGTAAATTTAATGAAGTAAAAATATTTGGACCACTATAAGAAATTAATTTTCATTATCTTGTTCTAGATTTCCTGTGTATTACTTTGAAAATGGCTAAGCCTGCTCCTTTACAGAAGACACTGTGATGAGCTGAGAATGAACTGTGCCCCAGGGGTACAAACTTAAAACAGATTGAAGTCTTTCTGAAGAGAGAAGCTGATTAGGAAGCTAATGACTTTCCACCCTACCACATGTGCTTGCTGAATCTCCAACTCCTTTTCTCCTTTAATCTTTAGGATATGTTGACTAATCTTGCAGAGATTGTCTTCTCAGTTTTATGGAGGGCCCCATAAATATTTGGAAAAGCATTCAACGGATGAATAATTTGAAAGCAAATCTTTGAGATTAGTCAACAATGCTGCCTGCTGCTGCTCAAGGGTCTTCATCCTGAGGAATCTCTCCAACCCTCTCGGACTTCCTGTGGGAATACAAACCAGAAATTGACCTCCAGTTCTTCCTTAAAAAACACTTCCAAATGGAAGCTATGTCCCTGCGAGAAAACAAGAATTTCAACGAGAGAAGGAAATGTGACAATTTAAAAATAAACAAGATCTAAATATGTACCTCATGAGCACAGTAAATAGAGACAAACCACAACTGCTAATAAGCTTAGTGAATAGAGAAATTGAGCCTTGTCATGTGGATACATCCCAAAGGCAATGGGAAATGAAATAAGTAACAGTGAATGCAAAGGGGGTCCTATGAATTGGGGTGATAGAAGAATAGATTGAAAAGTTCAGAATGCAAAAGGAATGCAAAGTGAGAAGGAAAAAGGTTTCCAGCATTTACAAAGAAGTATCAACAGCCAAAAAGAAAGGAACAATGGAGAAAACAAGAAGGATTTTTATTTATACTCATTATACTCCTATTCAGCTGCATTTGAAGAAGGAAGAATAGCATACTGAGACAAAAACATACCGAGAGAAATGAACTGTCATAGAAACAAGCACTTCTTTATATTAATTTATATTAAGATCACTAAAGGAATAAATTGAACAAGGCATTGTATTCCATAGATATATTTGTTGAAAAGTCATTTTGATTTTTTAAGCTACAATTCACTGAAGAGAAAGAAAATATTTTGATCAAATAAGACACTTTATGACATCTCATTTGTAGTTAATACAAAGGTTAATAAAGGACTAGGCCATTCGTCAGTGACTAGGCCATTCGTCAGTGATGTAACCCTTATGATGGTGCCTTGTTTTACACACATGAGGGCCCAGGTTAATTTCCATGTACTGCCTAAGGGGGAAAAGATAAAAACATTCTTTCCTAGTATTAAGATTAAATATCCATGTGATGAACATGAATTGAAATCAGACCCTGACCCATGCAGAGGAAAACCCTAAATTCTATCTCTTTATAACTACAGTATTTTAGAATATTCTAAGACAATATTTGTGTAATACACAGATAATAAATTCAATAATAAAGTCACTGTGTAAAAGCAACATTTTACTGGACTGAACTATCTGTATAATCAGCCACATATCAAACATATAATTATCAGCACATGGTTAACCAAACTATAAATTATCATTGACAGCCTTATAAACTGAAAACTATGTGTTTATGAGTGATTTCTTTTTGCTTCCTGGTACTTTGAACACATGAAGGTAAGACTGTAAATACAGGTCAAGACAGCATAGCCAGTGTTGAAATACAAAAGAGGAATACCCAACCGGGCGGTGGTGGCACATGCCTTTAATCCCAGCACTCAGAAGGCAGAGGTAGGTGGATCTCTGTGAGTTTAAGGCCAGCCTGGTCTATATAGCAAGATCCACGCAAGGCACAAAGCTACACAAAGAAACCCTGTATCGAAAAACCAAAAAAAAAAAAAAAAAAAAAAAAAAAAAATGCAGAATTCCCATAAAGATAATGTATAGTTTACAAACACTTTAAACTGTCCCTCAACCACATCAGTGGTCAATAATCACTCCTGAAATAAATAAATATATAAATTAGTACATGGAAGAAATACACTGAAACCAAGTGATGTTTCAAGGTTCTTGACAATTGTTTCAAGATAATTTATTCAACACTTACAAAGAACTGTGTGATATATTTTGTTCAACTGCTCTATTGTGGTGGTATTGTGTTCCCCAAAATATTGTGTACTCTAATAAGTTTATCTGGGGTCAGAGAACAGACAGCCATTAGATACAAAGGCTAGGAAATGGTGGCACTCACACCTTTAATCCTAGCATTCCAGAGACAGAAATCCCTCTGGATCTCTGTGAGTTCAAGGCCACATTGGAAACAGCCAGGCATGGTGACTCACGCCTTTAATCCCAGAAGCAAGGCTTTAATCCTAGGGAGTGATGGTAGAAAGCATAAATGTATATAAGGCGTGAGGACCAGAGACTAGAGGCTTTTGGCTGGTTAAGCTTTTGACTGGTTAAGCATTCAGGCTTTTGAGCAGTAATTCAGCTGAGACCCATTCCGGATGAGGATTCAGAGGCCTCCAGTCTGAGGAGACAAGACCAGATGAGGATCCGGCGAGGTGAGATAGCTGTGGCTTGTTCTGTCTCTCTGATCTACCAGCATGGACCCCAATAACTCGCCTCGGGATTGATTTTATTAATAAGAACTTTTAAGATTCCTGCTACATCTGGCGCCCAACGTTCGTGTTACGAATTCATGAAAAAGCTGTTTGCCTGTGGCCTTGTGAGTCCCAGCTCAGGCCCAAGCTACACTTGGCCGGTTGTGGTGGCACACGCCGGTTGGATTTGCTGAAGGAAGCAGAGGCAGGAGGATCCCGAGTTTGAGGCCGGCCTAGGAGGTTTGGGAGAAGCTTTGGCCCAGACTGAGCCACAAACAGTGGTGGGACCATGGAAGCAGTGGCTACTGCTTCATGTTGCCAGCTCCTTCTCATCCTGTTGTTGACCGCGATGATGCTGCTACCAGGGATGAAGAGTTTACTGCTGCTGGTTCAGAGAAGAATTGTCAGGACCATCGTGTTACAAGAAAGCATCGGCAAAGGTCAGTTTGGAAAAGTTTGGCAAGACAAATGGTGGGGAGAAATTGTTGTGAAGATTTTCTGTTCTAGGGAAGAATGTTCATGGTTCCGAGAGACAGACATTTATCAGACTATGATTGCTCCAAACCACAAGAGTTTCAAATATTAAGGAAGAAAAATGTGTGGGTATGCTGAAAACATGTTGTGCTGCAAAAGCCTAAGATGGTGCTGAGAAGAAGTGAGCTGGGCAGGGACCTAACTTGTTTACCAAAATTATGATCGGTTCTTGGGATCAGGAGAGATGACATAGGTACATGGCCTCGTTGTGATCACCATGCTGAGCTCTGCCCAGAGAGGCTCCTAGATATGTGACCTTTGTTGTGATTGGTAGAAGGAAAGCTGGCTTGTGGTTTGTTGCCTTATAAAGGGTGTGCTGATACTTAATAAACAAGTTCCTGCTTACCAAGGCTCTCCACTGCCTCTATTTGTCTCCAGGTACTGGGAGGCTGGGTGATGGGCCAGTGGCATACTACCCCTGCTCAGTCAAGATCTGCTGGCAGGCAGTGGGCCTAATTCTTTGGTGGGGTCAGGGAACCCCACAAAAATGGATTTAAATTGTTTTAAAATACAACTTGTGAAGAATCTATGAGTATTATTAATTTTATGGTATGGAGATTAATCAAGTTAATCAAGTTGATAAACAATGATATTTCAGCTGTATATGATTAATATCATTAATGACATGAAACAATCCTTTCTCTACAGATCCTCAACTCTACAACTAAAAGACACATAGCTTAACAAACTGAAATGTGAAAGTCAAGTACTTTCCTAACATAAAACAAAATAATCAAACAGTCATTTGAGGCTGGAAAGATAGCTCAGGGGTTATAAGCATGAACTGCTACTAAAGAGGACTGAGTTTGGTTCCTAACACACACATCAAAAGGCTTGCAAACACCACTTAGCTCCAACTCCAAAGAATCTGACACCCAATTTTGGCCTCCATAGGCATTGAACTTATGTTACCCATGCTCACTTGCTCTCTCTCTCTCTCTCTCTCTCTCACACACACACACACACACACAGAGAGAGAGAGAGACACTCACACACTTAACATGCATAATAAAAAAATAAATTTAAAAAATATTAAAAAGTATTTAGGTAAAAACCAAAAGTAATTTGTAGACATCAAACACAAACTGAATCTATAGTCTACTATAGATTTTGGATGACTCATGTAATATTATATAGGATAATATCTTATATTTTTTCAAAGATCAGATTGATGATATTCTGACCACAAAGACATACTTACCAAAGCATGTATTGCATTTTTGTTTGTTTTTTTGGTTGATGTGAATACACTTGAATGATTAGAGTATGCTGAGATGAGTACTAAATCAAAACAAACAAATTCAAGAGCAAATAAAAACGAGAAAATGAAAAGCAATTTAGCCAAGTACAATTGATTAAATAGAGAAAGCTTAAGGCTACATTTCTCAAAATCAGTTCCATTATATGAGCACATTTGACATACTTTGGGAGCTCATAAAATACTGATTCCTGGGTTAAACACATGATCTAGTGAATAATTATATTCTAAGCAAAATTTAGTATAAATTAAACTAATATTTCTCTAAAAAAGTAATGGTAAAAATTGTGTGCCAAAATGGGGGATTTAATGGTTATAGAAGTGCTGTGGGATGGTCTGTATGTCAAACCTGTTGCTCTGATTGGTCCATAAATAAGACACTGATTGGCCAGTGGCCAGACAGGAAGTATAGGTGGGACTAACAGAGAGGAGAATTGAGAGAACAAGAAGGTGGGAGGAGAGAGTGCCAGCTGCCACCATGTCAAGCAGCATGTGAAGATGCCGGTAAGCCACAAGCCACGTGGCAAGGTATAGATTTATGGAAATGGATTAATTTAAGCTATAAGAACAGATAGCAAGAAGCCTGCAATGGCCATACAGTTTGTAAACAATTAAGTCTCTGTGTTTACTTGGTTGGGTCTGAGCAGCCATGGGACTGGCGGGTGACAGAGATTTGTCCTGACTGTGGGCAAGGCAGGAAAACTCTAGCTACATAGAAGTCTTTCTGGATTAGGAAAAATATTACAAAGAATTAATGCTGAGTTATATTATATATATGATAGTATGTGCTTTCTTTTGTGGCATACTGGAGGAGAACAGTTCAACGTGATTTTTTCTGAATTTTCAGATCTTGAGAATAATCAGTGGTTTGAGTGGCTTCTATATGCTCAATTAGTTAACTATGCTGCAAAATTACTGGTAATTATAATAACCAATCACGAGTCTAAAACACACAAAAAAGAGTAATTTTCTAAATACTTAGAACTCTGTAGGTTTTCTTAGATTATTCCAACATTTTCAACAAAATAGCACTAATACAAATTTGTACGGTTAATGACAGTTTGGCGTTAATACCTTTTCCAAGACTCTAAATAAAGCAGTTTTTTTAATATACAGCAGTGCTGACCCACTATAGGGTAGTTCCACTTTAGCTCCTTTTTTTTTAATTTTATTTTTTTTTATTTTTTATTTATTTTTTTATCCTGTTTATTTTTTTTCTTTTATTTTACAATACTATTCAGTTCTACATAACAGCCACAGATTTCCTTGTTCTTCCACTTCCTGTCCCCTTCCCCTTCCTCCCAGCCCACCCCCCCTTCCCACCACCTCCAGATCAAGGCCACCCCCGAGGACTGAGATCGACCTGATAGGCTCAGTCCAGGCAGGTCCAGTCCCCTCCTCCCAGATTGAGCCAAGTGTCCCTGTATAAGTCCCAGGTTTCAAACAGCTATCTCATGCAGCGAGCCCAGGACCTGGTACCACTGCCTAGATGCCTCCCAAACAGATCAAGCCAATCAACTTTCTCACCTTTTCAGAGGGCCCCTCAGCCTTTGGTTCATAGTTCATGTGTTTCCATTCGTTTGGGTATTTGTCCCTGTGCTTTATCCAACCTTGGTTTTAACAATTCTCGCTCATATAAACCCTCCTCTTTCTTGCTAATTAGACTCCCAGCGCTCCACCCGGGGCCTAGCCATGGATGTCTGCATCCAGATTCCTCAGTCCTTGGATGGGGTTTCTGGCCCAACTATTAGGGTGTTTGGCCATCCCATCACCAGAGTACGTCAGTCCCGGCTGTCTCTTGACCATTGCCAGCAGTCTTTTGTGGGGGTATCTTTGTGGATTTCTGTGGGCCTCTTTAGCACGTTGTTTCTTACTTTTCTCATGTGGTCTGCATTTACCATGGTTTCCTATTCCTTGTTCTCCCTCTCTGTTCTTAATCCAGGTGGGATCTCCCACTCTCTTTCCCTCGACCCTCGCTCCTTTTATGGGCATGTACAAATATGTATGTGTACAGAAATGCATCTGTTAGATGTCAGACACTAATAAATGAAAAGCCTAGCCCTAGGGATGTTTCAGTTCTTCTGGAGTTGTTGCCCAGTGTGATCCCAAAGACCTCCTCAACAAAAGAAGCAAGCAAACAAGCAAAAATATTAAATAAATAGAAACCAATGCCTTTGTTAGATAATCTTCAATAGAATGGAAGAAGAAAGATAAAAAAGCAAAATGTGTTGTATATTCATGACACTAAGAGTGATGGGGAAAGAAAGATACAAAGAATTCTAGAAGTTGAGCTCACATTTCATGGAAAGTCTTATTGAGCAAGTGAACACAGACTTGGAAAGAAAGGTAAGCATTTCAACTGTGTGAGAAGATCTGTGATAAATATGAGGAATGGACTGAGTTTGACTGCTGCTGGTGAAAATTGAGTAAGGAAAGACATTAGAAATACTAACAGGGTACAGTTGGGGTAAGACATATAGGTAAATATAAATAGTCACTACTGAGAATGAGTAGCATACTACTTTGTACTTTTAGAGAAGTATAATATTACTCATTTAGTGCTACAAAAGTTATCCACATTTTGTATGATAATAATACAGGGGCCATTATCTCCGAAGTAAACCCTTAAATTAAACTTCAAGGCCCTAATTAAGTCATACACTCTGAATATAGGAAGTGAGGAACTAGATATGAATTCTCACTAAGTTCCTATATGCATTAGAAAAGAATAAATAATAGAAGATATAGATAGATAGATAGATAGATAGATAGATAGATAGATAGATAGATAGAAAGATAGATTTGTTTACAGTGAAAAATATAGAATGGGCCATCATGGAAAGAATTAAGATAGAGTTATCCTATAATTGGGCAACATTACTACTTAATTACAACATTATTTAAAATATTTGAAGAATTAATGCTGGCAAAACACTACCCAACATATCTGCATATGATTCATTTATTAAATATGTATTCAAATTAAAAAGAAGTAAAATCTTGTGCCACTTTTTGGGGTGCCTGAACTTTTTACTGTTGACTTTGTTTATTCTGTTTTTTTTTATCACTGTTTACATTACCTTTCCTTTCCTAACAATATGTACTGGCTGTGGTATAAGTGAAAATTATGTCTCTCAAACAATGATGAATCACATGTAAATCCTTGGGAAAATTATATCCTTGCTATATACATATTCTTAGTTATTATTCACATGGCAAAAACAAACATAGAGGATGAAGGCTTTATTTCCATTTATACTTTAAGAAAGGATACTGTTCATCATGGTTGGGAAGCTATATCAACAGGAACATAAAGAAGCTCCTTACATTGTGTTTTCAGATTGAGGCCAAGTTACCAAATCTCCAGGTCCACCACCAGTGATCACTTTCTCAGCAAATCTCCACCACCTTTCAAAACACTATAACATGTGAAAACAAAGTGTTAGTGTTTAAGAATGTGGCTCTTTGTGGGCCTTTTCACATTCAAACTTAACTCTTTTTAAGACTAAGACAGAGCTGATGCTTGAACAAACATTTTTTTTTCTATAATTACTGCATATCTACCGATGATGTGAGAGGATTTTTTAATTTAATTTATACTCCAAATCATGAATATTGCCAAAGATACAAAATTAAATATGTATGAAGAATCATTGTCTGAATGGTACATGCTTTTTGTCTTATAACTTTTGTAGATATGACTTACTGTTAATGAGACTTAAAATCCCTAACACATTGTTAAGGACAAAGAACTGCTCCACATGTAACTGGCTAAAGAGAGGAAAGTCCATCTATCTATACTGACTTGAGTTTACAGCACTTTCTGAATTGTCTAATAGGTCATTTAGGAGTGCTTTTTATCTTAAGTTCAAGTGACATAAGTTCAATTCAAATTGGCCTACACAACAAGTTAAGAATTTGTTGTAAAACCAAAATAGACCTTAGTTTCATGAGTATCTGTTAAACTATAAGACTCACTAAGGAGCTCACTCGCTTCTCAGTTCTATCTACATCTTGCATTCCCAACGAAGTCTCCCAATTATTCTAGACTCCTGTCTCACTTTGTTAAACAGTTCTTGTGATATTTCCCAACAATTCCAAAGGGGAAAATCTCTATAGATTTTGTGATTCTCAATGTGTGTCAACCGATGCATGGATTTTCAAATTAATCAATAAAAAACTATATACAGGATTAGTCTCATGCAAGTCATATGCATATTTTTCAGTACACAGTTCACACCAACTCTTCAGAAAAGTATCAGGAATCAGAATGATATAAAAAAAGTTCCTTGCTCAAAAGAAATCAATGAGAACTGTAAATATATAGTACAAAAAAGTCCATACTATCCTTGTTCATGACAGCTCAATGCTCTCACACACTTTAAAAAATATGTACAAATTCTTTTCAAAGCTCCACACCCAAACAATACAAGCAATATGCAGCTGTAAATACAGCCACTTCTTGCAAGCAAACTATCATAAACATATATTGAAGAAACTATCTGTGGTATCTATATTATCCTCAATTATAAGCTAAGGCAGTGAAGATCAACCATCAATTTCAGTGGAATGCTCACCCTCAAGTTATTTTCTATTTATTAAATTGTTTCCAATTTCTTTGTTTTCTTATGTATCATGACTTTTCTCTTTCATGTTTCCATTTGTTGTTCATAAATTAGAAAGAATAACCAGTGCATGAAAACCACAATGTTTTTATGGGGAGAGGGGCTTAGTGCCTGTCAGATATTTATGACACCATATATTTTTGACTTGCTATTAGTCATACTGGCATTTTTTAACCTAGCAATTAATTTTTAATAACTCTTCTATTTCCATCTTTGAACTTATTGATTTGAGACATGGTGGTGGTAGTGATTGGGATATCTTTTTATAGTCGAGGAACTTTAAATAACCTCTTCCTATAAGGCCAACGCATTCCTTGCAACAGTATTTCACTGAGCTGAAAAAGATTTTTGTTTGAAAAATTACCATAAAGAATAAGTGACATGGATGATTAGAACTCTTATTTTTTGTAATATATTCCTTTGACAATAGAAAGACTCCTATTATCATCTTTCTACTTAAAATTGTAATAAAAATAAGTACAACTGGAAAATGCATATGAGTATGATCTAGTCTACTTTGATGTATAAAAACTTTATGGTGTGCCTCTCTTCATTACAACACTTAGCTAAACACTAACTCGTAGTGTTGACTTTTAATTTTTTATTTTTGAAATAAATACTTATGTCAAGAAAAATTAAAACTTTAATAGTTCCACATTATTAAATTTACTTTTCAGTGTGAGTCATGCACCACAACAAATAAAAACATATGACTGGATTACAAACAGTTTATGCATATGTACTCAAAGTTATAAATGTCTAAATGGTGCACAGTTGGAGTTAATAATTTCTACATTCAAGAATGGCATACTATGCAGTTACTTTCAAACATTGGAAAATATAAACAATGTGAAAATGTCACACTGCTCTTAGCAATCAACAAGTGAAAAAGCCACATTAAAAAAAAAAAAAAAACTTTAATCCCAGCACTCAGGAGGCAGAGGCAGGCAGATCTCTGTGAGTTCAAGGCCAGCTTGGTCTCCAAAGCGAGTTCCAGGAAAGGCACAAAGCTACACAGAGAAACCATGTCTCGAAAAACCAAAAAAAAAAAAAAATACAAAAAAGTATTCATGAAAATTTTTAATTAAAAATTTTAATGCAAAAATTATTGTTATATTTTATATGATTGTGGAGTTTATTTGTGGATTTTTATTTTACTGGTCTATGTTTTAAATTTTTCAATTAAATATATTGTAATATTAATTTTAGATAAATTACCTTAAAATACTTTCTAGTGGGATTCATGAAGTACATACAAGTGAGACACAATCAGTCCTTAAATACAAGGAGGTAAAAAGAATGATGACTAAAATTAACTCTACTAAACTAAAACAGACTTTTGATTTCTTGAAAGGAAATTTTCTTATATAGATAATAGATTTTATTATTTGGACACATATCATGATCCATAAAGTATAGCACCTAAGAAAGGTATACAAAATATTGAAACATTTTCCTAAAATTCATAAGATAGTTACTAAGTTCCTTGGACTAGAAATTTATATGAATGCCATACTATATGCCAATGTCTTTGAAACTATATGACTTTACTTTGTCATCAACATAGCTTTGTGGGTCTCATTAAACATGTTTCATTGATTCTGATCATCTAGATTAGAAAACACCATGATTTCTTGAGTAATAATAAGCATTATTTGATGAATTTGTTACTTATTATGTTTATATTTTTATTCATGTTTGTATTGTTTATATATAAGCACACAGGCTATATTGTATTATGTGGTAAAATTGTAGGTTATGTTGTTACATTTTGTATTATATTGTAATATTTTATTATGCATATCAAAAGCCATAAGAGCTAGTAATGCCTAGTTTTTAGACAGCACAATATAGAATACTATTCAATTTCATTACATATGACCATGGATTCTTTTTCCAAATGCATTTCTTTTGTTTTCCTGTTTACATACAAATGTTGCAAAACTGAAAGCTAAAATGAACTGAGTTCAGTGTTGATTTACAAAGCAGGCTGTCAGAATTATGCTCTCAAGAACTGCTCTAACCAGTTGGTGCTTTTAAGGATGGCCTTACTGCTGAGATAAATGAAGCAGAACAATCAAATGAGGTGCTTGAGACAGGTCAAAACACTACACACTGCAGGTTAATATAAGCCAGACCCTGTAATATAAGGACACTGGGTTCTGTGTTGCAAAGTACTGAAACAAATCCTTTATATGTGTACTTTGGAGATTTTTTAAATAGTAATGATGGATAATAAGGGACACATTTGCCTGCCTCTATTGTGCAATTTCATGTACAGGTGATCCCACAAGGTTAAAAATTATTGAAACTTGTTAGAAATCTCTAGTATTTCAGGAAATAGTCTCCTTTTTCATAGAGAATTGATACCTCAAGGAGAGGAGTGAAGGGTTGAGAAGATAAGTGATTAAGAAACTTCTGATTACAAAAATACACATCTTTTCCTACTAGTTGACATCTCCTTTCATTCCCAAGCATACACCAGGTGTGACTACTGACAGAAATATGTACCCCAACAAACCTAAGATCCACCTTTCTAAACTGGTTTTTATCTATGTAACCATCTGCTAGAAAAGTTTGTTAAGGTAATAGTAGTAGTGTCCAAGCAGAAGAGAGAGGACATCCTATGATTAAAAAAAAAAAAACCTAACAAACAAACAAACAAAAAACACCTACAGTCATCAAAATAAATAAAACAGAACTGTCTTTCATCAACTTAGTTCCATAGGCCAAACGGCCACACAGGAGACAAGAACAATACAGGGATACCGAGGGTGTTTGCCCTCATAATCAGGTCTTTATTATCTGTAGGCACGTCTTTTCAACTATTTCATCAACCTTTAAAATGCCAGCAACTGGTTTTTATTCTGCTTTAGATCCATAGGAATAGTGAGCAAATGAAGGCACGGTATTCATTGCAAACAGGTTTGTTGGATGATGGGATGTTGTTGGATGCTTGGCTATGTTTGTAAAATGTATGTTCTAAATAAAATATGATGAAAAACTTCCTGAAGGAAGTACCTCCAGGATACGGGCTGTTAATGGATCTCAAATTTCATGGATCAATAGGTGCAGGAAGGTGGCTCGGTTGCTAAAGTCACTAGTTGCCCAGGCCTGACAACTTGAGGGTGATATCAATGAGCCTCATGCAAAGCCAGGTGAGGTAGTGTGTGTCTATAAACCTACCACTTAGATGCCAGATGAAAGATAGATGAATTATCCAGAAGCTTACAGGACTAGCTACCCTGGAGTAGACACCAGAAACAAGAGAGACTCTCACTCCAGGAAGTGGAAGGAAAGAAGACATTCGCCAAAATTGTGCTCTGAACTTCACCTGGTGCATGCTACGTGTGACCCTGCATGCACACATACATACACAAAAGAAAAAGTTAGCCAAGAAAATTTTTAAAAAATCATTTTAATTATGGATTGATACAGAATATCAAAATTGGAGAAATAAATCATCAGTGTTAGGGGGAAAAAACTATTACAAAGTACAGTCCTAATTGTTAACATGCACTCTGCAATCAAAAAATGTATTTTTTTCTCTTTTTTCTTATTGAAAATAGATTTTTCCTGGTGCATGGGCAGGCTTTTGGAATTCAGTTCCTGTGGTGTGGCGCCTTGTGCAGCCTTGGTGCAGTGGGAAGGGGCTTGGACCTGCCTAGGCTTAGTGTGCCAGGCTCTGCTGACTCTCCATGGGAGACCTTGATTTGGGGGATGTGGGGAATGTGGCTTGATTTGGGGGATTTGGAGATGTGGCTTGGGAAAGAGGGCTGGACGGTGGAAGGAGGGAAGAGCAGGGGTCTGTGGATAGCATGAGGAGTGAGTAGACATTTTCTTAATAAAGAAAAATGAAAAAAAAAACTGATGTGTTGGGGATTTTAGAGATGCCTCAGCAGTTAAGAGCACTGGCTGCTCTTCCAGAGGTCCTAAGTTTAATTCCCAGCAACCAGATGGTGGCTCACAACCATCTATAATGAGATCTGGTGCCCTCTTCTGGAATGCATCATAGATGCAGAGTACTTATAAAAAATATAAGTAAATTAATTTATTTTAACAAAGAAAGAAAATAGATTCTTCTGTCATACAATACCTCCCAGCCACAGGTTCTCTTCCCTCCAGTCCTCCTACCTCCCTACAAACTCCCTTCTACCCCAGATCCACTCTCCCTCTATTTCTTGACCCAATCTCGTTATAAGGTTTTTTGCCTTGTCTTACTGCATCTCATTACATCCTGTTTGTCTTTCATCTCTTGAAGGGTTTCAAGACTTACTGCACCTTTTCAAATGGCACCAAAGGATTCAGACACAATGTTACAAACAGCACTCTTATTCAGGAGACACTCACTTTAGTCTACTGGAAAAGGAGACTACAATTGCTTGCCTCTCACCTCACAGACTATCACTGCTTACATGTAAGGCTTGTGATTTAAAAGCATTTAATAGTTTAGTCCTTCTAGAAGATAAAAATGAAATTGTTTTAGGCAATTTCAAATTTGAGCTATTTTATTGTATTCTTAACATAATAATATAAACTACATTTTCCCAATTTTTAAATTTTAAGCCTTGTGATTTACCTTACCGTCTCTATATTTTTTAAGAAAGGTCATACAATATCTACAAAGTGTCAATATAAGGATACTGTTTCAAGAAAGATAATAAATATGCATTTCTTTGTAGTATTAAACCAAAGCCTGCTTAAATTACTTTGAATAATAACATATATTTAGATAGAGTGTCTGGGCATATTTCCAATATCTTTCAGCTGAAGTATAAGTTATTTTTTTTAGAACATTCATCTACATTTAGATAATTGAACCATTCTCTCTCATGATGTAATCATTATCCATTAAGATAATTTCCAAATACATATATATATACATACATATATATACATATATAATTGCACGTGAGACCATCTGACAGTTAAAACAATGGATCTATTTGGGTTTCAGTATAAATATTGAATTTTTTCTGGAATTCAGCAATGAAATAAGTCTTATTAATTTGTATGCCAACAAGATCAAGGATGTGATTTTCATCTAAATTTGCCTTTTAAAGTTATCAGGTATCTGTATATAGTAGAGAATGAATGATATAAATTGGAAGGAATTTTTATCATTTTTACAAATAGACATGCACACTAATATTCCACATCACCCTAAGACATCCATCCTATTTACAGCTCTAATAGGGCCCCATTAAATCACAGCAATCATGTGCTAGAGAACAGGTGTTTAAAATCACTAAATTTGTAAGTGGCATGAAGTTGAAGAAGTATGTTGGAAGCTTTTCATTGGCAGAATGTGGCTACAGTTTCCATGGTAATTTTACCTGCACACTGATACCTAAATTTCCCCACCTCTTCAAAATGCAGTAGCAAATACTATTTAATATGAGAATAAAAACAAAAGGGTTAAATTATCACTATTTATTGAGGGAGAAGTAGCCATGGAGAAAGATAAAGTCCATGTGCGCTCTCTCTCTCTCTCTCTCTCTCTCTCTCTCTCTCTCTCTCTCTCTCTCTCTCTCTCTCTCTGTGTGTGTGTGTGTGTGTGTGTGTGTGTGTGTCTCTCTCTTACAATTTTACTTTTGATTTTTGTCATCTACATTCATTTATGCATATTTTCTACTCCCTCTGCTGTAAACATATGTTGCAAAAGAAAAATACCCACAGGGCAACAGCTTGTTGCAATAATAATCATTTATGGAGAGAAAATGCCAGTATTACAAAACACAAATCACATTTGGTGTTTATACTTAAAGTGATACATGTTTAGATGTATTAAAATCAGTATCCTTTGTAATATTAAACTAACTTTCCAAGACCTGTGACATTTCCAGTTTTAACTATGATCCTAAATTTAAAGTTGATTTTAACATTAACATTGTGGCAAGAGGAAGAAAGACATAGATTGTGAAGTCACTAAATAACTCAGAATAAGAACAGTCAAGTACAATGTACCACAAGTGCATCGTGTGACCCATTAGCTAGACTCTAAATATATACAAGAAGAAGCAAGGGCCTATGTAGACTTTTACCTTCCTAATAACATGCATGAGTAAGAGGATCACTTTGAGTGATCTGGTCACCTAAAGAATCTTAGAACTACAATCTGATAGAATTCAAGCAATTTGATACAGCTTTGGATTTAATTTATTGCAGTTAATTATCTAAAAAGAGAATCAACCATGGTATGGAGAAGATTTTAGTAAATCTATGCAGACAGAAGCAAATGAAATGACTCTGAAGTTGAGAGAGATAGTGATACTGAATAGGACTAAATGTTTCTATTTGTGATGACTTCAATGAAGAACTTATAAAGTAGCTTTGATAGAGAAGATGTAGTTTAATGATAAAAGCACCTCTCAAAGAAAATAGAGGATAATACATGCTGATAAGTCTTTGCACCCTGAAGGCCTCTCCACCAATGTAGCACGCTGAATCAGACCAAATTGGAAAAGCCCAGGTTTAATGGGTAAAATGTTTCTGGGTAATTCACTGGCCCTGTTAAGAGGAGACTGAGCTGAGAGACCAGAAGAACCACGTGTCTGTTTTCTGGGATGCAGCTTGTATACCCTGTGGGAGTGGTTTTGAGCCTCTCTGGTGGAGGAACTATGTTTGTTGGGCTTTAAAGGGGCGGGTTTAGGGAAGAGTAGGGGAGGGGAGTTGAGATGGATCTTCCACCAGACTCCTTCCAAACATTCCAGACTCTTTGGGTATAGGGATGCCAGAATGCCAGGGGTTGAGATGGAGCTCCCACCCAAACACATGCATATATGAACTATTTGAATTAAAATGAAGGCATCCTAGTTTGAGATGAAATTGGGTAGAACTAGTAGAAAGAACACAGTAGTATAGGAGAAACTCCCATACCAAGAGTTCTAATCACATTGTAGTTATACAAATTTGAAAAACAAGGGATTATTCCAGAAATGAAAATATATTTTTATAACATCAGAAATTGGTTTTCTGAAGGTTCCCCCACACTACACTAAGTTCCCTAAGAAGGGGATATATTATTCCTTATTTCAAAGAACCGTTATTATGTTCCCTGAGAGGGCAAGAACAAGAGTGAGAGAGTGAGGGAGGATGGGTGGATCAAAACTTCAAGAGAGATATCGATGATAAAAGTTTAGTCTTTCACCATTAGCTGGTTTTTCCATTTACTGAAAGAGTAAGACTACCCAAGAAAGTGAACAATTGATCCCTCTTCTATTTCTTTAACCAATTAAACTTCATTTTAGGAGGAATATGATTGACATATGGAATTTTCAGTGTCTTGTTCTGAGGGATCATAATGAGATACTTACTTAAATGCAGAAAAGAACATTTGTGAGATTTATGCAATCCCTTCCTCATCTATAAACACCCACAATGTGCATCTCACTGATAGTTAATATGTGCAAGACTATCAAATCTCCATCAGCTTGTTCAGATACCCAAAGGACCCCTCACTGAAGTGCATGATTGCTTGTAGGAAATTCCCAGCGAAACAATGTTGCATATTTGATTTATCCTTGATGTAACTGTCTCTCTCTGGTATTTAACACACACTTGTATTATATTGGTCCTGTGTTCAAGGTTATCAGATTACTTGTCTCTTTCACCTTCTTAAAATACAGGAAAGCAAGAAATTTGCTTGTTTGTTTGCTTTAAATTTTCTTTTTTTGTGTCTCTGCTGATTCCACAAACATTCATATACTATATTCTGCTTGCCAAACACTAAGCAAGAAAACAAATAAAACATGAGCCTTTCTCTCTAGGACCTGACAATGATAAGTCATTTAGTACATTTACTATTTGTCAAGGGTATTTATGATTTTCATTTAAAGAGAAAATATTTTATTGCATTATACAATATGTAGATTCAAAAATTGTTTCCAGGTTTTGGCTATTACAAACAATGTTGATATAAACATAGCTGAGCAAGTGCTCTTGTGGTATGATTGAGCATTTCTTGGGTATATGCCCAAGAGTGGTATAGCTGGATCTTGGGGGAGATTGATTCCCAATTTTCTAAGAAAGCACCATATTGATTTTCCAAAGTGGTTGTACAAGCTTGCATTCCCACCAGCAGTGGAGAGTTCCCCAAGTTCCACATCCTCTCCAGCATAAAGTGTCCTCAGTGTTTTTGATCTTAGCCATTCTGACAGGCGTAAGGTGGTATCTCAGAGTTGTTTTGATTTGCATTTCCCTGATGACTAGGGATGTGAGCAATTCCTTAAATGTCTTTCAGCCATTTGAGTTTCCTCTGTTGAGAATTCTCTGTTTAATTTTATAGCCCATTTCTTAATTGGACTGTTTGTCGTTTTGATGTCTAATTTCTTGAGTTCCTTATATATTCTGGATATCAGTCCTCTGTCAGATGTGGGGTTGGTGAAGATCTTTTCCCATTCTGTAGGCTGTCGCTTTGCCTTGTTGACCATATCCTTTGCTCTACAAAGGCTTCTCAGTTTCAAGAGATCCCATTGATTGATTGTTTCTCTCAGTGCCTGTGCTACTAGTGTTATATTTAGGAAGTGATCGCCTATGCCAATGCGTTCAAGACTCCTTCCTACTTTCTCTTCTAGCAGGTTCAGAGTAGCTGGATTTATGTTGAGGTCCTTGATCCACTTGGACTTAAGTTTTGTGCATGGCGACAAATATGGATCTATTTGCAGCCTTCTACATGTTGATATCCAGTTATGCCAGCACCATTTGTTGAAGATGCTTTCTTTTTTTCCATTGTACACTTTTGGCTTTTTTGTCAAAATTACAACTATATGGTAGCAACAAATATAATTTTATGTCTGTGGTGACCATAAAATGAGGAACTGTGTTAAATGGTTGCAGCATTAGGAAGGTTGAGAATCACTGATCTATAGCTTTTAAAGATGAATTACTCATTTTATTTTATAGATAATATCTTAGTTAGAGTTTCTATTGCTGTGAAGATACACCATGACCAGGATGACTCTTATAAAGGAAAACATTTAAATGGGGTGGGCTTATAGTTCACAGGTTTAATCCATTGTCATTATAGAGTAAGCCTGGCAGACATGCAGGAAGACATGTTGCTAGAGAGGTAGCTGAGAGTTTTACAACCAGATCAGCAGGCAGCAGGAAGATAATGAAACACTGAGCCTGGCTTGATCATGTGAGACGTCAAAGCCCAACCCTAGTGACACACTTCCTTCAACAAAGCCACATCTAATCCAATAGGCCTAACCTCCTAGTAGTGGCACTACCTGTGGTCCTATGAGGGCCATTTTCATTCAAACCCCAGGCCCCCATAGGCTTGTAGCCATTCCATAATGCAAAATGCATTTAGTCCAACTTCAAAAGACTCATTAGCCAATACTATCACAGTATTCACACTGTTTAAAAGTCCAAAGTTAAAATTCTCTGCTGAGATTCATGCAATCTTTTAACTATAATCTCCTATAATATCAATATGAAAAAGCAGATCACATACTTCCAACATATAATGGCATAAGATATACATTGTCATTCCAAAAGAGAGGAAGGAAGTGGTGTGAGGAAACACTGGTCCAATGCAAGCCAAAAAAAAAACACTTGGGCAAACTTCAAACTCTGTATCTCTATTTCTGGTGTCAAAATGCCCTTCAGATCTCCAACTATTTTCAGCTTTGTTGACTGCAACACACTTCTTTCTCTTGGGCTGGTTCCATTCCCTGTTAGCAGCTCCCTTCAGCAGGTATCCTATGACTCCGACATCTCCAGTGTCTTGGAGTCTCCAAGGTAATCCATGCTTCATCTTTATACCTTTAAGCAATGACCACTTCAAGCAATGACCACTCTAGGCATCCATCCAGGGACATCCCTGACACACTTCTTGCCTCAGTGGCTTTCCTTAGCAAGGAGGGAAATTCCATAACCTCTCTCTTATATCCTTGACTCTAAACCCAGAACCACGTGGTTGACACTGCCAAGTTCTCCGGCTTTCTGGGAATGAAACATGGCCCCCTCATTCAAATACATTTTCACCAACTTTCTGTTTTAGATGTTTTCCTTTACTGTCTAAATGTGACTGTCCTGGAACTCACTCTATATACCAGTCTGACCTTGAACTCTGAAATCCACCTGCCTCTGCCTCCTGGGTTCTGGGATTAAAGGTCTGTACCACCACACTTGACCCTAAGCTTTTCTTTAACTCTTATTTACAAGGAAGCTTAGCCAGGTGGGGTCTTGCCCTGAGGTCACCACTTCCTTTATTCCATTTCTTAATCTGTTTATCTCCTTGAACACAGGATTTAGCTCCATTCCACTTCTTGGTGCCCCTTTTCTCTTCAAACTGTACATTTTGGATTTTTCCTTGATCAGCTTGCTCCTTTTCATTTAAGATCTACATAAACATGGCCAATAATAACCAAGAAATACAGCCAATACTATGCTGTGGTGAAATCTCCTCTGCCAAAGCTGTTAATTCATAATTCTTTAATTAGGACTCAGGCAGATGAGCATGAGTAGAAAGCAGCCACAGCCTTCACCAAAATATGACAAAATTGGTCTCTAGACAACATACTAATATTATTCTCCTCTGAAACCTCTTGAGCCAGGCCCCCAAAGTTCAAATCACACTCAGCACCATTGTCTTCCATGCTTCTACTAGAATTACCCATTAAGCCCCACTTAAAGCATTCAATTGCTTTTCTAGTCCAAAGTCCCAAAGTGTTTCATATTCCTCCAAACAAAGGCATAGAGACCTGGTGCTGGAGAGGTAGCTGAGAGATCTATATCCAAATAGGCAGGAAATACAAGAGAGTGAAACACTGGGCCAGCTTGAGCATCTGAGACCTCAAAGTTCATCAGTGAAATGCTTCCTTCAACAAAGCCACAGATACTCCAGCAAGGCCATACTTCCTAATAGTACCACTTTCTGTGGACCTATGGGAGCCATATTCATTCAAACCACCATAGGTAATATTTATTTTTCACTCACCTGAGATTGTGAAGGTCTGTGAAAGCCCTTTGTTAACTCTAAGGTGAAATCACTTCTATTCACTCCTTATTCATCTAGATAATTCTTACTTTTCCCTTCCTCCTGCTTGTCTGGTCTTTGTAACTTCCACTTTGTTTTTTCCCAATTATTAATACGTAGAAAACAGCAATCTTACTACTGAGCTGTCACTTTCTCATGTATTCTATGTCCCACTTGGTTGTAGTCAAGAAACCTTCAATACCCACTCTTTGGAACACCTAAGGTGGATGAACATGATTTTACAAAGCTTTGAGTGTGTACCGTCCATGGGCTAAAATATACTTTGGATATCTTTTATTTTGGATAAGTCTGAAAGCCACTTAAACTCATCACACATTTGTTGTGTTATTGTTTTCCAGTATGACAGTGATGTCTCTATTCTGTACATGATTTTTTTTATTATTTTGAGAATAGAATCCAAATCCACAGGCATGCAAATATTTTATTAAGGATATATGAAACAGACATATCAAAATCATGTGGCTATTAAAAAAACTACATTCCTCTACTTTCAAAACATATGAATAAGGTCATTCTTTCTAGCATCTAGAGTAGAGTACAGAAGACAGTTTGATCCCTCAGATATTTGAGCCTCATATGTCCAGCTTTTATCCAGCTGTAACTCTTTTCAACATTAGGTGCTTTGGACTTGAGGCAACACGTGGGAAAGCATCAGAGATTTTAGCTGTCAGTATGTGTCAGATAAATATAAAATAAGATCCAGTGCTTTCCAGTAAAAGACAAGTCTATTATCTCTTTAGCACATTTAGTTTGTGTATCTCAATAAGTAACAAAAAGTATAAGCTAATATCAGGGAGGGCATGGTGGAAATTTAGATTCTTTTGTTCATTCCAAGTCATGTAGGAGAAATAGTGAAAAGCTGGCTACAAAATTCCTTTCTGCTGAGATAAGACCTCAACTTCTATTCAATGCTGTGTGAAGCAGGTCTCACATTTCAGAGAAAATACATGTTTGACCTATGTATCTCCCTGGTATAATTCTAATTTTAACCATATATTCTGATTTATCATTATTGTAAGATTTATTTGATATACTATTAGAGTACATTGCCAAGAGTTAATCAAGTACATCCGAGTCTTTGTCTCAGACTAATGCACATTCTAATTCTGTCTACTCTATAAATATTAAGCTTTTTAGACATAACATAGTCAAAATTAGAGGAATAACTGCGAAAAATATTAGTTTTTAATTCATTATTTATTTATTTTACATCCTGACCACAATTTCTGCTCCTTCCTCTCCTCCCAGTCCATTCCTCCATCTCCATCCTACACCCCCCACCCACTCTCCTCTATTTCTATTCAGAAATATACAGGACTCACTTGGAGATTGACAAAATGTGGCATATCAAGTTGTAGTAAGACTTGCTTTATATTCGGCCTGGGCAAGGCAACCCAGTAGAAGAATAGGATCCCAAAAGCCAGAAAAAGGAGTCAGAGACTACCCCTGTTCTTGCTGCTGAGTACCATAAGAAGACCAACCTACATATCTGTCACATATATGCAGAGGTCCTAGGTCAGTCCCATGTAGGTCTCCTAAAAGTCAGTTCAGTTTCTGTGAGCTCTTATGAACCCAAGTTAGTTGCTTCTGTGTGTTTCATGTGATGTCCTTGACCCTCTGGCTCCTAAAATCCTCCCTACTTCTCTTCTACAGGATTCCCTGGGCTCAACCTAATGTTTGACTGTGGTTCTCTGCATCTGTTACCACCAGCTGTTGGATAAAGCCTCTCTGGTGACTACTGGGCTAGTCAGCAATCTGCTGTGGATGGCTATATGTAAATAAATCTGATTGGCCGATAGCCAGACAGGATGTATAGGCGAGACGAACAGAGAGGAAAATTGAAGTAGGAGGAAGGAGAAGAGAGACTGCTGGAGCCGCCACCAGGACAAACAAGATGTAAGGTACCAGTAAGCCAAGCCACGTGGCAAAGTATAGATTAATAGAAAGGGGCTAAATATAAGAGTGAGAGCTAGACAATGATAGGCCTGAGCTAATGGCCAAGCAGTTTAAATAATGTAAGAGTCTGTGTCTTTATTTTATAAGTGGGTTCCAGGACTGGTGGGACTTGGAAGCTGGAGAGAAATTCTCCAGCTACAGCAATCATGCTTCTCTTTCTGGATCTGAGTTGTATCACTCTTGATGATGTTTTCTAGTTTCATCCATTTCCCTTTGAATTTCATGATGTCATTGTTTTTAACAGCAGAGTAGTACTCCATTGTGTAAATGAATGTACATTTTCTTTATCCATCCTATGGTTGAAGAGCATGTTCTGGCTATTACAAATAAAGCTGTTAAGAACACAGTTGAGCAAGTGTCCTTGTGACTATGATTTAACATCCTTCAGCTATATGGTCAAGAGTGGGTTTTGAGAAACCACCATATTGATTTCCAAAGTGGCTGTACAAGTTTGCACTCACACCAGCAATGGAGGAGTGTTCCCTTTTCTCCACATCCTCTCTAGCATAAGAGGATTATATTTCTGATCTTGGCCATTCTGACAGGTGTAAGATGAAATCTCAGTGTTTTGATTTGCATTTCCCTGATGGCTAACGTAGTTGAATGTTTCTTAGTGTTTTTTTGGCCACATCAGAATCAAAATGGCAGCTTACAGAATGGGAAAACATAGTTATCATCTCTACATCCTCACATCCCCACCTCTGACAGAGAACTGATTTTCAAAATATATAAAGGACTTAAGAAACTAGACATAAAAAATTAAATAATACAATTAAATAATGAGGTACATATCTAAACTGAGAATTCTCAACAGAAATCATGATTTGTTTTATAATCAATGGTCTATAGTTTTATTGACAGTAATGAGACAAAGCAATCTATATTTGTGGAAATAATATACCATATCCTACCAAGAAGACAATAAATTATTTTCCTTCTGTAGAAGTGCAGCATACAGAAATAGCAGCATCCAGTGTCAGTGAAGTAGAATTTAACAAACATGGAGACTGTTTATAGAACATTCTGAAGCTTTCTTGACTTATTAAATCTTATTGTGGCTGTGAGTGTGTGTGTGTGTGTGTGTGTGTGTGTGTGTGTGTGTGTGTGTTATGGTGTGCTATGTGTACCCAATTTTTGGCTCACACAATCATTCATGAGCTATAGCATGCATATGGAGTCCAGAGGAAAGCTCTTAAAAGTCAGTACATTCTAACCACTTCATTTTTGTGTGCTGTTTTCTGTCTCAAGTCATTTTATACACATCATTATATTTGAATAGTCGCTACAATCAATTACTTCATTATTTAAGCTGCCAACCTACTGATGTTTGTTAAGGTATAGTTCTAGGAATTAAATTATTACAAGTCACTATTGGTTTCTCAGTTTCTCACAATTTATTCTGTGACTTCTTTTTATTCAAATAAATGTATTGCAAAGAAGCATTGATACATGTTAACAACTAACTTATACTATTCTCAACTGATTTTTTTAACACTGTACACACCCAATGAGTAGTGAACAATGATACTTATATATGTAAGAAATAAAGAAGGTTCCAAACAGATGTATTTGTTCTTTAGAAATATTTCAACTTTATGTGTATTTGATATTTTTTTCAAAACTTTTTCTACATTAATTAACATTATAATAGAATTTTTCTACTGAGCCTATTGTAATTACTTTTGAGGTAAATCTCAGTTGATTGTGGTATATAACTTCCTTTATATATTGCTAGAATCAAGTTGCTAATTTTTATAGAGAACTTTTGGATCTGTGCTGATGTACAGTTTTATACTTTTATTTTTCACAGATCTTGAGATGTTCTCTATGATAGCTTATTATGTGCTTCAACTACCCTGCTCTATTGAACCAAAGAGTCCTTAGATACTTGGTAAAGCATGATTTACTCTCAGTGTTCATCAGACTTTAAATCCTTCCCTTTTCTACTGAAGAAGACCTAGTGTTTCAGCATGCATGTATACATGAGGGTCTGTCTTTGAAGCTGTCACAGGTATGTCTATGAGGATGTTAGTAAAGAAGACTGACTTTTGAGTTAATGAGTTGTAAAGTTAACATTAGTTCTCACTGCAGGAAGTCACCATCCAACCAGTTGAGAAATACAGATATAAAGAAAGGTGGAAGAAGAGTGAATTTGATAAAAATAAACCTTCCAAACCTGTCCTTAAATGTCAAAGACTAAATTCCTTGGTTTTTCGACTCTGGGACTTTTTTTTTACCAGTTGTTTATGAAGTTCTTAGACAATCATCCTTAAGCTAAAAGTCTTGCTCCTTTATCTCCTAGTTCTGACACTTTTGAACTTAAACTGAGCCACACTTCCCAGGATCCCCAGCCAGACTGCTTATCATGGGATATGATGCCTCAGCCTCTATAGCTGAGTGACTCAATTCATTTGATGGGAGTGGGGCAGGAAAAGAGAGATAGAAAAATTCTCAGAGAAATAGAAGCACTTACACATTATTATATTGCTGTTGATCCTTATTGAAATGCACCCAAACACTAAAATTAGTATAAACATATGTATTATAATATGTATTATATGTACTATATGTATTATAATAAGACAGAGTGAACAGTGGCAAAGATGAGAACCTGTCAATTTCACACACAAATTTTTAAACAGTGTCTTCATTTAGAAACTCATCACTCCATTCCTGAAACATATTTAACAAATAACATGCCCACAAATTCTTAATTTCCATTCATAAACTTGGATGACATTAACTTTAGTTTTGAATATGTATTGCTTAACACCTATTGACCCAGAGTCTATTCATTTCAAAATATAACTACTAATTTCATATATATATATGAGCAATTACTTCATCAGGACAAAGAGAGTACTAACAAGCTGTCAGAGCTGAAACTTTCTCCCAGTCTATTTTGTTCTCCTATAAACTAAAGGTGCTAAGTTCAAATTTCAGTGCAGTTAGCTCTTCATTGCTTAGTCTAGTAGAAAGTAAGAGGAAGCACTCAATTTTTCAAAGTTACCTACAATGGTCACTTTGAAAATATCAATAAGAAGGTAGCTTCATAAAACTGTAGAATAATTCTAGATAGGAAGTGACAAGGCTTGGTATCACCGGTATCACTTGGTATCACGCTATCATTCTCAGCACTCAGGTTGCTCCTTAGCCCTCATGCTGCTTACAAGTCTCTACTTACAACCTTACGGGAAATGTAAGTGACCTTCATCTGATGGGTTAAATTAGATCTTTATTAGTGGCTAAAGATGATTTTGATACAACATCGTGAAGTTATGCATATAATTAAGGACAAAGGGCTATGATCTGTCAATTCTGTCTGTTGAAAAAAGATAGAAATAAAGCCATGGCACAACAAACAGTCATCCAAAATTCCAATAGCTTGTGACTCTGGAGAGCAATGTTTCTCACTACAAAATTTAGCAAATGTTTCTAAACTATAAATATATATATATGAATATTGACATAAAGGTTTGTGTAATAAAAGCACAGAAATCTGTACCTCGGTACCGCAGATTCCCAAGACTCACTTAAAATCCGCATGTGGCCGTGTACACCTTTAATCTCAATGACAGGAAAGCAGAGACAGGAAGAACTCTAGGGCTCAGGTTTTACCAGCTTATCCAATCAGCAAGCTTCAGCTTCTGTAAGAGAACATGTCTTGAAAAGGAAGGTAGAAGGCAACTGAGAAAAACACATTGATGTCAACATTCACACAAACCTCCATGTACATGTGTGCCTCCATGAAAACATACACATACCCACAAAACCCTAGCATTTATCCACTACTTAATGTTCCAGGCACCACGCTGGGGTATCAGATGGCATTAGTTAATCCATTCATTGCTACAACCATTTGACATAGTGTTATTTCCCTATTGTTGGTACACAAAAATGTCTCTCTTTAAAAATACCAGAATCTGAGATTATTTGATTGGAAATCATTTATTATAAGAAAAATGTGCTATACAAATAAAATTATTGTTTAAAACAAATCAACCATAAAATACATATTTTTAAGAGGATCCTAACTTTAACACATTTTTGTGTATGACCTTCAAATTATTTAAAATATTTAACTTAATTTGGAGGAATTAATAAATTTTAGTGATTTTTATTATAATACAAAGCAGTTTGACAATATCTTTTGAATAGTTACTATAGAAAAATTGAAAGTTAAATCTTTTCACTCAGATATTGCTTTAAATGACATATATATTGACAGAAAAAATAATATGCCAAATAACTAGGTAGAAACAAAAAGACAAAGATCAACAATAGGCAAAATAAGCAAAAAAGGCATCTCCTAATTTACAGTGCACTGTGTGTATCTCCCCTTGGCTGTTTAAAGGAATTCCCACCTTAGCCTTTATCCCATTAAACAGGGTAAGTATTATGACATAGAACAGGTGGTGTGTTAACATCTTTGATCATACTATAAACTAAATTTCCATTGCAGAAGAAACTATTGGAAATGTAATGAAAACATAATGAAGTCAACAGTCTTGCTTTACCAAATGGGACTTTGCAGCACAGTTAATTGGACGTCAGTGTAAAATGTTGACAGACCGAGAACAGAATGGAGGGAGAGAATTAAGGGGGAAATGACTATATCACAGCACTATATTTCCAGTAGAAGCTCTAACCATCTGAATATTTCTAGTAATTAGGTAAAACATATAGCTGAACAAGCATTTTGGTTTTCAAGTAGATCTCCTATCATCCTCTGCACCTCTTAGACAGAACTGACAGCCCCTTGATAAGCACTCACTGATTGATAATTGGCATTCTGTACTGACAAGCAAGGACATTCAGAAATTGAGTCTACGGTTAAAGAGTGTGACATATAGTGTGTGAAAGGAGTGATACTATTAATTTCTAAATTTGATAAAATGTGAAATATTGATGTATTCATCAATTTCATTTTCTAATTATAACATTATAAATAGTGTGTGTGTGTGTTGTGTGTATGTGTGTGTGTGTGTTGTGTGTATAAGTCTGTCATGATACATATGTGTAGTGAGAGAACAACTTCCAGGACTTGGGTCTCACCTTGTTGCTCCAGAGAACTACACTCAAGTGATCAGGCTTGGTGAGAAGCTTTATTTGCTAGTCTATCTCTTTGGCCACAGTTCATCTGAAGTATTTGTGCAATGAATGTTTACAAACATCATCACAAACCTCATTTCCAAACATTGTGGGTCCTGAAAAGGAAAGCATGTTGTAGAAACAATTAATCCTGCTCTCTCACTCTGCTTTGCTCCTACCTGCCATAAGCAATCACTAATGTATTTTCTGTCAATATCAATATATTGGTTTGTCTCTGTCATACGAATAGAATCACAAAATAATATATCTCCTTCTACTTTTTTCTAAATATCTTTGGTGTTACCTCTACTTCTTCCCTCTTCCTTCATATTACCCCCTCCTACATGCACATTTCCAACTTAAAGCCCCCCACTTCCCTTCCCCCTTCATGGCATCTGTTTCCTACTGTTCACTCCTCTAGTGCTTTGTCTTTCTACTCTTCCTTGGTCCATTTTTAATTTCATGACTTTTGTAATTATTTGGGGAATATGGGCTCATATACCTCAACAAACTAAAGGCTACAGATGACTAACCCACAGCCAACATTATTCTAAATAGGGGGGAAACTCAAAGCAATCTCATTAAAATTGTGAATAAGAAAAGACCATTATGCCATCTTCTTTTCAATGTAGCTCTTAGAGGCCTAGTTAGTGCAATAGAGAAGGTATGGAAATTAATGTGAAATGAATTGGAAAAGATGAGGTCAAATTGTCACTAGTTGTAGATAAGATATTGTATAAAAGAGATTCACACAAACTTCATTAGTAACCCCTGTACATTAACAACACTTCAGCAATAAGTCAGGATATAAAATCAACTCACAAAAATTTATATACCAATACCTAGTGTGTTGGGAAAAAAATCACAGAACACTCCTATTTGTAATATCCTCAATAAGAAAACACTTAGGGCCGGGTGGTGGTGACACACACCTTTAATCCCAGCACTCAGGATGCAGAACCAGGCAGATCTCTGTGAGTTCAAGACCAGCCTGGGCTACAGAGTGAGTTCCAGGAAAGGCGCAAAGCTACACAGAGAAACCCTGTCTTGAAAAACAAAAACAAACAAACAAAAAAAATTTAAAGAAAAATGCTTAGGAATAACCCTGATCAAGAAGTTGAAGGACCTCTACAATACAAACTTTAAATCAGAAAGAAAGCAAGAAGAAATTACAAGATGGAAGTATCTCACATGCATATGAACTGATAAGATTAATATTGTGAAAATAAGACAGTACCAAATGCAATTCACAAAGTCAGTGGAATTCCAATCAAAATCGCAACAACATTCTTCACAGAAAGAAAAAGTAATCCTGAGGTTTATATAGGAGATCAAAAATATCCAGAAACAAAAGCATTTCTGAGGAAAAGGACAGCTCTACAGGGTTCCTTATCAAACTTCCAGCTGTACAGAGCTGTAGTAACAAAACTAACATGGTAGTGGCACCTATAACAGACATTTAGATGATTGGAATGTAGTGGATGATCCAAACATGAGTGCGTAAAGTTACAGCCATATGATATTTAACAATAATATTTAAAATGAACATTGGTTGAGCATCTTCAATAAACAAATGCTGCTGGGAAAGTCCTATGTCCACAGGCTTATCACCCTGTACAAAATCATCTCCTGTTGGATAAATATTTTAATGTGAAGTGCTAAAGTTGGCAATTGCTGGAAATAGCAACATAGTCAGTATTCTATAAATTACAGATGCAAGAAAAATCTTTCTAAATAGGACTCCATTTGCTAAGGAATCAAAGCAAACCATTGGCAAATGGGACCTCAAAGGGCAGGGGAAACTTTTGTACAGCAAATATGGTGACAAGGAAGCCTACAGAATTGGAAAAAATCTCTGCTAGCTATACATCTGATAAAGGATTGATTGACATTCAGAATATAAAAACACACTGTAAATGTGTCCTACAGTCAGGACAAATCTTTGTCACCCACCAGTCCCTCAGCCGCTCAGACCCAACCAAGTAAACACAGAGACTTATATTGTTTACAAACTGTATGGCCATGTCAGGCTTCTTGCTAACTGTTCTTATAGCTTAAATTAATCCATTTCCATAAATCTATACCTTGCCACGTGGCTAGTGGCTTACCGGCATCTTCACATTCTGCTTGTCCTGGTAGCGGCTGGCAGTGACTCCTCCTGCCTTCCTGTTCTTTCTTTTTTCCTCTCTGTTAGTCCCGCCTATATTTCCTGCCTAGCCACTGGCCAATGAGTATTTTATTTATTGACCAATCAGAGCAACACATTTGCCATACAGAACATCCCACAGCAACACACATACATAAAAACAAAGAATTAATAAAATACATTACTCAATTTAAAAATATGAGCTGTGAATATTAATAGAGGGTTCTCAGAAAAACAGAATAAAAATGGCTTAGAAATTTTACAAATAATGGACAATGTCCCTATCAATTAGGGACGCAAATTAGAACTATGTTGATAGTTCAACTGATACCATCAGAATGGCTAAAATCAAGAGAAGAGTTGACAAATATTCTGACAAGGATTCAGGGGAAATAAGAACCCTTGTTCACTTTAGAGTGACTGTGAATTAGTGTGAACACTATGGAAATCAGTGTGGACAGTTGAAAAAAAGCTATAAGTAGATCTACCATATGACCCAGGTATACGATACCTTGGTATATATCCAAAGGACTCAATATCCTCCTACAAAAAAACTTTCTCAACCATGTTCAATGCCATTCTAGAAGTAATTCTAGAAAATGAAAATAATCTACAAGTCTGTCAGCAAATGAATAGATACTGGAAGTGTTATTATAAATTTTATTTAGGTATAGAGAAAGCTGACATCACGGAATTTGCAGGTAATGGAGGGAACTGGAAAATATTATATACTAAGTGAGGTAATCCAGACCACAAAGACAAGCAAAGGTGTTCTCTATTGCTTGTGGATCTTATCCTGGATTTTTAGAATTGAGTAGGTCTTTTAACATGATAGCATACTGGGTTTGTCAAAGGCCCTCTTCACAATTTATTGAGATGATCATGTGATTCTACAGTTATGTACATGTCTATAGATAACATATATAGATAATATGTATATAGATAACATTTAAATATGTAAATATAATGTGTTTGGGTCACATAATGTCATTTATATGCATGTTTTAAAGGCCTAGCTTTATTCATAAATTTATCTTTCTTTGAGTTTGCTGAGGTATTTGTTCTGTTTAAACTTTAGTTCTGTTAAATTCTGTGTTCTGAGCTTCATGTGGGTAATTTTTTAAATTTAGTTATATATTTTATATCCCAACCACAGTTTCCCCTCCCTCCTTTCCTACCATTCTATCATTCCCACCTCCCACCTCCCACCTCCCACCTCCACCTTCCCTCTGCACCCCACCTCAATCCACTCCTTCTGTTTCATTTCAGAAAGGGACAGACCTTGCATGGGTATCAACAAAGCATGGCATATCAAGTTGCAGTAAGACTAAGCACTTCCTCTTGTATTCAGGCTGGACAAGGCAATCCAGTATGAGAAATTGGTCAGTTCCATGCAAGATCCCAGTTGTTGGTTCAGACTCTGTGAGTTGCTACTAGCCAGGTTAGTGGGCTGTGGGTTTCTGCATGTTTCTGACAGCTAATGAATGAACGTCCTCTGATGACAATTGGAGTAGTCACCAATCTGATCACAGGAGATGGCCCATTCAGTCTACATATCCACTATTCCTAGGAGTCTTAGCTGGGGTCGTCCTTGTGCATTTGTGGTAGTTTCCCTTGTACCAGGTTTCTAGCCCCAAAAGCCCCTCCTTTGCAGTCATCTCTTTCAGAACTCTCCCCCTCCACCCACCCTCCAACCCGATCCCTCAGATTCCCATCCCCACTTGGCCCCTGCCCACCCACGAGATATCTTCTATTTCCCCTTCCCAGGAAGATTCATATATCACCCCTTGGACCCTAAGAGGTACCTAGCCTCTCTGGGTGTGTGGATTGTAGCATGGTTATCTCACATACCATGTTTGTCTTTCTGAATCTGGGTTATCTCACTCAGGATGATTTTTTTTCTAGTTCCATCCATTTTCTTTCAATAATTTTTAATGAAGAAAAATTATATGGCAGCATTGGCTGTGGACAGAAAATTATCTTGACCTTTTGTATAAATTCTGTTTTTATCATGTGATCTGTACATGTGGATTTTTCATTCTGTTTCTGACAGGAGAACACTCTGTTAGGGAAGATGCCTCTATTAAGTAGAAGTTGGTCCTGTTTTTGTTGTTTCTCAACCTTGCCTGATAATAGACCAGGTATGAAGAGTTGGTAGGTCAGTCCTTCAGACACTTGAGATTCATTTTTTATAGAAAGGGTTATAATTCATTTGTAACAATGGATGTGTGCAGGTGTAACTCCAGGCTGGGTCTCTCTAGGCCACTTTGTGGGTTGCATTCTCTAAGCTATGCCTTGGAGAGTGAGGGCAGTGAGAGTGGACAGGTATCGGGGACACTCACTTGACTGTAAAGGTGCACAAGCTGTAAAACCTCCAAGTTAGACTTTCTGGAAGTATCTTGTTCTGAAATCATTAACTTATGACTGACTTCTATAGAGTGACCAGATTTCTCCACTTGACCAAACTCATTCCAGGTTCTTAAGAACCCTTCCTCAATGAGGCCTCAATGTTAGCCCACAGGGACTTAACACACAGACTAACATGTTTTCTAACTCTTCAAGATCGTATGCTTAAGGTAATTTTTTTTCTATAAGGATTACAAGATAATTCAGTGTTTCTCCTGAGTGCACAGCGAGTTCCTCCAATTACAGCATTCTTTCCTGGGTATGGCAGGGAAGTTCATGTGACTCAAGCCAACAAACCTTGCAATTCTTGGGAAGTGCAGAAAGCTGTAATACCTGTACAGCTGCTATAAGGTGAGAGAAGAGACTCTCCTGTAGAGCTGCCTACCACAGAGAGTTCTAGTGATGCCTATTTCATGAACTCTTACCTAGGCTGCAATGGGCTGTAAAGTCACTTAGCTGCTTCTGGAAGCAATCCTTCCCTCCTCCGTGCTTTGGAGTAAGTAACCTGAGGAATTAATTGGTCCACCAATCTAGATATGGTTGGGATTTTGACTTTGATTTGTGGTCTGAGATGAACATGTGTGTCTTCATATATCCCTTGGAAAAGTCACGCAACTTTTACAGCATGTACAGTACAAGAACATTCATTAATATGGTTATTGGTTTGTTGGGATTTTTCTCATGAGTTTTGAGAATATGAACATATGAAAAAATTTAAAATGAACTGGATGCTGCAAACAGAACTCAAAATATACTTGTGAAATTTATGTAAAATTCTGAGGAAACTAAATGTATGTGCCTAGGGAATTTGAAAATCTAAATAAAGCCCACATTTCTTCAAAATATCTGGTTTTATTATAACAGATTAGTTGTCTGAAAATAGTTTTATTTAAAGAACATACTTCTAGGAATACTTTTATGTGATTTAAATGTATGTATCCTTCTAAAATTCATATTTTGTAACTGAAACCAGAAGACGATGGGGTGAAGAAATTAATTATTTTGGAAAGTGACTGAATCATAATTGCACCAACTTCATGACTGGGATCAGTGCTTTGTGAAATAATTAAAGGGCATATGTTAGACCAATGTCCCTGTTCCCCTTTTCCATAATGGGATGTGCCACAAAAACATGATTTCACCTGATTTTTAGTCTTCCAGTTCTACAATCTTGGTTTCTCAAGCTCAAGAATGATGATATACTGTGTATAAAATTCCTGTCTGTCCTAATTTGCTTACTGGAAAGATACACAGTTCCTTCCTTTTCCCCACAAAAGCCTGCTTTGGTTTCTTGAGAGAGAATCTTAATGTTTACCCCAGGCTGCCCTCAAGTTCACAATGTAGCTGAGGCAGAGCAATCTTCCTCCAACAGCCTCCTAGATGGTGGGATCATGGATGTGAACTATCATAGATTTGTCTTTTCCTTTTTAACAGACCTTTACTAATAACTTATTTCACTTGTTCATCAGCATTTTGTATATAAATCCATTTTAAAGTTAAATCTTACCTTTAACATAGCCTTTTAATTTAGTGAGTCTACAAAATATTTGTAAATGAAGCTTCTGCTTATATCATGTACATATGACTAGCTAAATATCTCCTATAAAGAAAGAGCACTGCAGCTATGGTTTACTATACTTTTATTATTATATTTTAGTGAGATGTATAGTGCTTGGAGTAAATTATTGTGAAAATACAGAGACTTCCATAAAACTCCAGTGTAGTTTATTCATATTTACAATAATAATAAATCTTCCCAAACCATAGCCATAATAATCTGATTGAAGCAAAAAAGGATCTCAGAAGAATGGTGTTTGCAGAGCTGCCACAGTTTTATTGCAACATGTATAAGGCAAATATAATTATGCAGTAAAAATAAACTTAGAGAATTATGAGCCTAGTTTACAGATTAAGACATTAATTCCTTTAATATATAAGCAGTAGCTGGTTTTTTAGTTACCTAGGGCCATTCCTCAGCTCACTGTAAGAATTGCATTAACTCAGTTGTTAACCACAGATCTATAAAGGCCCAAATATTTGGATGGGGTTTGTTTGCTTATTTTGTTTTCTTTTCCCTCACACGAAAGGAACAGTGGAATAATTATAATTCTCAACAACTTAGACATTCTGTTACTAGGCTGCAAGTTTGGATCAGTAAAAGCTCCAGGAATAACAATTCTTGAGCTCTGCAATTTTAGCCAGTCTCCCTCCTCAGGCATCCTCACAATTAATTTGATCCCAAAATTACTACTACCTCCTTGTGGCTCCTTCTGTCTAAACCTGATTCTTCCTCCATCTTAAGTCCATTCTCCCCATTTAAAAAATCCCCTCCTCTATCAATGTGTGTGTGTGTGTGTGTGTGTGTGTGTGTGTTTTCAGTTGTGGGTTTTGCAGGTAATCATGTGTCACAAAACATGTATGATGGTTAGAGGACAAACTTGGGTATTGGTGCTACTTTTCTACCTTATTTTACCAAAGGGCTCTTGTTTTCACTACGTTTACAACAAGTTACCTGGTCTAAAAGTTTTGGGGGATTTTCATGTGTCCAACTCCCTTGTTGCCATATGAAATCTGAGATCAAAGCATGTATTACTGCATTCTGCTTATGCAGTAGTGGGGAGGCGGTCCAGACTCAGCTATACACACTTACACTGCAAATACTTTACCCACTGAGCCATCTTTCAAGGCCTTGTTCAATTTCAAATGTACCAGGTTCTGTGGGACACAGCAGTCCATGGGAGAGAAGCTCAGACAGAACAGAAATGAAGTGAGCTAAGAACCACCAATCGATACAGCAAATGGAATTTTGTATTTGTTTCTAGATAAATCATCTAAGAACTCTTGGAATTCGTGTTCCTCACTACTGTAGCTCTTGTGGGTCATCCAGTCTCTTGCAAGTAACTTTTATACATGTTCTGTAAGCAATTCCAATAAAAGCATGTTGTGAGAGACCTAATGTTCTGTAACCTGGCCTGTTCATATTAAGATACAAATTCTTCCACTCAGTGGATGGGAAAGTTGCAAGTTGCTTTTTTTTTTTTTTTTTTTTTTTTTTTTTTTTTTTTTTTTACTATCAATCTCCTCCTTCCGCTGCTATGTATGTGCAAATACCCAGTGTATTTATTAACAGAAAAATTAACACTTGGGATAAATGTAAAATATCTTTCTTAGTCAACTTTGAAGGGATATATGACATTAAAACAAACACAAAAAAACCCTTTATTCTGATAAAAATTCCTTTAATTTAATTTCTGTCAATTGTGAATAAATAAATTAAAGTGCAAGTCTGCCTAAAGCATGAGACTATCCCCGAGATACTCAAGAAAAATATCATACTTATTGAACTATACCCTGCTGTGGGATGTTCTGTATGTGATGTGGGAGCCCGTTCTCGGGTTCCTCATGGCTTTACCCAGCAGGTCTGCATAGAGGATGATTAGGACCACGGGCCTGAGTGCAGGTGTCTGAGATGGTCTGCACTTGGCTGTGCTGGAGATGGTCTGTATGCCAAGTTGCTTTGATTGGTCAATAAATAAAACCTGATTGGCCATGGCTAGGCAGGAAGTATAGGCAGGACTAACAGAGAGGAAAAATAAAAGAACAGGAAGGCAGAAGGACTCAGTGCCAGCTGCCGCCAGGACAAGCAGCATGTGAAAATGCTGGTAAGCCACTAGCTATGTGGCAAGGTATAGATTTGTGGAAATGGATTAATTTAAGATATAAGAACAGTTAGCAAGAAGCCTACCACAGCCATACAGTTTGTAAGCAATATAAGTCTCTGTGTTTACTTGGTTGGGTCTGAGTGGCTGTGGAACTGGCGAGTGGCAAAGATTTGTGGGCAAGGCAGGAAAACTCTAGCTACAATACCCTATGGCTATTTTGCCTAAAATATCAAGCAAAGATGCTTCTATTTTCAAATTACAAATATGAATAAAAATAAGCTGTCTATAGGAATGATGAGATTACTAAATAAAAACGTTTGGAAATCGGTATTTAAACATTATTTTGAAATTCATTCCAACCTATATCTATCTATGTGGGTGTGGAAAACCATCATTTGTAATGTATACACAAAGCAAGCCCATCTAGAGGTGAGAAATGTAAATTGCAAAAGCCAAATGTCTGCAAGACAGATTGTTAGATCAAGTTCAAATTCTGCTGCTTCATTGTTGTGTGTGTCTGGGATATAAATCTGCACAACTTGAATGGATTCTACCTAAGCCACACAGTGATGAAACGATTATGGAATGACCATGAAAACACTTCGTAAGAAATATAAAGCACACAGAAAGCAAAAGGTCCCAGAACATCATAAAGAATATAAAGATGAGTACATGCTACTCTTCCTAACAGGAGATGGATAGATCGACAGATTGATAGAGAGGTAAAGAAAGAAAATATGATGACTATTGTTGCTTTTAACTTATATTGTTTTTTTAAGAAGTAAATAAATATATTTGCTAAAGTACTTCTATAGTTTTTTTTTCTTTTTTTTCCTTTTATTTTATTATACAATATCATTCAGTTCTACATAACAGTCAAAGATTCCCTTGTTCTCCCCCTTCCACTTATATTGGTAAGATAAATTTTTCAGAAAAAAAAAAGGCATGTTTGGAGAGAATGAGCAATGAGAAAGCATGGTTAATCACTTTAATAAAATGGTTAATGTCGGTTATTCTGCTGATCATAAGATCAAATTCAGTAACCCCATCAAATAGAATAAAGCTATTACATCCAAAGTTTCTGAGCCAGTGCTTGGCTTCAGTTCAGACCTGAAAATTTCAGGTTCTGTTTTGAAAGTAAAATGACTTAAAACAAACAAACAAACAAACAAACAAACTGTGATAAAAAGGAAATCCTCAATTTTATTTATCACGGCGTTTTCTACTGATTATCTACAGAAATTTTATTCAAATAAATCTTAATATAAAATAATGCATGTAAAACATATAAAAATCAGTTCCTCTGTTGATGTTAGAGGGCTCCCCATAAACACCCACCCATGAACCCTTCAGCCTACATCATTACAAAAACACCTAAGGGGTAGCTACGTGAGGCTCTCAAGAGAACAGTTTGAAAACCATTAGCTTATTGAAAACAAAGCACTTTGAAGTAATTTGAAATAATGTTGAATCATTCACAACATTGCCAAATGCTGCCTTTGGCACAAATGAGAACTTGGATGTTTCTGTTGATTAATTAGCTATATGGTTCCATGAAAATGAGTAATGCAAATTTTAGTTCCTTTTCCAAAAATTCAATTTCACTGTTACCTCAACAATGTCAAATATTCTTTGACAATACCATCATTTCTCACAGTACAGCTAGAAATTAGACTGATGTTGTATTTATTTAATCATAATCTTACCTTTCATTTATTTTGCAAGTTTCTCAAATGAAAATACTTTTCATAAAGATATATTCTTCCTATTTTATAGATGAAAAATATTTGTTGAAATATATATTATATACTGAACGGTATTATGGGAAAATTTATGATGAGCAGTATTCTAGAAGCATCTAGATGGCATAGTTATTTAAACTAGGAACTATTTCTAGCACTCTTTTCATCCAACAAACTTGAAAACATGGCAATAAGATTAAACTCTATGTCCACGGACTTTCATGTTCAAATAACAGAATTTTTCCAAAGTAAATTAAAATGTCTTTTTTAGAGAATCTGTAGTAACCCACAAAGCCTTGGGCAATAAGAAATCCAGAGGTACCCTGATGACCTACACATTATCATGGAACAAGCTTTACTCCAGCTGCCCGGGCGGCCTCTGACTACACACTTTCCAACGAGTCTTTGTAATATCTATTGCCCCAAATCCTACACAAGCAGAAAGATGCAAGAAGCAAGAAAATCTGCAAGTGTTATCATGCAATTTCTCATATTTTTCTGTATCCATCATAGCTTATTGGAACCTCTTAATTGATGAATGAGGACTTTATCAAGCTTGGCAGGAGTCATAATGTCTCTGATTTTCCTTGAAATGTATCTGTCATGCAACTCAGAATTGAATAGCCAGTTTGGACCTTAACCAGAGACATGGCACTGACTTAAGACACTCTGAAGGGAAAGAATGATTAATGCAGTTTATAGACAGGATAGTGCTTCTTCTGTCTCATGTGCTTTTTGTATGTAATCTCCAATGGTTCAAGTTCAGACGGATCTAATGAAAGAGGACTAGATGTTTTCCACCTTCGCTTCAGAGCATGCTGTACAATTTATCCACTGACAAAATGTGCTAATGAAATGTCACCTTGGACAGCTTGCTAAAGGATTGATGGGCTGGAAGTTTTGTACTTTATTTAACTTTTGCAGGAAAAATGAATAAGTCCTCCAAACTCTGTATGATATAGAGATCTATTATAGTCTTCTAACTTAAGAAGTAGCTAGCTATGCCACTGATGGGATAAACAACACAAGAGAGATGTTGATGGGGTAAAGTTAATAAATAAGAAAATTGAAAGTGTTTGTGGTTTTACTATGATCCAGTTCTAAATTATTGATAAGTTGAATGATTTTATGAAGGCATTTTCCTCTATATGCTCCATTGTTGTCATTCTATTAGTCTATCAAGGAATACAAAACCTTGGGCCTTTGTAACCCATCAAAGTATCCTGTGTTCTTGATTTCATTATTACCAAATTCATAAGAGAAAACCCTGCTCTGAGACATTATAAATACCCTCCATTTATATGTTTGAATATCTCTGTAGAGCATGAGACTTTTAATGCCCCACTCATAAATTTCCATATTTTCTAATCAATGGCTACTAGAATTCATTACATGAATTGAAGAGTGTAAAACAAAAATTCAGGTGCCAAAGGACATAAAAATTGAGTATTCAGAGAGCCTACTGATCCATGTGCAAGGGGAAAAACACAAAGTGAACTCTAGTTGATAAACTCAAAGATGAAAGTGCAAATTTTACAAAACAAAATGCTATGATGGAGATAATTACATTATTATGATTTATGCAAATATATGTTAGCATAAATAAATGTGTTATATATTTTCTCTCTTTGTCCCTCGCTCTCTCTTTCTCTGTCTCTGTCTCTCCACATACATACACATACACACACACACACACACACACACACATACACACACAATTTAAAATGATAAGGCAGCAGAGATAATCTGTGAACAAATGACTCACTTTGTCAAAATGGTGGGTAATAAAAGAAAAACAATAATTTATTCTTTAATCCAAAGAGAAAGCTGATAGACTCTGACAGGGTAAGAAAGTAACCCCTACCCTAATTTCAGATTCCATCACTGTGAATATGGAAACAAAAGTATCATTAGGGTAACAGCAACTGATATAATAAATAAGGCTGCATAGAGGCATATAGAATAGAAACTGTTGTCAGCTTGAAGAGGAAGAGAAGACTATCAACAGAGCTGGGATATTCTGGCCTAAACTGTGTATTAATTAGACTGTGCCCCGCTGTGACTATAAAGCATGAAAGAAGGAGTAACACATAGAAAGACAGACAGAAGCTGTGAGAAGAGAGTAACAATGGGGCAACTTTGAACCCACTAAATTCTAAAAGCATTTCAATAGACTTTTATACCTAGCCCTGTGCTCACAGGGGAGGATCCCCTAGTGAGGGAGAGGCTCTTGGAAAATACTGGAAGTCTGGGTCTGAAGGGTCTGATCACTAGGGAGATCAAAAATTGTTCTAGCTCAGTGTTTTCAGGAACGTCAAATTGAGAAATAGCTTCACTGAGAAACAATACTACTGTCCACTTGACATCTCATAGTATCATCCTTTTGGCAGTTTACAGGCAAGATAAAACAACCCCTAGATATTATAGTCTGGGTTTCACCCTGGTGAGTTTTAGTAAGATCATAGGCTCAAGCTTTCTTCTATTGAGTGATGACCACTCCACAGTCCCTCTGTACTGGAGCTGCTTTTCTTAATGGAAGGCACATAACTACAGAGAGGGCAAGCAGTGATCAAATGGCAAAAAATTCAGTGAGAAATTGGGCACCAGCAGTGTAAATAAAAAAAAAATAGTGATTTTCCTTTCAAGATTATTCTTTGAAAATCCAATCTAGGATTCCATAGTGATTTTCTTTTCAAGGTTATTCGTTGAAAATCCAATCTAGGATTCCACAACATTCATCTCTAATAAATGACTCTGTTGGTTCCTATGTCTCTCAAGCAGATGCCTGTATTGCCTTTACAAATGACAATCCAACAAGATCCAAGCTTTCCTTACAGAAAATGTGTCTCTTCCTGCCAGAAACCAACAATATTTACACATGTACCATAGGTTTCAACTCTGTAAAAATATTTTTCAAAGATTTAACCTGGCCTTTCAATGTTCATAAGTCATAAGGCATATTTCTTTAATTTTTTTCTTTATGATTAAAGGAAATAAATGTCATAATATCAATTTTGAAAAAAGATTCAAAACATACCACTTATATCCAGTTAACCAGCATACTCCTAAGCAAAATGGATAACATGAGCATCAGAGATAAAACTTCCCATTTGAAGAAAATACAGTAGCTAATATTCATAAAGACATACATATAAAAAAGATCAATGCATATCTACCCAGGTTTAATTACCAGATTCTTCATACAATTCCAAGTATGGGCATTAAAGTCCTAAAAAAACTAATAGATTGAACCTTAGCTCAAGTTTTTAAAATATACAAGCATATATAGAAAGGAAGCACCTGCCAATTGTTCATATTATAATTTTTTGGGTTTTGCATCAAAAATAATTATTTATCCTACTTTTTTTGAAATGCATATACTATTACTGTATATAAAATATTCTTACAGCTTTAACAAACTAATTTATTTTGTGGCCTCCAATCCACTGTGTTTCTTTCATATTGTGGTAACTTTGTTTTCATTTGCAATATGCACTCACTCTTACAGTTTTCTTTCATTTGAAAATGATAATACATCTAAAATTCTCTGTCCAATTTTCTTCTCCAACTCCTTCCTGCTTTTCTTTCTCCTGAAACTCCTTTTCTTCTTCTTCCTCCTCCTCCTCCTCCTCTTCCTCCTCCTCCTTCCTCTTCCTCTTCTTCCTCTTCTCCTCCTCCTTCTCCTCCTCTTCCTCCTCCTCCTCCTTCTTCTTCCTCTTCCTCCTCTTCCTCCTCCTCCTCCTTCTCCTCCTCCTTCTCCTTCCCTCTTTCCTTTTTCTTCTTCTTCATATTATTATGGTCATCAGTTTATCATTTGAGAAATTGTCCCCAGAGAATAGATTATAAAGTCCCAACTGAGCCCCCAAGCGTGATCCTCTTGTCACTGCCTCCCACATGCCAGGATTATAGACATGTGCCACAATATCTTGCTTATACTTGTTAAGTTATACTTCCTCCTCTCTTTACAGTGTGGATATTCATATGTCAAAACACATTTCACAATTTATTAGGTCTGTCTTTGGAAATTACCAAACAAACAAAGAAGCTCAAAAAACAAAGCAAAATGAAAAGCACCATAGACTCAATTTTCAGCCTAGCCCATGAGTTTGAAATATAAGGTACAGAAACAAATTGCAGTGTAAAGACAGAAAAGAATGTAATTTTTTTTAAAGAGTGAAAAGATTGTTTTGTTATGTTTGGTTGGCATCTCTTGGAGGCCTGCTCCTTTCTGGAGGTTAACAGAGGGGGATGACTCTGGGGAGAGCTGAGTTGGAAGAGGGGAGTTGAGAGGAATGGAGGGAGGGGAAACTTGCTTAGTATGCATTGTATGAGAGAAGAATCTATTTTCAATAATTTTAAAAAATCCTCCCTGTTAGTAGATGTATACATGTGGATGTTTTGTGGGCATCTGGCAAAGTAACTTTGAAGGATATTTCTCTTTTGCTGGAACAATTCTGCTCTTTCCATCTCTTTTGACCAGTGTACACTTTAGATAAAAACAATTCAGTTCGCTCCTATAATACATTCTCCAGAAATGAAAAAGAAGGGAAGAAGCCCACTCAGTACGATGAATTGTATATAGTGGATATGAAACATAAGTGTTGCTCTGAGATTTCTGGCCGTACATTTGAGCATGCAGCATAAGCAAGCCTTACTCTGATTCACATGCTCCTAAAGATCATTCACCGAACCAGTAGATAAAAGTGCACTAATAAAAAATTTTAAATATGTAAGCATTCTTGATTCAAGAAACTAGAAATATTTTCCCCAAAGGTCTATATACTGAGGTCAGAAGTAGATGTTAAAAAATAATAATTTATTCTAAGGTCTTATAAAAATATCAGAAATTCCAGGGGAAGTAATTCCTGAAATCTCTGTAGAGGAAAATAGTACAATGACTTAATAATTTATTAAACCAAGAAATGGATGTCACGTATTCAAGTTGCCAAATTTTATGACATGCTTTAGACAAAAATAAATAAATAAATAAATAGATAGATAGATAGATAGATAGATAAATGTTTAATTTAATTCATCCTGGTTTTTATGCTATATATTTTAGTGTAAACACAAATATTTTATTGGAATATGATGTAAACTACATATTGTTTTGATTCCCCAACTTCTATGTAGTATGACAGATGATCATTTTTTAAACCTGCATTTGGAGTATTGGGTGTATGAAGGATGCAGCAGTAAGCTATCTTCAAGAATGCTTCCCAGAGAACCTAATCCAGTCTTTAAAATATTTAAATATATGAATGAAAAACAAGGAGGACAGGTACCAATGACATCCTATCACCACAATGCTCAGAACGATGAAGCCAAGTTCCAGTTACGAGTCAAAACAAGAAAAATGAAGCTTGAAATATGCAAGCCAGTTCAAGCTTTGCAATTCTATTTAATATTCACTAAAAGTATTCTAAAAAATCAGGTCCTGCACTTTATACTTTCATTGTGCATTTTCTGCCCCTTTAAAGCTGTTATTCACTAACTTTAAGCCAATGATGGAAATATTTCTATAGTTCATCAAGACAGACTGTAAGCAGGGATGAAAAGGGCACTTAATGTGGCAATAACTGATTGAAGAATATGCAGAATTAGAATAAAAGAGGAAATCTCAGGACTTTCCTAAAGGGGTGGGCATACACTGAGACATAATGCTACTAGGGGAGAGAGGGGTTTCATTTTACATTATTAATATCCTTGATAAAAGATTTTAAAAACAGACCCAAGGGTCATTTTACCAGAGATTGATGAAAAGAAAAGGGAGGAGTAAGTTATAAATCAGCAGCTGGCAATAGGAGGGAGATGGGGAAGACAGGAAAGCACACCGTTTTAACTTAGAGTAAAAGACAGCAAGCATGTTCAGCAATGGAGCAGGCAAGCAGCTGTGTACTGAAAGGGTGATGGACTTTAGAGAAACACCAAGAAAGCCCAGAGTGTTGGGAAAGCATGCATAGGTCAGTATCTGTAAGAAAAGGAGACAAAAAGAGTTAGGGTGTGGGATGCAGTTAGATAGCTCAGTAAGAAATGAGGATTGCTGCTAAGACTGAAGAGCTGAATTCTATTCAATGACTAAGTGGAAAGAAAAAAAATTGATTCCCTCAAGTTGTCCTCTGGCATGTTTATGCACACATATGGATGTACACACACGTGTGTGTGCACACAGACATACACAAAAAAAGGCAAAGTACACTGAATTGAGTTATGTTAAAACTCAAAAAATTGGGAGGTTTAGTGGTGCTACAAGGTAGATGTTATACAAGCAACCCTCAGCAAGGGGCTTCTGGGAAAGGACGTACATCATCTTACAAAAGGGTAAATATTCCTTCCCTTTCCTAGGCTTGCCTTCTGGTGAATCAGATTTTACTGGGAAATAAACCCATGGACTGATAAGAGACCACCCAGCTGGATTAATCCTTCAGGAAGGAGACAATAATAAGTAATAAGTAATGTTTTAGTCTTTGGAGCAGATCACAATGCAGTATCTGCAACAAGGTCAGAGTTAAAAGCCGGATTTCATTTTTTTTTTTTTTTTTTGACCAGGAGGAGGTGGCTTTCCATTAACGGGCCTCAACTAAACCCAGACATCTTTAAGAGTTACCAGGGAACCAGGAATTGGGGTCCTAAGCAATCCATGATGGCATAGTCCAATCTCATTGGAAACCAATGTTACAAATTCCAGTAACAGTAAGAGCTAACATAACATGCTGGGTGGGGAAACTGAACCAAAATGTTTCAACTTCATCATTCAAAAAAAAAATAGATTCTAAGTAAATGCAAAATATTTTTCTTTCTTATTTGGAATCTTTTTGATTTGTTAATAATCATTTTTATTAATTTTCTGTGAGTTTTATAAATTTATTATATATATTGATCATATTCAACTCCAACTTTCCTTAACTCTTCTTCCTACATCTATCCCACTTTCCTAGCTCCTCTTGCCCACTTATCACCTCATGCTATTTGCATACCTTTGGGTGTAATGCCAACCACTGGAGTATGGAAAACCTACTACAAGGGGCACTATTTAGAAAGAGAAACTGGCTCTACTTACTGTATAAGTTATCATCTGTCTGTAGTTCTTCTGTTAGGGCTGAAGCGTCATGAACCACATCCCACTCTCTGATAGAATACTGACTGGCTCAAATTTTTGCAAGTCTTTTGCAGGCAACACAGCTGCTATGAGTGTGAGTGCAAGCAGTTCTGTTGTACCCAGAAGACACTACTTCGCTACGTTTCTTTTCAACCTCTGGCTGTTAGTATCTTCCTGTTCCCTCTGCCATGATCGTGTTAAGTAGTGTGGCATATATGCCCTGGAACCTCAGTGAGTAGTATGGCATATATATATCTATTTGTAGTTGAGCATGCCACAATCATTTATTCTTTCTGCATTAGCCATCATCTACTGAATAAAGACATTTCTCTGATGAGGTCTGAAAGCTGCACTAATCATTGGGGACAAATAAATGGATGTAGAAGACAGCTTGCTGCTTATGCAATCAACAAAATAATTGTACAAGGTCCAACACTGGGGGCTGTGAGCAAACAAACCATTGATTCTTGGTGACATTTGCAATATCAGCCATGTATTTGCTTCAATGAAGGAGGCCATAAGTCCAACCAGAAAGTAATTAGTGATCTCCACAATATGCTTGCCACTATGCTGAGACAAGTGTCATTATTACAACTTATATGATTCACAGTAAGACTGCTGTTGATACGCCCTGCCCCAATAGCCTGCATAGAGCTTTCAGTATTATGAGATACAGTGAGAAGGAAGATCCTGGTCAGTAGCAACTTGATTTCTCCGTATCCTGTTGATTAATGTGTTATGTCTTTAACAATAGGGTCTCATCAGGATGGCCTAGTGGACAACCAAGAGCAATTCCATAGTGCACATAGTTGCAAGGGCCTCTGGAATGCCACTGAACAATTCAAGAGAAATAACCCACACTCAAAACCATTTTTTTTTAACTAGGCAACTTATGATTTCTAGTATGACCCTAGTCCCCCTCCCCTGATAAGTGTAATGGTAATAAAATTATTTTGCATCAAGATACTTATATATACATACATATATATACACATATATACATATATGTATGTATGAGTATAGGATATGTGAAACTTATAGTAAGTTTCTATATGCCATTTTCAAGAATGCTTAGTGTCATCCCTCTCACTAATCCCTCCACTCTCTGACCCTTTTCTCTCTCTCTTTGTACTTATACTTCCCTTCCCATTATGGCAGTTTCTGATTCATACAACCTGTGTTCTACTACCCGCCCCTTTAAGATTTTTTGCTTTTCCATACAAATAGACCATTTCTAGTTTGTGAAATTTTATAGCTTCTCCATAGTAAGCACACATACTGGAAGATTCAAAGTTAAAATCCACTAATAGTTGAGAATGCCGTAATTGTCTTTCTGGGTCCTTGCCAGCATTTGCTGTCTTTTATTATTTTAATCTTAGCCATTCTGAGTAGGGTGAGATGAAATCCTGAAGTAGTTTTAATTTTAATTTCTTTGGTGGAGTAGGTGAATATGTTTTAAAATATATTTCAGCTATTTGTATCTCTTCTTTGAGAATGATGTTCAATTCCATAGTGCTTTTGTAATAGGGTTGTTTCTTTTCCAGATGGTTAGTTGTTCTACCATATAACCCAGTTATACTCCTTGTCATATTCTTTAAGGTCTCAACATCCTGCTCCACAGATATTTGCTCAGCCATCTTCATTGCTGCCCTATTCAAAATAGCTAGGAAATGGAAAATATAAATGTTCTCAACAGATAAATGGATAATGAAAATGTGGTGCATATACGCAATAGAAGGCTATCAAGTTGTACAGAAAATGAAATCATGAAACCTTCAGGTAAATGGATGGACCTAGAAAATGTCTTGAATGAAGTAATCTAGATGCAGAAAGACATAAGGTGAATGGTTTCCCTCTTCTGTAGTGCATAGCTCCAAATCTTGAGATGAGTGTACAATATTAAGTAACCACAGAAACCAGGAGAGTATAAAAGAGCCGTAAGTGGAGAGGGGTTTGGAAGAGGAATAGAAGTAATATGAAATGGGCAACAGAATAATGGAAAGAGGGCCCCATCTGAAAAGGAGCTAAAAAGGACAATACAGAAAAGGGAAAATGACAAATAACACCAAGATTTTTTTTATATAAAATGTCAAGTAATCACATTATTTTATATTTATCTAATATTATACATTATATATGTAAATATCTACATAATATATATGGATATATATTTATATATCTTAAAGGAAATTAAGCCTTAAGTCACTTAGGCTAACAATGCTCCTACAAAGACCATAGACTAACAAAACTTCATACCAGATATGAGAAATTTCATTTCATATGGTTTGTTAGAGTGACTCACAAAATAATATGAATTATGAATGTAGCCCTTAGCTGGCTCTCAGTGACTGAAAGTTGGCCCCAATAGCTAAATACATCACACACTTAGGGCACGGAACTCTAGTGATTAGAACTGGTCCTGACCTTAAAGCCTCTTTCCTACAGTCTAGCTCCCATTGTTCCGAAAATACTATGGAAGTGGCCAAGTGAAAGAAACAACAGTGCTACTCAGATGCAACATCAGTGAAATGTAACAATTTCCAACATGGAGAGATAGACATAAAGGTACAATGAGTGGCACTTACTTGTTCATAGCAACCAATAACTGTCTAATTGGTCTTAATGTCCACTCAACTGTACTGCACACCTAGCCAGTTTCCTGATGCTAGTGAAGTCATGTATCTACCACTGCTACTTTGCTAGACCAACATAATTCCTTATTAGATGCTAAATCTTATTTTTATACCCACATATAAGTGTAGCCACCATCCTTCATTAATGAAGAGATCATCACAGAAAACCACAACTTAAGCCAGTGCAGAGATCAATTAATTGTAAGGAGTCCAGCACCAATAGATACATCTACATCACCCCTCCTGTTTCTATGGCTCAGGGAACATCACAGAAGACAGGGAAGAAAGATCATAATATTGAGAATGTCAGGAAGTCTGTTTAGTTTTATAAGTCCCTTGTGCATTCTAAAAACAAATCCTCTGTCATATCTTCGGCTGGCAAACATTTTTTTTTTCTTAACCTGTATCTATGTTTTCAGTTGATTAACAGTTTCCTTTGATGTACAGAAGCTTTTTCAATTAATGAGGTCATGCTTTAAAAGGATACATTTTTTTTCATTGCTTATATGTAGGTGATTTGCCTATAGGTATGTCTGTGTACCAGAGATGCTCCTAGTGCCCAAGGAAACCAGAATAATGCATCAGATCTCCTAGAACTGAGGTTACAGATGGTTGTGAGACACCATGTGAGTGCAGGAAATTGAACCTGGGTCCTCTGGAAGAGCAGCTGGTGCGCTTAACTGCTGAGCCATCTTTCCATTCAGTGAGGTCCTACTTTTAATTATTTGTCTAATTTCTTGAGCAAGTCACCCAAGGACTACTCAGAAAGTCTTTGCCTGAGCCTGTATCCATAGAAATATGTCCTAATCTTCTAGAAGTTTTATGTTTTGGGTATGACATTAAGGTCTTTTATCAATTTGTAATTTATTTGTGTGTAGAGTTAGAGAAAATTAGCAAGTTTTATTCTTTTGTAGGTATCCAATCCACCCTGCCCCCAGAACAACCCACTGTTAAAAATGCTTTGTTTTCTATAAGGTATGTACATATATTTGGCATTTTTGTAAAAAAAGAAAAAAAAAGACTGTAGTTGTGTGGTCTTTGCTTGTATTCTATTGATAAATTTGTCTGTTTTCATACCAATATCACCTTGTTTTTATTACAATGTCATTGTAGTATAACTTGAAATGAAAAGTTACAGAGATATCGTGATAGCTATGGCAGGGTTTTGCTGTTTTGGATTATTTTGACTATCTGAATTTTGTATTTTAATATTAAATTTGATATTTTTATCTCAATTTCTGTGAAGAATTGTGTGATAATTTTGATGGGTATTGAACTGAAGGTCTAAATTTCCTTTGGTAGGATAGACATTTTTGTGTTAATCCTACCAATCTAGAATAAGGGGAGGTCTTTCATAATCTGGCACCTTTTTTAGTTTCTTTTCAATGTGTCTTAAATTTTCATTGTATGGGTCTTTCACTTTTTTAGATTAATGTCAAAATATTTTTGAGGACATTCTACAGTCAGACTGTAAGAGTCAAGGAAATATTTGAGCTCATTGCAAATATGACTATGACTATAAGTGGTTAATTCATGGAAGTAAGAAGGAATCAGACATGCAACTTACCACCTTTGTGGCCTAGAATACTTATTTAACTTTCTTAAGAACAGAAAACATTTTCTACAGATAATATAGGTGGTACCAAATGTTGCATAAAGTTAGTATAAAATTAGCTACTATGGTATATGAAAAGTTCCCATTAAATAGCATTAAAAATTTTAAATTACATCTATTCCCCCGTGAATAGTCACATACATTTTCCTGTCGGTACCTGTGGAATTGTTTGTCTTAAAGGGTATATGAGATTAGAATTTTGAAATGAATATATGGGTTTCAGACATAAGAACGCTCAACTCCATTCACTACTGTTTTGTAGCCTGTCCTTTACTGTCTGATAATTGTTATCAGAACTTACTCTTCTACTTAATGTTTGCTTTTTCCTCATTGACCATGGACACTTGCAACAGCAAGGTGTAAGAACACCAAGTTAACTTACATTGCTATGCAGTTTTAAGATAAGTAGGGTTTAATGTGAGTGGAATTGAACTTGTAAAGGATATGGGTTAGTATAATTGAGCAGGCAGAGATGTAACATAAGCTATGATTCTCATGTGCAGAGGCCACTGGAGAAATGAGAAAGTTATTCAAATGAACTGTACTGTTCCAGAAGCATGGGATGTCATGCCTTGCCACCCATGATAGTGACAGAAGCTATGACCTCTACTTTACTTCTCTAAGTCTTTCCAAACTTTGGAGGATCCAAGCTGCCTTGTGATAGTGACTATTAACTACCAACTTGAAGTGCTCTAGTATCAGCTCGGAGACAATGTCTTGACTTGGGCATGCCTGAAGGAATTTTTAGACTGGGTCAACTGAAGTAGAACTCCCCACCTTAGAAGGATGTGGCACAGTTCTGGGGCATGAGGTCATACAAAGGAAAGAGCGAGCTGAGCACTGTCAACCCACTCTGATCCTGCTTGGATGCGTTGACAACTGCCATATTTATCACACTGTAACTGTCATCAAATTGACAAAGAAAGCGCTAGTTCAGCTGATTTTTCACATTTTGTCACACAAAAAAAGTAGCAATAACTGACACCTGTATTCAATCAAACGATGCTCTATGACACTCCCCTTGCTTCAATTCATGTGAACAGATTTACAGAGAGCTGTGGGTGTATCTGAAAACAAAACAAAGGTGCTGCCCAAGGGCACAAGGTCCCAGTCTGAGTGACTTCTCAAGAATAGGAAAAAGACTGCTCGGGAGAGAAAGACTGTCCACCATAAGACTTCCCACTCATTAGCATACTGTAGCTTAATACAGGCCCTCCGCAAACTTACCACCACCCCTCAAGATAGGATTTGAGGCCAACCTGTCACCTCTTCTTTCCTCAATGCCAGGATTCAATAAAACCACTGACTCCCATTAACATTTGTCTCCTAAGATTTTGACAGAGCATCTGACTGGCAGCAAGAACCTTGGATTTGGTAAACAGTAGAGCTGGTCTGTACTTGCTAAAACCATAGGTGTTCGGTAAACCTAGAGACTGCTGCCTTTAAATGTTGTGTGCCAAATTTTCATGTAATATGGGAATAGGGGGGAAGTGTGTAATATAAATCTCATGCACTTAGATGCTTAGAAAATGATGAGAGAGATATCAGAAATGATTTGGTACCTTAAGGTAATATTACTTCTATTAGAGAAGCTTGGGCCTCTTAATGGTCACACTTTCTCATTCTCCTTCAAGGAAGGGGCCTCCTCTGCTCACAGCATATAAGCAGGGTTGTGCCTTGTCTTCAGTCTACATCAAGGACGTCACAACATTACTGAGAGATAACCACTTTATTTACTGTTAGAAAAAGCTTCTAGCTTCTAGTTCTCTTGGCCAGATGCATTCTTTTCTCTATCAAGTCATAGGCAAATTCAAAAAGCAATGTTGTTTATTACCAAGTGGCTCATTGTTTCTGCTTTTCTTCTTGCCTATAAATCTTTCTCTCACCCAATCTATGACATACCAAATCCATGCCTCCATGAAACTAAATTCAGTGATAGTTATTTTTGTCTAGATGCCAGGAAATGGTTCTAAGTGCCATGATTTTGTTAACAGTACCAGTCTGAGCTCTGCCCTCCTCATTACCGTATTATCAGCTCTTTTTTTTTTTTTTTTTTTTTTTTTTTTTAACTTTTAAGCACTGTGGGATAGAGGAAAGGGTGTTTTCTGGCTCAAAATTAAATTTTAATCCTGACTTTACCACTACATTCTTTGATGTTAGGCACCTTAACTGTTTTTCTTATCTGGAAAAATATGAAAAAGTTGATGCATGACTCATGTTGAGTGATATTTTTTCCTACTATGTGTGTAAAAGTCTCTGTGCCTCAGAGACAGAATGAACAACAGGCCCAAACTAATAACTCCACCATCTTGGCAAACCAATAAGTGAAGTGAGATCACGTAAGTGAATATGAACAGGGGTCACTTACCGGAGCAGCAGTCACTCAAAGCCAGGTGTGTCGTCCAAAAGCCTATCCCACTATGGTTGGTGCAACCCTGGAACTCTGTACCATTTAAGACAGCATGACAGACCAGATAATCGCTGCTCTCAACAATTCATCACTGCATCTATAACTTTGCAGCAGGTCCCTGCAAATTTTGCAAGTTTCAGATTTTTCTACTTTTTGAGTCTCAGGATCTTCCCCCCAGAGGGAATGTTTCAGTTGAGAAAATTGCAACCCAATGCTGTATTAAGTGAAATGGTGTGCACAAATATTCAAGTTCCACCCTCTGATTTGGTGATTCAAAAGCCTTCATCCTTTTTAGGTATTTCTGGCAAGCTCTGCTGTCTGGCAGATGGAGCCCTTTTCTTTTTCTTCACAGATATTTAGCTGAAATACAGTCTCCATGAAATGCTCTTGTGTAGACATATATAGATGGTGGGTTGCATAGTCACAGAAGTGACCTATGTCACTAATAATGAGCTTTCCCATGTCAAGAAAAGCAGGATGCAATCAGTTAGAAGTAAGAATTTATATAGCTGGAAGTGCGTTTCAATCCATCATCATTTCCAACCCATTTGATAATTATCTTTCCTTTATTTATGTTTTTCATATGGTAAGGACAAGATTAGAAGAGGCCTTCCTTTGCAGAACTTTTATCATTTTCTTGTTTTGGGGATTATAATAAAATTACATCATTTCTCCCTCCCCTTTACGGCCTCTAAACCTTCCCAAGGACCCCTCATTGTTCTTTCTAAATTCATGGCCTCCTTTTTCATTAATTGCTGTTACTGTGAATCTTAACCACAAGAATTTAAAATTCTAGAAGTGGGTAGTAGCTTACACACACACACACACACACACACACACACACACACACACACACACATCTCAGAACCCTCCACTCCATTACATCCATTGCATAGTCATAAAAGCATTGTGGGGATCATGGAAATGCAGCAAAGATGGTCTAATTTGTTACAGCTCCCATGTGTTTTATTTGAATAGAGGCTGAAAAGATGTCTGCTTTTGAGTTGCCTAGATGTGGCACTTGTTACAACAACAATAAGCTGAAGTCCATAGCCTCATTAAGTAAACTGAAGCTTCACTATCTACAAAAATTCCACCTAACCAAACTTAAAATGGTACAGAGGCAACGTTCAACATACCACATACCAATATATTAGTAGATTCATATTAGACTGCACAAGGGATACTGTAGAAATTAAATGGCTTCCACTTTGAAAATGTATTAAGCTTTCAAACACCTTGAATTTATTAATAAACTAAGGAAATTAAATGGTTGAAGAAATTTTCTAGTTTGCAATTGAAAATTACAAAAAAAAATATTTTAAAACCAGAGTATGTGTCAGTGAGAAAATTTGTATTCTTCCATATCTTCCAAATATTAAAGCATGGTTTACCAAATTTAGTCCTTAATTCAATTTAATAATGAATTGTCATGAAAGAGTGACCATTGCCTCTGTTAAGATGGATAATGGCCCATGATTTTATTCTATATGCACAGTTTTTGGAGATTAAGGTCTCAATTCAATGTTTAAGTTTGCCTATTACAGAAAAAAAATATATTTTGAGACAGAATTATAATTTGTTCAAACAAATACTTGATTATGGAAGTGGAGATGTTTTAAGTCAAATTCCAGATCCACTATTTAAATGTCATGTAAATTCATATAATTTCTCTAAAATCTCCAGGTTTCCTTTCCTTACTAATTAAAGGTGCATACAATTTATTTATTTTGTTTGTTTAATTATTTGTATGAAGTCCACAAATACCCCTAGATGAATTAAACAACACGTGCTATATAGCACATGTAGCCTTTGTTTGTCATTCAGCACAAAGTAGCTAGTATTAGCTTTTACAGACCCACCTACTGTTTTAAATACTATATTGAAACCTGAGGCAAAGATTATATTGAGATTCTATGTGGAAACTTCATCAGATCCTCTTTGGGAAGGAGAAGCAGGGAGGAACTTGTACCTGTCACCTGATTGTTGTCCACAGACACAGAGGGAGATTAATTTCTTTATATAAGGGGCTTCCAAAAGGCTGCTGCCACTGGGAGCCCAGTCCTCAGAACAGGTTATTGGTGATAAAGTGAGTTCCTTTCCATAATTCTGCTTTAAAATCCTGTTACACTTTGTTTGAAGGTGTTAAAAGAGAAATTGTTTCTGGTGACCTTCTAACTAGAAAGAGATATTATTCCTTTATAAAAATATATTCTGTATTATAGAGAAAATATGTCAGAACCAATTTTTTTGAATTAGAGCTGCAAGAAGGTACATAGAAAATTACTTTAACTACTGCATTTAAAATGGCCCAGAGATGTCTGGCAAAATGAAGCTCATATGTTAAGGAAAAGAGATGTATGGACTGAATTTTTCCCCAGAAAATGACTGAGAATATTCAGTGGACTAAGAAAAATTTTCATAAGAGTAGCACAAAGTTGTTGCAAATGCTCAGTAGTGGTAAATCTGTTTAGAAAATGGTGAAGAAAGAATTAAAAAGGGGAAGCACACCTGACTGTTGAAAGGGGAATAAATGAAAGGTCAGCATTAGTAAGAGTCTTTAATCATGACAGGCCTACCTATAACTATGGGGCAGGCATTGATTGCCATTGTAAAAGTGTCCAGCACTCAAAGTGGGTTGGCAGGATTTCAAATGAAGTCTGCTAGGCCCTTGGCTGCCAATCAGTCCCAAAGTACTGGGATATCAAGGATATACAACAACAAGATATTTTTAAAACTAAGTTGTTTCTTTTAAATCACTACTTATATAAAAGAGTACATTTGATTCCAACTTATCAATTAATATGAAGTACAAAAAATTAAAATATATCAATTATTGTAGAACCAAAAATGCAAATAAAAGAGCATTAGTGCTCTAGCAGCTAGTGCCAAGGTTTAATCCACATTGGTGATAAAAATAAGCATGAGTCTGTGGGCCCATCTGGAGGCTCAGAGCTTGTGCAGGGGAGCGCTATAAAACTGTGAACTGAAAGAGGCACAGAATTAGACATGTTTATAATGTCCATCCAGGTCAGCAGGAGAACAACTATGGTCATCAAGCTACCTTGAGATTAGTAGTAGTAGGAATACTCTGTTCTTGACAAAGTAATGTGTGTGAGACTAAAATATGGGTAAAGGTGTGGGATAAAGAATCAAGTAGAAGCACAGCTTCAGTGTCTATGTTCCTGGGTGACCTTCCTATGACTCTGAGACCTGAGATGGTAGAATACAGTGAAAATGAGAACACTCTCCTGCAAAAGAGAAAAAACAAAAAACATAAAACCAACTACATATGACTTCTTAGCAGCATCAAGTGTTCCAACACCTGAGCTTTGGGCAACATTCAATTGCAAATCCGTGTTAAATCGAGTGACTGGCTAGTCCAAAGGAACACATTAAACAGAAAGGACTCGTTTTAGGCTGGGTAATTTCATTAAGTTACTCTTACACTCTTAATTTAAATAAAAGTTTTTTAAAAAGTCCTGTTGGATTAGTTATAGAAAAATTTGAATTACTTGACCAATTCATCTTGTTTTCTTTTAAAATTGTTTTTATTTTAAACTTTTGTAAAATAAAAATTCCTGACCTATTTTTAATTATACAATTATATAATGTTAAGAGCATTAAAATATTTTCAACTCACAAAATAAAAATTCTCCATTCATTAAATAAGGATCAATCCCCTATCTATCCTTCTAGCATCCCACATTCAGCTTTATTCTTCTAAATTTGACGCTTTTGAGTACTACCTATGAATAGCATGATAGCATTTGTCTTTTTTCAGTTGGTTTCTTACATATAATATAGTATCCTCAAATTTCACCCATATTATTAAATGTGACAGGTTCTTCTACTTTTCTAAAGCTAACATTCCACTACTGAAACTAGACTTGTGATCAGATATAGGAGTAACATAACTGAATGCAGGCATCACATAAACCCAAAGAGAAAATGGAAAGAGCAAAATATTTCTCAACATATGATGACAACAATTAATTTTAAACCCTGAATAAATCTAAAGTATTTCTGGCAATACTCACTACTATGTACTAAGAAATCACTACATCCTTCACTCTGAACATTACACTGAGTGTGCAATATGATGTGTAACACCAACACATGCTAAACTCAAGCCTATTGTGCATTATGAATCACAGTATGTTCTACTGTACATGCAAAATTTCCTGATCTAATAAAAATATGTTAGTTAACTGTAAGAAATAAAGACCTATAAGGATTTCCTATGTTCATTCTCAGAGGTATGCATCAAATTAATATAACTTGATTACAAGGTATATGAATATTTAATTTATAAATTTCTTTTGAGTTACTGGTTCAAGTTTCATGAAAAAAAACTCATTCAGTGGATTTTGATTTGAGATTGAGACAGAATTTCTGGAGATTGCTGATAAAGCTTAATATGTCATTCTGACATTTTTGGATAAGCATTTAAGAAAAGTGGTGTTCTCAGCAATGATAATTACAAAATCATATTAGATGAGGGAGGATGGATAAAACAAAATCATATTAGCAATATACTCCTTAGAATGTTGGAGATACATCATTGTTTGAAAGAGAAATTAGCCCCGTAATTTCTGGTATTTAAGCTGTTTGATCCTCAGTTGGTAGTGCTGTTTTAAGAGGCTGTGGGGAGGTGCAGTCTTGCTGAAGAAAGTGCATCATTAAAGGCAAGCTTTGAGTGCTCATAGTCTGGCCCACTTCCTGTTCACTCTCTGCTTCCTGTTTGCAATTGAAGATGTGAGCTCTCATATTCCTGCATCTGATACCATGATATCAGTTACTGCCTTGTCTCCCCATCATTATGAGCTCAAATATGCTCTTCTTTCCATAAGTTCCCTTGATGTATTTTATCACAACAGAAGTGTAATTGACGCAGATGCTGTATTGCTGACATGTCAAATACTCCACAAAGTAGAACCAATTTGTTCCTTTTTTAGGTTTCATTTATTGTATGCATGTAAATACTTTGTTCTCTTAAGTAGACAAGACACAAGTCTTACACTTTTTTACATTTCTGACTCTTTTGGATCTAAACTGTGAATTATTGGGGGAACTATATTATTACTGGAGTCCCTAGGACTGAGTCTTGTTCTCAGTATAAACATTTTCCTGAGTAAAAGAAAATGGCATAATATGGAAAGAAATGAAAATTTTTCCTTGTCCACAATTTGGGCCAAAATGGGTAACAAAAAAATTTCAGTCTCTGTCTTGCTCATAGTAGTGTCACAACTTACAGAAAAAAAACAGGAACAAGAATTGTGCAGATGAGGGTGAAGATTTCTCCTGGAGCCAGGGCCCTACAGATAAGCTATTCTCACTTATAGATGGATGTAGTGGAACCCTAACTCCCAGGTCTCATAACCCTTGTTCTCCTACAGTATTTCATGAATCATTAATGAGACATGGAGGAAAAATCAGGGCTTTTAACTACTTTATTCATCATCTTAAAATATCTGAAGCTTTCCATAATGCAGTTTTAATGAATGAGCAAACCCTAATACAGAATTTACTAATTCTTTGCAAGTCCCATTTCTACTTTAAAATATGTGACATTTTACTTGTCAAGAATATATGTCCTTGCTACTTTCTTAGTTGATTTAAAAATGACTGTCAAAAACGGCACAAAAAAAGGTGAGTAAAAAAGTTATGAAGATTGTTGTGACCCTTGGGACAGAGTGCAGCCTTTATAGAACCTTCATCAGTATCACCATCACCATCTTTATCATGTAATCAAATAAAGAGGATTGTGTTTGTCAGAAAAAATCAAAGCTTCAACCTTGCTACCTGTCTTGCTACCAGGTTTGGTTGTCTCTTATCTCCTCTTTTAGGAAGTGAACTATTGGCAGAGTGTAGACGGCAGTCCTGAATTTGTATTACTCTGGAAGGAGGCTGGGCCTCACTTTTTTACTGAGGTGTTTTTCACTTGGATTTCAATTCAAACCATCCAAACTCTGCCACTGGATTGATGGGGGGCGGAGGAGGAATGTAGGCAAAGACAAAAACATGCTACTTAAGCATATGTAATTATTAATATTAATTGTCTGTTTAGCAGAATCCAGAATCACAGAAAAGACTAGACTCTGGTCTTCTCTTCCATGAATTATCTAGAATAGGCAAGTCCAGGTGAGAAGATACACCCTATGATTGGGTGGCAACATTATGTGGGCTGATCTTGCAGACTAAATATAAAGGAAAAATTAGCTGAGCATGAGCCTTTGTTTCTCTCTGGTTCATGGCTGTGGATACCATGTGTTCTTCATGTTCCTGCCACCATGCCTTCCCTATCATGAAGGACTACATCTACCCACTGTAAGAACACAATGAAACCTTTAAGTTGACTTTGTCACTATGGCCTGAAATATGATTAATATAGTATAAGAAACCCTTTAGTTAGCTTCAAAATATGACTAATGCTAACAGTGTTGCACAAGCGGCCCACAACATGGAAAATGATTTCACCAACAGGGACTTTATACAAAGTAACTGAATTACAAATTTATTTGTACAAATTCAAATTGTACTAGTTCATCTCAGTGTTAGAATGATACCTGACATACAAACCATTCCTACCTCTAAGAAAGTTGTCCCTATCAGTAGTATAAAGAAAGTTAATATTTCCCACAAAATACCTTTAATTAAAATCAACAAACTTTAATACTACAGGAGCAAAGCCTTGCTTTATAACCTTAAAAAGTTCTTTTTCTCTGGATTTCTATTTCTGTGTAATAATAATGTTACATGAATGAACTTCTTAATTTCTCACTTAACTCTCTTAAAATATATTTTATTCAAAATATATTTAAATATGTGAAGTATGTGAAGTGATGTATATGGGAAAATTGGGCCAGATGATGGACCTGTGACCATATGATTTCCTAAATGTTACAACAAATTTTGTATCACTTATATTTCAAAGAAAATTATAAATGAAGAAGCTAATTACATCCTTCAGTTAATCCACTGTGCTAAAAAAATAAAATATTGTAAATTTTGGTGATATTTTATTTGTATGTTAATAAAAAAGTTTGCCTGGAGATCAGAGGACATAGCCAGTCATAAACAAAAGTTAGGCAGTGGTACCACACTGCCTTAATCTGATCACATGGCAAGCAGAGTCCCTGTGTGTTCATGTATATACTAGGGACAACCAAGCGTGGTGACACACACCATTAATCCCAGTACCAACCATAGAGACCTGGAGGTCTGTACAGAAAGGCAGTAACAAGGAAGTGAGGTGCCTGGGCTAAGAGCCAATGAGAGGGCAGAACAGCAAGGCAATAAAAGCCTGGGTAGACAAGAAGTAGCTCTCTCTTGGGAAGCTACTGTGACATGGTGACCTAAGGTTAGCTGGTGACTCTCACTATTTCCCTGATCTCTATGGCTTTCAGTCCTACATTTGACTGTGTTTCCTATTTTATAAGACTGTTTAGAAATTTGTCTACAGTAGATGGTAAGCATCCCAAAGAAAATATATCAATTCTGCCTTTCACATACAGCAAATATGTCATGGGTATTTAAAGGTTTAAAGCAGGAAGCATGCATGGCGTTTTTATTTTCCTATTGTTCTAACTGGAATAAAACCCTCGCCTTGTATTTTGCATGCAATAGGGCATAGGCTGCACTTCTCTCATGGCCTTCATTAATCTACATTATACTTTTATCAAAATATTTTGATGAAAACATCAGATTTGAGGGTGCTCAGCATGGAGATAAGCCCAGGGTTAGGAAGACATACTATACTGTATGATATAATACATGTTTCGTTTTGTTTTTTAGTTTTTGATAATAATTCCCACCTATAATTAAATTAAAGTCAGATAAAGGTTATAACTTCTGAAATTCATAAATACTATAGAGAAATCAGTTCATGTTGTTTCATCCATCATCTCACACAAGAGTCTTAAACTTGGTACATACCAAGTAGCAGGTGAAGCTGGACTCTGCTCAACTCTTGCTACTTGTTTTTCATTGATTTGTTTTCTTTCCCATTACAACTATGTCTAACTGTACACCAAGCCATTATAAATTAACAAGTATTATATTAATTATGTCGTGAATAGCTGAAGGAAATGCTGGCAGAGACATAAATTCCACTCAAAATTCTTCACTCAATCTTCCCATGCAACATTACTTTTAATTCATTCTAGAATTACACAGGCATTAGCAAGGTATATAATTATGATAGTGGTATTCTATAATATTAGGAAGTCATATAAGTGTTAGGATTGCTATTTCAAATGAAGAAAGATTGAAATCCCCATTCTATTAAACTTAATTATCAAAGAATAAGTTACCTCAATAGCTCTCCCCAAAGTCTACATATACAATTTACCTTAGAATATACCACATCCTGAACAGTAGCAAATATATCTGTATCAGAAATATCAAAGAAATCTAATGGGTATTCTGAATAAATACAGCACAGGAGATAAGTTTATGCATGACTGTAGAACATAAATGTAGAGGTAAAAACTCAAAGATAATTTTAAATGAGTTAAACTTGTAGAGTATTTGTCAATGTAAATCTTCATATTCTTATTTAATACTTAGGTTTATACTTCAACATGTTGCCATGTTTTATTATAATAGGGCATTTTCAAACAAAATCTAAATTAAAAAATCAAGATGAATTAATGTTTAATGTAGTAAAAATGGCCCCCATAAGTCCATAGGGAGTGGCACTATTAGGAGGTTTGGCCTTGTTGGAGTAAGTATGCTTTTTTGGAGAAAGTGTGTCTCTAGGGAGTGGGCTTTGAGGTCCCAGAAGCTCTAAACCAGGCCTAGTGGCTCACAGTTTATCTCCCTGCTATCTGCTGTTCTGGATAGGGAACTCTCAGCTACACCTTCAGCACCATGTCTGCCTGCAAACTGAGATGCTTCCAGCCATAATGATAATGGACTGAACCTCTGAACTGTAAGGCAGCCACAATTAAATGTTTTCCTTTACAAAAGTTGCCATGGCCATGGCCATGATGTCTCTTCATTGCAGCAGAAACCCTGAAACAGTATCTAATAGTCCTTACTACTTTCTATTATACAGTCACTAGAAATATACTTAGCATCTATTGCATTCAGACTAGACCAAATCATCCACATCTGTAGGACTTCTAATAACAAAAAGGGCAGTTTGCCTGCAAATTCTGTGAGGGTAACAAGATTATCAGGGAATCTGCTTACCAGATTCTACCTCCCCTCTGGGATCCATACTGATAAAGCAATCATTATCACTACAATATGCCAGACACTGTGGGACAGTGGAAAGAGAATATTACATGTTGAAAGGTGGATTATCTGAGTGGCCCATCTATGCATTCAAGCATACCCATCTAAGTTAAATAATACTGAAACTATATACAAAAAAAAAATGTGTTAGATGTTGTAGCCATATTTGCCCATCAGAGATATAATTCCTTACAAAATAAATTTTAAAACTAATAACTCTGTAAACTGATGTCAAGGTTCTTACTTTGGTGTGTCCACCAACCCAAATACTGTCAAACCCCATCCCTATCTCAGTTAATTCTCCCTTGGCAACATACATTATAAAGTCACCCAGCCAGCATTATGAATCCTACAAGCTTATGCACTGGCTTCATCCTTCTAGCACACTAGTCATACTGTGCCAGAGCACAACTCTTTCTTACTACACTCATACTAACTTGTTTTTTCTTGGTCACTAAGTTTTTCCATTGATTTTTTTTTAATTTTATAATTTAATTTAATTTTACATATCAGCCACAGATTCCCTTGTTCTCCCCCCCTTCCCCCCAGCCCACTCCCCATTCCCCTCTCCTGCAGTGCAAAGACTCCCCTGGGGATTGAGTTCAACCTGGTAGATTCAGTCCAGGCAGGTCCAGTCCCCTCCTCCCAGGCTGAGCCAAGTGTCCCTGTATAAACCCCAGGTTCCAAACAGCCAGCAATGAGACAGTAGACCAATTACAACTAATTACAATAATCAAATTTAAACATCAGGTGTTTTGACATATAGTATAAATGTAAAGTTGACTAGAGTTCAAGACTTGGCATAGGATAGTTGCTTTAGAACAGTTATTAAATGAAGGTGTCTTGGTCACCTTTTCAATGCTGTGAAAAAGCACCATAATCAAAATTATAAATGAAAGCATTTAATTTGGGACTCATGGTATCAGAGGTTTAGTCTATGACCATTGTGGGAGACATGGCAGTAGGCAAGCAGATACAGTCTAGAGCAGTACCTGACAGCTTACATAATGATCTTCAAATTGGAGTCAGAGAGAAAGCTAATTGACATAATGTGAGTTTTCTAAAACTCAAAGCCAACCCCAGAGACACACCTCCTCCAGTATGGCCACAACTCCTAATTCTTCCAAAACAGTTCCACCAACTGTGGACCAAGTATTTAAACCTATGAGTTTATGGGAGCCCTTTTTCTTTTTTTGTTTGTTTGCTTGTTTTTAGACAGGGTTTCTCTGTGTACCTTTGCATCTTTCCTGGAACTCACGCTGTAGCCCAGGCTGGCCTCCAACTCACAGAGATCCACCTGCCTCTGCCTCCCAAATGCTAGGATTAAAGGCATGTGACACCACCACCCAGCTTTATGTGAGCCATTTTCATTCTGCCCACCACAGAGGGGCTGTAGCTGTGGTGGAACACCATAATCTAATGCTAGTTATCAAAGAATGAGTTTATTTTGTCTCAAAATTCCACTGGAATATAAGTCCACTACAGTGGGGATCATAGTAGCAAGCCACAGGTATGGCAGCCTGAGAATAGATCTGAGAGCTCACATCTTCAAACACATTTAAAAATAAGAGAGAATGAACTGGAGGTGAGATAAGCCTACAAATTTTCAAAGACCTCTCCCAGGTTATACTTACTCCAGCAAGGTTCTACCTTCTAAAGTTTCCATAACCTCCCCCAAAAGTGGACCAAGTGTCCAAAAGTCCGAGTCTGTGGAGAACATTTCTCATCCAAACTACCACAAGGTGACTTAGAAAAAAAGAAAGCATGTATAAACATTGCAATGCATTGTAGGAAAATGATACTAAGAGAAGTGACAAGAAAAGTAATACAAATGTATGAAGATCCAATGCTGGCAATCCAGTATTTCAACTACATTCTTGTTAAGTTGACTTGATTCAGTTGGCTTCTAAATATGAGTGCAAAAGTACCCACAATTGGTTGATAGTTTGTCTTTAGTATCAGTGGGGAGAACATCATTTCATAAGCACTATGCTTATGAAGAACTACTATGCTTAAAGCAGAATACCATGTGATTGTGTCTCATGTTTCTCTCTCTTTTACATCTTTAAATACATGGGGGCATCACGTACATAATACCCAATTGTAGCTAGAGTTTTCCTGCCTTGCCCACAGTCAGAACAAATCTTTGTCACCCACCAGTCCCACAGCCGCTCAGACCCAACCAAGTAAACACAGAGACTTATATTGCATACAAACTGTATGGCTGTGGCAGGCTTCTTGCTAACTGTTCTCTTATAGCTTAAATTAATCCATTTCCATAAATCTATACCTTGCCACATAGCTTGTGGCTTACTGGCATCTTCACATGCTGCTTGTCCTGGCGGTGGCTGGCAGTGACTCCTTCTGCCTTCCTGTTCTTTCTTTTCTCCTCTCTGTTAGTCCCGCCTATACTTCCTGTCTAGCCACTGGCCAATCAGTGCTTTATTTATAGACCAATCAGAGCAACGCATTTGCCATACAGAACATCCCACAGCATCCAATGTTAACACAGGATAGATTATTAAGGAATGACTGTCAACCTCATTTATTTTTAGGGCCTAAATTGTGCTCATGCTGTATGCAAAACTCTACTGCAGTGATGAAGATCCAACACTGAATAGAATAAAGTCAATTCAGACATAACTGAATAAAAATATGAATTAAGGAAGGAACCATTGTGACACCCAAAAGATAGCATATATCTTTACCTTCTTCTAGCACAAATACATTTCCTAAATAAATAATTCCATATTAAGCAAAGAGTATAATAAAAATGTTCTGAATTTAGGTGATTCCAATGCTACTTCTCGAATTTCATTCTCTATATGAATTCTTAAAAGTCTGTGTATGTATCAAGCTCATATTCTTAATCAATAAAAAGCCAAGCTGGCTTTTTACTATAAGTGATATTATTAATATATACAAAATATGGAATATTCAGAAAGTAGTATTACATCATGTGAGTTTTCATATAACGAAGTGTTGATGTGTGGCAAATGACAAGTAAGCTCTAGAGTCAATTTTCCTAAACTGCCTTGGTGATAGGATTTATTTTGTTATTAAATATATAACTTGGGGATCTAGGAGAAGGTTCATTAAGTAAAGTCAGAGCAGCACACATCTGTAATTCCAGTGTTTCCTTAGTGAGGTGAGAGGTAGAGAACTGAAAGCACAGAAACTCTCAAGCCAGCTAACCTGGTGAACCCAGCAGAGAACAAGAAAGGACCTGTCTAAAAGGAGGTGGGAGGTAAAAGCAGACACCTAAGGTTGTCCTGCTGTCCTCTGACCTCCACATATACACTTATAATCACATAAACTTATACACATATACACAGATTCAAACATGAATACGTAGCCTCCCTACCATATATCTTGAATGTTTCTACTTTTTAGTGTGAGGCATCTCGAGGAAATTTGTATTTGTAGAAAGGTTTGCCATACACCTGTGCATCACTGTAACACTGGGAACTTAATAAACACTGATCTAGGAGATAAAATTGTAATTACTGTTACAGAAAACCTTATTAATACTTACTAGACAAAATTAATTTGTTCCACTAATCATTTAATGAATTTATAGGTACTGACTAATTTAATCTTCATAAAAATCCCTAAATCCTTACCTCTAGTTTCAAGAAGCAGAAACATGGGCTACAGAGGTGTTAAGGAATTTAGTCAGATGGGAGCTGGGTTCCCAGCTGGCTAGCAGACCTTTCAGTCTGTTTTTTACTTTACCTAAGTACTTCTCAAATAATAAAATCCCAATTCCATCTAGTACTAAACTGTTTAAAACATTCTCTATTCATTTCTACCTGGAGCAAGTGATGCTTACAAAGATATAGAAACAATAGCTCCAGGATGAACATAAGATTTGAGGTAGTACATACTATAGTTTACAATGACTAACACCATGCAGATACTAACCACATTTGATGGGGATTAGCTTCCTGTCACTGCTGTAAAAAATTGCCATAATATTAGAGACGACATATTATAAAATGAAATGGAATTACTCTTCTGGGAATCAAAATTCCAAAAGAAGTCTTCTAAAATTAAAACTATACCCAACATGTCAACAGGGATAAATTCACTTATTTTTCTGTCTATATTACCTGTTGGCATATGCTGTCTTGTGGCCACAGCACTTCAGTCTCTGCTACATCTCTCATAATGTTTCTTCATTTGTTTTTCCATTCAGAGAACTCGGGAAATTCTCCTCATTATCAACATAAACCAAGATCCTTAGCTAAATCCACCTCCACATGGTGCCCTTTGCCATATAAATTAAGACTTGTTCTTGAGTTCTGGGATGTGGATATCCTTGTTGACTTGCTAGGCCACCATACCAAGAACAACATAAGGAGCAACTGTAAATAGGGTCTCTTAGTTCATTTGTCACTGAGATGAGCTGTATATACATCAGTGAAAAGATAGAGGTCAAATAACATGTGGATATGTGAGAGGGTATGTTTGTGTGTGTAGTGGTATGTGTGTGTGTGTGTGTGTGTGTGTGTGCATATGTATATGCTTTTGTATGTATATGCACATACATATGCAAAAGTGAAAATATTGTTACTGATTTGATCATATCTTCCCTTTACTGAGTGTTTCTTTCTTATATGATAACTACCATGTTATCAAAAGGTTAAAATCTCTGCAAGAATTATCCAACAATTGATATTTGTCTACTAATGAAATGTATTCCTATTATTTATAAAATCCTAGGAGCCAAGAAAGTCAAAGTAATCTGGGCATTATGACAGTCATGTAGACATCTGGGTACTGACAAGGTATAGGAGGATGCTCATTAGTTCAAGACTTGTCTGGGCTACATAGCCTAGAAGCCTAAATGTAGCATAGCAAACTTATATTTGCCAGAAGAGTTTAATGAGGCTACACTTGCAAAGTAAAGCAGAGTACCAAAACTGGAAGTCATAAGAAATTACTTACAAGGTTGAGGAGGAAACTGAACCATAGACAGAAAGTGGGACAGGTAGAGGTCAGAGGTCCAAAATCTTAATGATGCCCTAGCTATGGGATAACAGAAAACAACTTGTTAGTTGAGGCAGTTAGGCTTTGAAATGATCCCAGTGATGCTGATCGAATTGAGAGCAAGCCAGACAAGATCATGCTTTCATGTCAATGCTTACATTGCCTTTCTCCTTTTGTACATATAAACTAATGCATGGACAAGAAGAGAAAGGTTACTTTGTAATTGAAACAAACATGAATTAGCTAAATGAATGGAGTCAGCTACATAACCATCATTTTAGATCACATTTCTCTGGGCTTTGTGTTTCTCAGTTCATAGCGGGTACAGCCCAAGAAAAAGGTGTTGACATTTTCCAGTCCAGGAGACTGTCAATGGTGTTTCCAGAACAAACATTACCTTAGGGTTTAGGTTTAGGAGTATAATGTGGGACAGCTATATGTGCCCTGTGAATGGAGTGTGAGGAATGAAGTCAAGCTGTTTACAAAAGCCGTCCTATGGACTAAGGCAAATGAACTGATCTGAAACTAGTGGACACTTAGAGTCAGACATGGAACATTACCCGAAATGGCTCCAGGGTATCACTTCAAGTAGATCACTTAAATATTCTACACTGTGAAGTCTCCATTTGTACAAGACAGACATTGTACATTTGCTATGCCCTTACCTTTGAAGGCTACTTTATAAACATAAGGTTCCCTAATACTTTCAAAAGAAAATTGAACAAGCATAAAATTAATATAATTTCTTCATATTCTGTTAAACATACTTAAAATATCTCTCCACTTACTTAGACTAATATCAATTCTGAGAAATTTGCTTTTAAAGGAATTACTCCAAAATGTTGTCTGGTATAAGAAGTACCTGGAAAGAAATTATCCAGAAATTGATATTTGGTTATCAATGAAATATATTTCTATTATTTATACAACTAATTTGGAGCCATAAAAGATGATATATTCTGGGAATAGTGATAATGACACTCAGCTACATGTCCCAGTATATAGGAAATGTAGGTAGGAACTGCAATGCCAGCCTGGGCTACTACATGGGAGACTTTGAATCACAATAAATATGAAAGCAATGTCAATAAAATTTATATTGCATTAATGAAAATCATGTACTACAAAACAACCATTAACTCCGTTATCAAAGTGTTCAAATATCAAATATCTAATCTATCTTTTGTATAAGGATGAATAATAAAAGAAATGCAAAATTAAAATACATGTCTTGTCTGGATCAAAAATTTAATGCTGTTTATTTATTACATTCCTTCACCATTTACATGTTATATAATGTTAAAATTTCCTATTTTTGTATTAGAATTATATAATGAAACAAATAAAATCTCCTATAGGAAAATTCTGGAATGTTGCCTGACTTTTGCTCTTGTTATCTTTTCTTTCATTTTCCAGAGTCAGCCAGTGCACTGTCTACACTGGAATATCTCTCTCTCTCTCTCTCTCTCTCTCTCTCTCTCTCTCTCTCTCTCTCTCTCTCTCTCTCTCTGTCTAACTCACATTGCTGTTTAAAAGTTTCATCATTTTCTGTACTCTGATAGCGACAGTATTCTACAGAGGTCTTCAGACTCTGTCTAGCTGACTCTCTTCCTGACTACCCTGAGGTCATCCACACCACTGGCTGTAAAATGCCAACAAAAAGATTAATGGAGCATCTGCCTACACCCGGATGCCTTCCTGAGGGAGTTTGCCTCCCAGGAGTCACCAAAGGGGCAGGAAAAAAAATATGCAGAAAACTCATGGGAACAAGATGTGAAGACAGCTGGTAGATTTGGCAACACATCTCTGAAGAAACTTGTCGTGCAGAAATAATGTGACCTGATTCTCAATTCTCTGTGAATATACATTTTTTTCCCTTGGACTGAGTAAAAAGAACATTGTACTCTTTGAGTTCTGCTATTTTCAAAACAGTGAGCCAGGTGCATTCAGAAGCAGGTGTAGCTATAATCCCATTTAATTCTTGCAACAACTGCAGAGAGAAAATATTGTCCATTTTAGCAGTGAGGAGAGCAGAGACCTCAAAGCATTAACACCTTTCCTCCTATACAGTCTTATGCATTAGAATTCGTAAGCCTTTCATAATCCCGTATACTATGAGAAGAGAGTGTAGTCAGGCTGATATCCAAAACATAACCAGGTAAGAAAACACATTTCCCCTTCACCTCAGGAGAGTCACAGTCATGCCAGGAACACAATCATGAAAATGATTGGGTGACCCAGGACTCCTACTTTAGCTCCTCTGGCTTGCCATTTCGATGCTCTTTAAGAAATTTTCCTATCCAAACAAAGCTCAAGACAACTGTTACTACCTTGAAACTCAGGTAGCTGCCTTTCCAAGTGACACCTTTCCCCATGTGGCTTCTTCCATACTTTTGTACTTCAAGACTGAAGAAGGGTACAGACTAAGTGGCTGAGTCCATGTTTCATACCCTCCCTGTGGCAGTAAGGCACACAAAAACAGCAAGGCAGCTTCTAGGAACTCTGGGCTTCCGTGTTCGTGAATTGATATTTGATGCCTCTCACCAACACTCAAAGGTCATCACCTGATTTCCTTTTGTCCAGATAACTGTTAAGGCACATCTTGAGCTTCAGTTTCTCATTCTTTTGACTTATGAATTTATAGATTTCATTTGAAAATGCAAATAGAATAGTCTAAAGAGTCTAAGACCCTTCCATCAATAAGCCAATGCCTTAGAGTCTTCTACTTTATAATATTAAGTCAAGGAAAGATCAAAGTTGTAAAGACAGGCTATCGAGGGAAAAGTCATATTAATTCAAGTTCAAATGCAAAAAGAGATCCCTGGAGAAGAACTGGAGGGAGGGAAAAACTTTTTTGACGTTGCTCATTTGTCTGTTTTCTAGAGCTGGGAATTCACTATAGGAAATGTGATTGACAGGGAAAGGAGGCATTGTGACTGTAAATCCCATAAATGACAAGTGACCATGCATTCACTGCATCCCTGAGCGACCTCCCCCCCCCCACACACACACAGAGTGTCAGGCACAACACTGGTACTGGAGACACCAGAGGATACACAGTAAGAAGGATACTCTCTTCTTCATCAGCTGGCCTTTGTTGCCTAGGAACTGCTCAGAAGCTCACAGAAGTTTTCTTGTCATGGGGCAATTCTCAGGAAACCAAACCTGCTCCTTTGTTTCTCACATATCTACCTGGCATGAAAAGAAACTAGATTTCCCTGGTTCAAACAGTATTTAATATTCTGAAATCATAATTTGAGCCATAAATTCTGTTCCCTTCAAGTGATTGCTGTCTGGGGATTCTCATAGCAGTCTTGGGGTTGGAAATACTCAGATCCTACCCTGACTGTCAGTGGCTTGTTTAAGTGACCCCAAGCAAATGAGTTAAGCATCTCTGGGACTCTTTTTTTTTTTTTTTTTTTTTTCATCTCTAAAGGAGGAATAAACATACCAGCCACCTGTTGTGAAGATCAGGGAGCTAATGTGTCTCCAAAGCTTTCAAATCTCTGGCTCTAAGCCTTTTGCTATCAACATATTAAGAACAAAGATGCATCCCCATTGTTTCCACCCAAATGCTGCATTGAAAGGAAGGGGAAGAAACACACTATATTTGAGTTCTAAAAGGCTTGAAGGTTATTTTGTATTAGTTTAAATTTCAAACTGTTTTTCTCTGTTGTACTCTTGGCACTGCCATTTTTTAAGTACAGCACTTCATTTGCATAGTAATTACAAAGTTTAACAAATAGCATTAATGTCTGAAAGAAAGAGGTACACTCCATTTAAATTACTGACAGTATTACATTACACATTTTTAACTGCAAGTTAAAAAAAAAAAAAAAGGAAGCTATTGCATCCTAATGTGCCTTACAGATTCCCAGTGCTCAGCAATATTTGTGCTTTAAGAAGGTAAAATCTCTTCCCGTGCTCTTTAGCGACTTCTAAAACCCTATTCATAAATACTGATTAGGCACTATTTCACCATAGGACAGAGCGCTGCTGGCACAACTCCTTACTCAGAGCCAAATTGGAAATGTTAGTACAGTAAATTAGGCCAAACGCCCTAGCTGTACTGTACATGAAAGATCATCTTTAATAAATAGATGCTAATGTGGCACTTGGAATGCTTAGAGCTGTGAATGTCAACCCTTCATCTTGATTCCAGCAAGTTGAGAAACAAAAGACATTTCAGCATTGTGTGCTATTTCAACACAAATAAAAAGAAGAAAGAGCAAACATGAAAAATACTATTTGTCTGGAGAATTCCATTTGAACAGAAAGTAACTTGCTCCTCACTAAGAGAGTGAGGCTGTGGAAACATCTATAACTGTATCCTTATGACAATATGCTAGTAGTTAGACCACTGCTTTCCACTCAATATGAACATTAGAAATATTATTGGGTAGAATTGAAACTTCTCTGTTTTTCAAGACAGGGTTTCTCTGTGTAGCTCTGACAATCCTAGAACTTGCTCTGTAGACCAGGATGGCCTCAAATTCATAGATCCACCTGTCTCTACCTCCTGAATGCCGGGATTAAAGGTGTGTGCCACCATCACCTCCCTGGTATTTGAGAAGCAAAGGCAGGCAGAGCTCTGTATGCTTTAGTTCAGCCAGTTCTACAAAGTGAGTTCTAGGACAACTGAAGTGTTACACAGAGAAACCCTTGTCTTGAAAAACAAAATAAGTAAAATAGACAGATAAATAGATGAATAAAAACATTGTGTGTTATAATTGTTTACTTACCCTGGTGATGGAATAGGAGTTAAACTCCCTTTTAGGCTGACAGATGGAGAAAGGGCTGTGACTAGGTAAGAAAGGTGGCCAACTTCCAAGATGGCCGGCTTCTTCCTCACCCTCCTGATATTAGACAAATGACTGACAGCTTAAAACAAAGTACTTGTAGGTTTATTTCTCCTTCCAGTAGGCCTCCAGCTGATGGACTGGCTCAACGAATTCCAGGCTGGATCAGGAGATGTCACATAACATGTTACAGGCCAATCAAACTGAGCAACCCTAAACTGGGCGAAGAAAACTGTTCAGACAATTAAAATAAACCAAGCCCTCAAAAAGAGGCTGGATTTGGGGGCTTTGTAAGTTCCCCCTCTGCTTTGCAGACAGTCTTCCTCTCTGTGTGTCTGCTACATGGGTATGTTTCCTCACTCCCAATAAAGCCTTTCTCCAACTGCTGATTCTGTATGCTACTGTTTACCTTGTTTCAGATTCCCCTGCTGCTGCTTTCTGGGCTCCAGTTTGTCCCTGCCTTTTAATACTCTAACTGTGAGAGAAAGTTAACTTAATCAAGACCCCTAGACGTTATCACTGGGGAGACATCTGCAGTAGGGATTTCAGTCTGCTCAGTTACTGCTCTATTGTACCCAGCAAAGCCTTTGAACTTGATCAAATCCAAATACAACTCTAGTTAGAGCTGGAATCTACAATTGTTTTTGATCTCCCTACTGTGGACTATACCTCATTTCTGTCTTCTCGAGGATTTATTTCTAATCCTCATCACAGCCAAATCAATGGTCTTGATTTACTATGTGATTCAGTACCTCATTCACTCACATAGAGGACAGGATTCATTACATATTTTGGGTTCAAGCTTGTCTGTGTCTCATTGTAACATTCTGTGTTACAATACTGAATGACACATACCTTAGCAATATTGATTGAGAGTAATCAACATTCTTTTACAGAGTATTTTTTTTCACAGACAATAGAGAATATTTTAGAATGTCAAAGTAAAAATAACTTTTAAGTCCTTTGTATGTCACATAGATTCAGTCACAGGATTATTGTGGCTTTATTTCAGCTGTGAGTTTTCATTATAAATATCACAAAAGAACAGGCTGGCTACTCCATTTGTGACTGACTGCCAATGATCAGATTCATTATGTATGTGAATTCAGAAAAATGATCACAAAAAGCACAAAAATCATGGAATTATATGGAGGTTGTAATATCTTGAGGTGTACATTCAAGTGAGGTAAGACAGCAAGACCAAGGAGTCACGGGGACTTGATAAAAATGATATATATTCCAGGTCTTAGAGAGAAGCCATAAGGTGTTATGTTCCTGAATGTGGGCAGGTCCCAAAACACAAAGTTAGCGGCAACATAGAATACAGAAGGTAGAACATAGTTCTTGTGAGAGAATGAAGATGCAGTGCTACAGAAAAGGTGTTACATGAGCAGGGCTTTCATGATAACTCGAACATGAAAAGTCACTGGAAACCAAGAGTGCTGATAAAACTCTATACAGAGGTTCAAGGACAGACAGGGCCTGTAAGTCGATCTCAAATTTCCTGCAAAGGGGCAAGATGATTTGTAAAATATTTAATTTGGGGATGGGCTATGGGTGGTTCTAATAAAAGATAATCTGAAAAATATAACATTATATTAAAATAATTTATATTAGTTTCCAAAAGATAACTGAAAACATTTATAAAGAGATTAGAGATTGTTTGAAAGATGCTCTTATTCAGTATCAATATTTCTGATTAATTTATACAAGACTCAACTTGAATATTTACAAGCTTTTGAGAGTGAGCAGCATTCAATGAGCATTCATCCAACAGATAGAACTGAATACCTGTCTATGCTTAGTGAGCACCGCAGAATGCTTAATTAATGTTGATAATTCCAACATCATCATTATTCCTTTCTTTAAGAACACCAGTTCCTTCTGTTTTTTATATCACTTCCATCTGAAGGAAATACACTGACCAGACAGACTGTGGTATCTCCTTTAGTTGAAGGATATTGCTGTGGTTCAAATTTCCCAATCAGCATGAAGGTGTGCACCTACCTTCCTTCTCCCACCAACTGAAAAGAGATGGCACTTTTGGCTTTGTGTGTGTTTGTCTCTGTTTATAATCATGGGTAGCTCTCTTTCTTAGAGTGCAAGGTCAAAGAACTTCAGTCGAGATGTGACTGTTAGTAGTGTTGCAAATGTGAAATGACTCAGCTTCCTCATACAGCTGTTTGCAAAACTAGCAAAATGTGTGCATATGAAAAAACCATGCAGCTATGAGAACATGACATCATATATCCACTTTACTTTTACTAGTTAATTTATATGGTTTATGTCACCCAGTAGCTAAAAAGTTCCTAACTGCTACACATTTGCTGGTATATCAGCTAGTCAAAAGAAAAAAAAAAAAAAAAAAAAAGAAACATGTTTGCAAGGAACATATGCCATAAAGAAAAAAAACAGTCTATATATCATCAAATATAAGTGGGTGTTTTAGGATACTACATACATAACTATATGAATAATTACATAATCCTAAACAATAGGATGCTTAACAGACTTGAATAATTACTACTATCGTACCTTGATTTTCTCAATTTAGAAAGCGCATGGGAGAAACTAAAACACAATGTTAAGGTAGACTACTACCTGTCCAGCTTCAGATAAGAAATGCACTTTCAGTCGCTTGTGAAAATAGCACCAGCAAAAACATGAAAACAACATTGTATAAGCATCACATCCTCTCCCCCAAATCTAGAACAGGAGATCCTTTCAGCAGAAAACTCATTATCCTTGGAGAGCACCATTGTGGGATGTACAAAGAAACTCTTTAAAAATTATGCATGCTTTTAGATTTCATTTACAACTTAAGTGTAATAAAAAGTCTTGATGGGCTGGAGAGATGGCTCAGTGGTTAAGAGCACTGCTTGCTCTTCCAAAGGTCCTGAGTTCAATTCCCAGCAACCACATGGTGGCTCACAACCATCTATAATGAGATCTGGTGCCCTCTTCTGGTCTGCAGGGATATGTGCACTATATACATAAATAAATTAATTAAAAAAAAAGTCTTGCAAATATATTTGTACATCAATTGTCATGGAAGCACAATATTTCTATGCTTTCATTGGGGAAAGACATTATATCAGTATGATTTAATGGCAAGAAATTAACATAAATACAGGAAAAATTAGTCTCTAATAATGTATTTTAGGGGTACTTACTGAATGACAAGAACATTTCTAGATTTGTGCTCTTGGGCTAAAATTAGATAAGAATAAAGAACATGGCTTGTTTAGGAAACAAGTAAGTCTGAATTGCTACAGGGTAGAATGAGAATGCTGCAGAGCCTGCTAGGCTGGCAAAGGAGATAAGTACTAATTTGGTGACTTTCCTAATAATTCTGCATTTTCTGTACATGATCATTGTTAAACACAAAGACTCAATGATAATGTTTGAATTCATGAAAGCATAGTTCCTAGTAACATATCTCTACTCTGGAGAGATATAAGAAGCAGGTAATAGGCTTTGATTTTTACTGTTTGGTTAAGCTGCAAGTGAAGAACCAAGCGAATAGTAATTTTAATATAAGCAAGTTTAAACATTTTCATTCTGGGCTCATCAAAATGCCTGAGGGACTTACAATGACTTAGAATCCTCTTTATTGTTGCTTTACCACCCCAAGCTATAAGCTTTCCTGTTGTGATGGAAAATAGTTGTTTCATTTACATGCCTTATATATGTATTCTAAACCGATAAAAGAGAGAAAGAAGGAAAGGAAAAGAGAGAGAGAAAAAAGATGGGAGACAGGGAGAGAAGGAGAGAGACAGAGAAAGGAAATGAAAAGAAAACCCATAAGTCACTGCAATTTGAAGAGTACATCCCCAAACCCATACCATTTCTGATTAGATTTTATCACCAGAGAAATTGGTCTCAATAATTTGGTTTCATTTAAGTGTTAAAGAAGTTGGGAAATACAGCCTTAATTCTGTCATGCCTTATACTTAGCCAAAATTCAGTGTCCGCTGCTGATTCAGAAAGGAAAAAAAAAAAAATGCTATCAGGGAAACTGATCCAAAAACAGAGGCCAGTACCACACCCTAGCTGTGAGTCACTGAGTATCAGGTCTCAACAGGTAAATCCTTCAGACGAGAAAACAATAGAGATGAAAGGGTGTCTAAAGAATGCAGAGTTGGGTCTGCAGCAAGATAATGAAATATGTGATTTCTGATTTTTAATAGGAATTTATTTCATGTTAATAACTGATGTAATATCTTATCTGTTGATAATTATCATAGCAAAATAGCATAGACTAGATGACTTATAAATACATTTGCTTCACACAGTTTTAGAAAATGGGATGCTCAGAATGAGGACTCTGGAAGATATATGTCTATCAAGAGCTTGCTTCTTATTTATGGCTATCTTATTATTAGAATATCAATGATGGAATGGGATCAAAAATACAATGCTTTCATTGTAAGACTAATAATCTCATCTCTCCCCTTGTGCTCTAATCAAATATCAAGGCATTGGAGGTAAGGATTTCAAAAAACAAATTTGAAGGGAGCCCACACATCCCATATGCAGCCCAGAGATTCCTGGAAAGGGAATAGTGATGTATGAAGTATGATTAGTTTCAGATAGATTGTATTTTCTGACAGAAATTCTTATTTTACATTTTTGTTTTTTTAAAGGACTATATATTATTTAATATAGAAAAACACTGTTTGAGGTGTTGAAATCATTTGTCCTTCAACCCTGGAAGCTGCTCCAGGAAATACGTATTTTGTACTTAAGTGCTACCTGTAATTTTCTGGCTGACCCTTCTGCTATTTGCTAGAATACAAGCAGAGGTTTCTCATCTCTTGAACTGGTTTTGTTTTCTTTTGGAGAGGAATGCGAACAAATTCCTTAAAGTTTGCCCTCTCCCTTTTCACATCCTCTATGGTCATGACCTGTGCAGAAAACCATTTTAGCAACCCAGCCAAGAGCAGGCAATTGTGGAAAGGTTTGTGTACCATTCCTCTGCCAGCAGAGTTGTTGAAACCAGAAAAGTAGCTCTGCAGAGTCATTCTTGTAAGGAGGGGTCAGCAGGTACAAAGCACTGTCCACCTCCACTCCTCGTCAGCTGCTTTACAGAGTTTTCCTCATGGAACACTGAAAGGAAGAAATTCGGGACATGCAGAAAAGGTAAAATGCATCATTGTGTTAAGTAGTAAAAGCCAGACACAAAAAGCTAAATGACACAAAATACAGCAGTCAGACTCAAACCCCACAAGTGCCATGTCGATGACCAGGAACTGGGGAGTGAGAGGAAGAATTGGAGTGAAATTTTGAGAAGACTAGAAAACTGCAGTTAAATGTAAGAAACAAATTCAAGAATTTTATTGCACAACCTGGTAACTGAGAGGTTGTATTAGATAGTTGGAAAATGCTAGGAATATATTTTAAGCATCCTCACCACAAAGAATGTACAAAAAAAGGCATATGTTAAATAACTTGAGTTAGCCACTTACTATACACACAGATGCATATTTATACACTATGTTGTACACCACAAATGCACATATTTTTTAATTGTCATTTAATAGTAAATTCTAGCCAAGTATGGAAGCACAGACACACAACCCCAATTTCTGCAGTGCTCAGGAGGCAGAGATGGGAGGCACACTGCAAGTCCCCAGCAAATGCAGCCAACACAGAAAGTACTAAGCCAACCAGTTTTACATCATGAGACCCTGTCTCAAAAACCCCAATAAAATAAATGGACATAAACTTTGAAACTGTGCCTTTGGCAGAACAATTTTAAATAAAATGTAAAAAGGTGTGATCCAAGTCAAAATCATTAAAAATCAAAGAGCAGTAAGCAAGTTTGAAATGAGTCATTAGGCCAGCCTCTCATCTCATTAGATCTAATGGCAAACACAGCAACTCAGTGACTCTCATTGGTGGAAACTGCTGTTGTCACCTGATTTCAGAGGCAAACTTTTTGGAGTGCCTTAATTACTTTTCTGCTGCTGTGAAGAGACACTACGACCAAGGCAACTCATAGAAGAAAGAGTTTGTTGTTAGGTTGCTTATAGTGTGACAGAATGAGAGTCCAGGAAAGCATGACAGCAGGTAGGCAGACATGGTGCCGGAGCAGGAGGTAAGAGCTCACATCTTTATCCTCAAGCACTTGGTAAAGAGAAATAATTGACAATAACATGGGATGTTAAAAAAATCTCAATGCCCACCGTAATAAAACACCTCTCCCAACAAGGCCATAACTCCTGATCCTTCTAAAACAGTTTGTGGACAAAGCATTGAAAGATATGAGCTTATAGGGGTCATTCTCATTTAACAACCATATGGAGTAAGTACTTTTTGCCTAAAAAGCTGAGGGGACTTAATAATAAATTTTGTAGTTTTCCTAAATACATCAGTTAGGTTTGAGGCTGTGACTTGGTAAAATGCCTATCTCATATACTCAAGTTCTTGGGTTCAATCCTCAGCAGAGCATAAAACTGAATTTAAGGAACAAAATCCTTAAAGAAAATGCAGTCATACTCATTTAAAATAAAGTAAAATATTTAATAAGCAAATAACTATTAAATAAAATTTAATTTATAATGCAAAAAGCCCAAAATGGAAATTTGCCAAGATAGTTTCATTGGGATTAGTAATAAATATTTATTAAAGTGTTATTATAAATCCTACCTACTATCTTTACAAAAAATGTAAGAGAGGAAATTTCTGATTTGTGATTATAGAAATTTCTTCACAGCAAACTAAAAACAAGATCACACTAAAGAAACTTCAAGCCAATATCTTTAATGAATATGGATGTAAATATGCTTAATACAATTTTATCACATAGAACTCATCATTATTTACCAATAATTGAAAATTGAGCCTATGGGTTATTTCTGTAATCTCAGAAAGCAGGATTCTGAGGCAGAAGCAACACGGATATGCTGCAGAGTGAGATCCTGCCTATCCAACCATCTATCCATCCATCTATCCATACATTCATACATACATACATACATACATACTACACAAAAATCAGTCAATAAAACTATCATTTAAAACCATATTAGAAAGCTAAAGAAAAAAATCATGGAGGAAAGGAATTCTAATAGGTAACATCTGTTTAACTCATAAAAATGATATTAGTTAGAAAAAGTACCATCAATATAATAAAAAACAAAATACCCCAGCTGTCCTTGCTACTAGTGAAATGTTGAAGGTTTCCCTTTTGACAGCAGAATGGACACCAAGAACATGTGTGTAGCAGGCTTTCTTGGATAGCCAGCCCCCAAATCATAATATGGAGACTTATTGTTAATTATGAATGCTTGGCCTTAGCTTAGGCTTGATTCTAGCTAGCTCTTTTAATTTAAATTAACCCATTTCTATTAACCTATAAGCTTCCCTGAGGCTTGTTTACCTCATCTATGTACAATCCATCCTGCTTTCCTGCTTCCTCTGTATCTGGCTGGCTGGCTGCCATCTAGCTAGCCCTTCCGTCCTTTGTGATTATGCCCAATGTTGGCACCAAATTGCTGTTTTACATTAGTCACCCTGGCTGTTCTTGAAGATACTATCAACTGGCTGCTCAGGCAGTAGCTTGGGAGGAATTCTATTCCCCCAAACAATGGCTCTGTTGCTGTCACTAAATCTCATTTATCATGTTATCTTCAACTAAATCTCTTTCATTTTAATAAAACTCGAGATTCAAAGGCTAGGGTGGAAACCTGCAAGCTCAGAGAGTTAGAGTAGCAACTTGCTAACTTTCTGTTTGCTGGCATCCATCTAAAGCCTCTCTCCTTTCACACAACCCCAATTAAAAGACCCACACTGTGCTCCTCCACCCTACTGCCTATGAACTTATTGCTAACCCCACCTTTCTGAGCCCAGATTAATTTTATTCAATTTATCCAAATGCAACACTTTTTATATAGATAAGCAAATGGTGCATAAACAAATGTACCACATCTTTGCCTAGTTAAACAAATATTCCATAACACATGTGTCTTCTACATATCATTCATCCTAATGCTAGAATTTATTGGCCATATAATAAGGCAATAATATTACAAACTATTGACACATGACTGGTTAGCCTTTTTAAGTTGACAGTGAGACCCTGTTGCTGAGACACTGTATACTCAAGTCGTAGGCCATGAAGACACCAACTAGTGAACATCTGCAAACTTTATTCTTACTGCCTTTCAGTCATGGTGCTGGAAGGTACTACGTATGCTACCATGGATGGAAGGGAGAATCATCAGCTCTAGCCAGTTCTAAATCATGCCAGATACAATGATAAATAAGCTGGGAAGATATGCCACTGGAACAATGGTGGCATGAACATCAATGGCAGTAGCCAACCAATTTCAGGTTGGATTTAAGTTCTAAATAAAACCCACACCTGGCACAATTATTAAGACAATAATTTACTAGTCATTATCATAGGCCCCAGGAGAGAACTTACTTCTGATATTTGGTTAAATGTATTTGGTGTTGTTGTTACACCCATAGTGCACCTCTTAGCCCTCATTAGAGTAGATTCTTTTAGCAGTAGATGGAGATTAACACAGAAACTCCTAACTATTCAAGGTGCAAAGAGTGAGAGACTGTATAGTGGCCCAGCTCTAAATGGGATGTAAGATGTAAATATCATACTTCTTCTCTTGAAGTTAATGGATTATTACAGAAAGGGGGTGGAATGATTGGAAGAGCCAGAGTTTGAGAGATGGCTCAGTGGTTAAGAACATTGGTTGCTTTTCCAGAGGACTGGGTTCAACTCTCAGAACTCACATGGTGGCTCCCTACCATCTGTAGCTACAGTTCCAGGAAACAGATGCTCTCTTCTGGCTTCCACAGCAACTGCATGCGTGTTGTACAAAGACATAGATTGAGGCAAATAAAAATAAATCAAACCTCAAAAAAAAAAAAAATCTAAGACCAGGAGGCAGTGGATTATTAAAAGGAAAGACTGTCTTTCAGATACAGCAGAGCATCTGTTCTGACAGTAGTTTTGACAATACAAGCTCAAGTCAGACACAATCCCAGCACAGGAGGGGGTGGGGTAAGCACGAAGCCTCACCCCTAGTCTAGGAGTTATTGGCTATAGCTGCTGGGAGAGATATGTAAACATGCAACTACATTTAGCTGGCAATTCCACCAACACCAGATAATTTATAGAAATGGAAAGTTAGATTCACCTCAAAATATGTACAGTAAGTGCCTTTTTCAATGACACTCCTTCAATCTGTAAAAAAAAGAATATTTGCAAATGTGTTGTTAGGCAAAATGTGAATGTCACAATGCATGTTACTAATCAATAAAAGAGAAAGAGAAATGAAGAACACACAGGATAATTACACACAGTGAAAAATGCACTTCTGAAAGGCTATATCCCAAATGATTCATTGTATTTATAAGATATGGAAATTACAAGTTTATAAAATGAAGAAGATATTAATAGCACATATTAATATTAAGAGAAAGAGGGGAAGAAATGAATGTGACTCTGAAAGGATAGTGTTCTCCCTGTGACTTTCAGTGTAAGTTCTACCCCATAACCTCTCCTAGTATTCTCAGACACATCAACTGGTTGACCATTGGTCTATTCCACTGCTTTCCACAGTCTCAAATTCTTCTCTAATTTTCCGTATCATGATCTGAATCCAGCCAATCCACAACGTGAATGTACTGAGCAAAACAATTACTGCCTGGGGTCATTATTCCCTTTTTGACCACTTCCTAACTCCAAAGAAATATCTCATGTGTGATGAACAACTCAAACCCAAAGCAATTGTCCTTCTTGTAATAAACTTTGATAAATCATAGGAGGAATCAAGTTGGGATAGACAGAATCTTGGTAGAAAAAAAGTATAAAGAATGGGGGTGATGTAAATACAGTACATACACATTAAATTAAAAATAAAAATTATAACACATATGAAATTAAAAATAAAAATTTAAAAGATTAAAATATAAAGCTTAAAAGAGGTCAAGGTCAAGATGTATGGGGTCTTGGTAGGTAGGTCCTCCAACTGCGTGTTGACTGCTGAAGGAATAATTATTGTGACTGTCTTTGAGGCTCACAATGGAACAAAGCCTAATTTCGCTTTCAATCCTATTGCTTTACACATTCTTCTTTCTCTTTGTTGCTCTGGAGTTAAAACTTTCCAAAATTACAACATTAGCAGTTAACCCTTGCCTGCCTCAGCATATTTCAGGAAATGACACATATTAATATTTATAATGCCTGTTCATGCACAGAACTTCTTTTAACTGTAGACTAAGGCTATAGTGATATTTTATTTGTGCACCCCAATAAAGCTTATCTGAGGATCAGAGGACAAAGTCAGCCACTATATTAAACATAGAGGTCAGACAATGGTAGTACACACCCTTAATCCTAGCATTCAGGAGGCATAGATTCATCTGGATTTCTGTGAGTTCAAGGCCACACTGGGAACAGAGCCAGGCATGGTGGCACATGCCTCGAATCCCTGCACTAGTTAAAGATAGAGGTCTGGAGGTTTGTAAAGACAGACAGGAAGTGATGGAGCTGGGCAGAGAGAAGAAGTGAGATGGCAGAGAACAGAAAGGATATAGGAATGAATATACAGGAAGTAGCTCTCTCTTTGAGGATTTCCTAGCAGTAAAAATGTGGCTGGCTTCTTTCTGCTTCTCTGATCTCTCAGTTTTCCTCCCAATATCTGGTGTAGACAATTTTCTAAATAGTATTAATAAATAAAAACACATGGAGCCAGAAATTTGGGTTAAAGCCCAAGAGAAAGATCAGAAGAATTAGACAAACATAAGCTAACCTCACCTCACCAACTCTGCAGCTTTCAAAGAGAGATTCTTCCTGTATACTCACATTTAAATACCTTTTCTGTTCTGTTCTCTCACTGGCTCTCTTAGCCCAGCTATATCACTCCCTCTTCCTACACAGCTCTGACACTTTCTGTCTGTCTATACAGACCTCCAGACCTCTATGGTTGGTACTGGGATTAAAGGCATGTGTCACCACGCTTGACTCTGTTCCCTAGTGTGGCCTTGAACACACAGAGATCCTGCCTGCTAAGTGATAGAATTAAGGGCATGTGCTACTGCTGCCTCATTTCTTTGTTTACTTATAATGGCTAGCCTTTTTCCTTTGATCTCCAGGCAAGCTTTATTTATTAAAGCATAAATAAAATATCACCACATTTCAGCATAAATAAAATATCATCACAATTTGTCTCTGGGTTTTTTATTAATAAGACCGTTTAGCAATTCATCTTATATGGCAGTCAAGAAATTCTTGTATCTAGTTCCTTCTTTGTCTTTTCCTTGTCAAGCTTTATGATAGCAGTCAGTTAATTTAGAAACAGCATAGCATGGTGGTTTGGAGTTGTGAGGTATTCATGTGTTTCCATTTGAGAAAACTATACAAGCTTAAGAAGTATGATCTTCGGGAATAAATTGGTCATAGTAATACCGAAATTACATAATTTTTAGAAGGATTAAACAAGTCATGTTTAAATTTACTTAAATGTCAGCTGATCTGTAATTGTAACTACTGAGTGTCTAAGCCTCTTCTCAGTAAAGACTCTAACCAGGCATGAGGCTGTGGTTCTTCACTAGGATCCATGGGACTACATCTTGTGATGGTTCATTTAAAGAAATTTTTTCTTACATTCAGCATGGAATATGGCACAAAATAGCGATATCTGAATTTCTGGAACCCCAATGTTCACAGTTATGGAAACAGTTTAGTACACCACCTGATGAAGTATTGTGATTATCAAAGATAGTAGCATTGAACTAATTAGTACATGTGGTGATCATCGAAGTCTAGTTTTCTTCCTCCTTCCCTCCCCCCTTCCCTCTCTCCTCTCTCCATTCCTTGCCTCTCTTCTCTTCACTTCAATATGCTACCCTATCTTGAGGTGCCAGATTGCTGTAGGTAAAACTTGCCATTCCATGTCACTTTTGTAACCTAGTAACTAGGTTTTGTGTTTTAGAAAAACATTTTATGTGGCCTTTCATAGTACAGTGCTTCAAATCACTAGTATCAGACATAAAGATTCAGTGTTTATGATTAATGTTTTCATATGTGATTCTCAATGTAGATTTTTTTAAAAATCAGTGTCACACTGAGGTATGGGGATAGGAAAAAAAAGGCTAAGAACCTGGAGATGAGCTAGATGGCAGGGAAATGCTGTCATGAGGACATTTATGGGGCCTGCACAAGGCTGAGCCAGTCAAAACTCAGTACAGATGGAAGAGGGTCTCATAGAATCCCACCTGACTTAGGGAAATGGATTGCAGTCAAGGGCTGTAGAGACAGAGGTAGTCATTGTATACAGTGATGTAACCACTGATAAGTTACTCATGATGCAGTGAATAGTTTCACATTCATGCCCTTATCAGAGACCCTGCTTAAGCTCAGTAGGTCTCAAGGCGCGCGCACACACACTCAAGCATAAGGTGGGAGGGGAACAAGGGAATGGGAACAATGTGGGAAAAGCAAGGGTATGGGAGAGTGGTCAGAACAGCAAGAGAATAATAGAGAGCAGAGGGAATAATGTGACCAGATCATATTATTGCATCTGAGAACTTATCAATGAATAACTTAATTTAAATATTCAAATACTCAGAGTCACCCATCTTTATTTTGAGAGTGACTGTTTATGTGTGCAAGAAAAGATATCCCTGCTTACAATTCTAGAATTTAAATTATATGAACTTTGTGATGTATTGTCAACCGTGGTAAGGAAACAAACAAACACCAAAACAAACAAACAAAACAAAGAGGTTCAGAAATATCAGAAGTAGCTTTTTAGGAACATGGTTGTGTAAAAACTAATAACAAAAAGCTGGAGAAAAACAGAATAAAATTGATTAAAAAAAAACTATAGCTATTTAAAGAAGCACTGTACAGCTGTTGCTCCTTCCCATACTAAAATGTGATATTAGCTATAACTACCATTCACTGCAGTCATTCAAGTCGTGCATTCACCACGGCAGAGAGTAATAAATTTAGCTCCAGCTTGCTTCTTGTACTGAGTTACTTACTAGTGTTAGTGGCAGTGGAATTACTATGATCAAATGAACACATTTATGTGCACCTGTGTAATTTAAGTAAGATGTTAAATCACAAAAATGTAAACAACAGTGTGCGCTATTTGTCAGAAACTTCCAGGGAAAATTGTCAACTAGGACTTTATCGCTGTTCTGAAAAATCAGTGTATGCTGCTAGAGCCAGGACCAGGCTCCCAATTTCAATGACACCCTTGACTCTGTTAAGATGTCTGGACTCTGTCTGACCAATGATGTGCTTCTTCAGGTGACTTATGGGGAAAAGAGACCCTGCACTGTTAAAATAAACCTTGCTTTGTATTTTTCAGATCAAAACAGTTTGCTCAGCCATGCATGACATTGCAGGCGCATGATTCATAGATGTATGGGGGAGGATTCTGAGATCAAGGTCATTCTCAACTACATAGCAAGGGAAATGCCAGCCTAACCTATGGGATTCTAAAACATGAGCATACAAGAACAAACCCTAATTCATTCATCTATATCAATGGTATCAGACTGAAATATAAAAAGTATGTACATTTAACCATGCAAATTAAAATGTTTCTAGTGAGGTTCCTTGTTGATCACACTCAGACTCCTGAGACTGTCAATAAAGTTTACTTTGAATCAGAGGGCAGAGCTGGCTACTAGCCTACCAAAGTTGGCCATAGAGGTTTTGGAGGGATTACTGGCTCTTTTGGATAGAGGAAGGAGAGAGGTGGTGACTGGTTGCTTCTCCACCACTTCTCTGATCACTCAGGTTCTTATCTGACTCGCGAGGTTTTATTGATAATGAATAATTAGATAAATGCTTCAGTTGGGGTCCAACTCAGGGCACAAGTTGCTGCAAGGCTGGGATCCCCTCCCTGCCCCCAGGCCCTCCTCAGAAGCCTGTGGTTTTCCCTTGCAGCCACTCTAGAGCATCCTCTTTAGAGCATCCTCTCTATAGCAGCCTCCAGCTGCCATTGGGCCCTGGCACCAAACACTACACCTCAAATACTACAGGAGTAAACTGCTCACTACCAGCTAGCTATGGCATTCAGGTAATCTCTGTGCCCTTGCTTCCTGCCATGCAGGCTTTTTCCACACATCCCCGTGTCTGCTTTTCAGGTGACTGACTCCTTCTCCCCATGGGTTGCAGGCTTCCCCTGGACCCCCTCCTTGGGCCACTGCCACCTCAGGTCGTCCCTCTCAACACGCTCAACACCCACTCAGGTTTTACTACTGCTACCACTGACACATAATCTCAGCCCCCAGCTGCGGCTGCCCTCTGCCCACATTCTCTGCCCCACTGTGCTGCACAGGGACAGCCAGCCTCACACTTCACTGCTGTTGTCATCAGCAGATCTACTGAGACACCTGGGAATTTTTAAAGGAGGAATTAGTTTTTTAAAAAATATGTTTTTTCCCCATTTTAGGAATAGGAAACAATATTATAATGTAGGGAGTTAGATATGGTTAGGAACCACTGTATGATTCCACAGTAGATGGTTTGAAAATGGAAAATTTAAATGAAGGGATAATCAACTTGCCTGAGATTGACATAATGTTGATCATAATCATTCTCAGTTTGGAAATTCATGTTTTACCCTTAAAAAATGATTTGATATTGGTACCAAATATGAAATATTGACTGATAAGATACAATCCCTAGGAAGACCTATTAATGGAACTAAGAAAAATATTCACACAAAGAGGAGTTTTGAGCAGAACCTACTGCACAATACATTATAAAACTGAAGATGAGTGGCCCAAGGTTATTAGAAAGCCAACTTTAATTTATCCAATTACCATTCAAGAACATCCACCAGATGATAGACAGCCCCAAGTCTATGTAGAAATTAACTGAAATCCTGTAGACATCATAGACTGAAATATTTAAGGAAGAAGTAACTTCATATGGTATGCATTCTCCTTTTGTTAAGCAGATGTTACAATCATAGGGAACTTATAACAGAATTATTTCATAAGACTGGAAAGATTTAGCAACAGCAATATTAGAAGCTGGTCCTCAATTACAATGGAAAACATAATGGAGAGAGAAATCTAGGGTCATAGATCAATGAGGTGGAACTAGAGGAATGGGAACTTCCCATGATCAGATTCTTGGTAAAGGCCAGGTTGCTGATTTACAAAGACAATTTTGATTTGACAACCAAACTTTGACCCTATGCCATATAGTAGCTTTGAATCCTGGGAAAGGGTTGAAGAATCAGGAAAGAGGACTGGGTCATTTACTAAAGTTATACAAGGTCCAAAGTGAGCCTTCAATGATTTTGTTTTTTTACAAAGATTTACTTCAGCTGTAAAAAGAATGATATCAGACCCAGAATTTAGGCAAATATTAATTGGATATTTGGCTTTTGAAAATGTTAATTCAGAATGCAAAAGGATGATTAGGCCTTCAAAGGCAAGATCAGCACCAATAGATGAATGTACTAGAAATACAGCTGATATTGGATTGCATACTTAGGTTGATGCTTGGATAGGAGAAGTAATTTCTAAAAATTTTAAGAAAAGTCAAAAGGTTAGATATTTTAATTGTGATAAACCAGGTCAACTGAAAAGGGATTGTAGGCAAGGAATTCCTAGAAACAATGAATTTTCTAGAGATAATCCAAACAGAAGGCCCTAGCCTTCTGGAATATGCAGAAGGTATGGTAAATGCTGGGTTTAGACTACTGAGTGCGGACCAACATGAGACAGTCAAGGTAACCCTTTGCCATTGGGAAATGCTTTAGAGGGCCTCTCCCAGGAACCCATGTCAAATTTGGTTCAATCATTCCCTGTTAGCATTGTGGAAACTCCTCCACAGAGCAATTAAAAGACTTAATGACTGTTGTGAAAAACCATACTTCTCTGGATGACAGAACACCTTCAGTACATTAAAAAAAATTTCAGGAGAGACCATAAGACAAGTATTTTTGGCAGACTTCTAGAAATTATCAAAGACCAAAGCTAAAATACAAATAGATGGCATTGTGATTAAAAGTTTACTAGACATAGGCATGGATGAAACAATAACTTTACCAACATCTAGGCATCCAGGTTGGCCTCTTCAGTAGATAAATGTTCAGCTTCTAGGGATTGAAGCATTATCTCAGGTAAAACAAAGTACAAAATGGATCGAGTGTATAGGGTGAGGACAGATAGGAAAATGAAAGCCTTATGTGGCTAACATAGTAAATGTATTTATGGGAATGTTATTTGTGGAAAACACAGATTAACATTTCACCAATCTCAGACACAAACCATAAACTAATGTATACTTCCTGGGAAAATATTAAAAGGTATTATCAAGAACAATCACCAATCATTCAGGTCGTACATAAGCAGGGAAAAATAGCTTTTATCTTGCAATGATACCAACAGGCCCACATTTAAAATGGTTAACTGATAAACCTGTTTGGGTAGAACATGGCTTTTGACATCAGAAAAATTATAGGAATTAGAACAGCTCATACAGATGCAGATAAATGACTAACACATTGAAAAATGGACAAGTACTTAAGTTACCCTATATTTGTCATTAAAAAGAAATCTGGAAAATGGAGAATGGTAACAGATCTAAGAGCTATTAATAAGGTGATCCAGTCAATGGGATCTTTACAGCCTGAAATTACCTTGCCTTCTTTATTAACTAAAGGATGATATATTATAGCAACTGATTTAAAAAACAGCTTTATTTCTGTACCTTTACAAGAATAGGATAGAAAAATTTACCTTCACGGTGCATACTTATAATAATCCTCAGTCTATTAAAAGGCATCAGTGGAAAGTTCACAAGGGATGTTAAACAGCCCCACCTTGTTTGAATATTTTATACAACAGGCATTGAAAATAATTTGTAAACAGTTTCCTCAATCTATAGTTTATGATTTTATGGATGATATCTTACTAGCTGATTCAAACTCAGATACCTTAGAAAAAAATGTTTGAAGTGGTAAAGAAACATTTGCCTTGTTGAGGATTATAAATTGCTCCTGAAAAAAAATACTATGAGATTCTATTAATCACCAAGGATATAAGATATGTTAAAAAAAAATCAATGACAAAAAGTACAAATCAGGAGAGATAATTATGAACTCTTAATAATTTTCAGAAATTGTTGGGAGATTATAACTGGCTATGACCCACAATGGGATTAACTACTAAAATCTAAGTAACTTATTTCAAAACTTACAAGGTGATAAGGACGTATATGATCCAAGAAAATTATCAGCCAAGGCTAAGATAGAATTGACTCTTGTAGAAAAGAAATTACAAGATGCACATGTGGATCTCTTAGATCAAATTGGGTAAAAAAATTAAAGACTTACATAGGAAAGATTTCTGAATTGACTCTGAAAGGAAAAGTGAGACCTCATCATTTAACAATTATAGACACAGTAAAAATTGTGGTACCTCTGCTAATGATAAAACTACCTTATTATGGGCAGAAAATGAACATTGACAAAGAATTTGCAAAAATTTCTTAGAAGAAATTAGCAATAAATATCCCAAAAGCAAGAGACTTCAGTTTATACAAAGAATTAAATGGATTCTTTCTTAAATTGTTCAAGAAGCACAATTTTCTAGAGCCTATACTTTCTGTACTGATGCAAATAAATCAGTAAAGGCAGGACATGAATCAGGAAAATTAAGTAAAATGGCACAAATCCTTTATGATTCTGTTCAAAAGTCAGAATTCTATGTTATTCTCATGGTACTATTAGATTTTCCAGAACCTCTTAATATAGTTACTTACTCTCAAATGCAGAGAGTTGTTTTAGATACTGAAATCACTGAACTTATTCCAGATGAGTTAGAATTAACTTTGTTATTTATTCAATTACAAACAATAATCAGAAATAGAAATCATCCCTTGTATATAGCATATATCAGCTCCCATATGGGTCTGCCAGACCCTCTAGCACAAAGTAATGATAAAATTTAACAGCTATTGGTATGAAAAGTGCTAGAAGCCTCAGCATTTCATAAAAAATACCACATCATGTTAATAACAAAAGTTTGAAGAAAGATTCTTCTATCACTTGACAACAAAACAATTCCTTGATTATACATTGCCTTACTTGTTCATTGTATAACTAAACTCCATTACCTACAGGAAGTAATCGGAAAGGTACTTAAAAAAGACAAAATTTGGCAAATGAATGTGGTTCATTTTGCAGAATTTGGAAGATTAAAGTATGTGCACCATACCATAGATATGTATTCAGGATTTCAATGGCACACTGCATTGAGTTCTGAAAAGGCTGATTCTCTAATTACACATTTATTAGAAGTTATGGTCATTATGAAAATACCCATACAAATTAAGAATGATAATGCTCTGGTGTATGTCTCTAGTAAAATGAAACAGATTTTTGCATATTATAACATAAAGCATATTACAGATATACCACACAATCCTAGAGGACAAGCAGTTGTAGAAAGCTCTTAATTGTACTTTAAAAGATATGCTTAATAAGCAGAAGAAGGTAATAAAGACCCCTCTAGAGATAAATTACATAATGCTTTATTAACTTTAATTTTTTTAATGATAATGAGAAAGAAACAACAGCTGCAGCGAAACTTTGGATAGTAGAAAAAAATGCTAAATGAAATCAACCTGTATACTTTAAGGATTGGTTGACCTCAGAATGGAAACCAGGGTTATGTGTTATGTTGTGGAAGAGGTTTTGCTTTTTTCCACAGGAGAAGAAAAGCTATGAATACCATCATAACTGATAAAGATTAGATTTGAACAGGAGAGACATCTTGATTAGGGGAGTAGATAGTTCATCAAACAGCATGACCATTCAATCTTAACTAATTTAAAAGACTAACAAATGTCATTTATTTGATCAGATATTGTAGATGTAACCAACCGTCTTATTAAATAAGAAACACAGAACCAATGTAAAAGAGAAAGCCGAGAGGTCAGAGCTCAGAGCTAAAATCTCACCCTTCCTCCTGCATGTTCCTAGCTTCCCGAAAGAGAGCTACTTCCTGTGTGTATGTCTTTTCATTGTCTTTTTGTTCTGCCTTCTCATGGTTGTAAACCCAAACACATGACTGCCTCATCACTGCCTGTATGTACAGTCCCCCAGGTCTTAAAGGCATATGTCTCCATTGCTGGCTGTATCCCTGAACACACAGAGATCTACCTAGCTCTTCTCCCAAGTGCTGGGATTAAAGGCGTGTGCCACCACCGCCATACTCTTGCTATGGTTGTAACAGCTCTGACCCCTAGGCAACTTTATTTATTAACATACAATCAAAATCACATTTCAGTACAATTAGACTACCACCACAAGATATAATTTGACAAAAAGGGGAACTCCCCAAAGTTAGGGTTGGGTCAGGGTTTTGTTTTTGTCTTTCCAGGAGAATAAAAGGAATAAAATGTCTTCAGATTCCTTGGATCTCAAGACCACTATACAAGTGAGACACCTGAAGAAGGATGAATCATTCAGAAAAAGTGTCCCAAGAAAAAGAATAAAGTAGCCTAATGGTATAGCACACCTTTAACAGGATAAATTTCATAAATCTTTCCAAATAGTTGTTTCTGTTGCTCTCCACAGACATATAAGGCAAATAGTCTTTCTGTAGTCCCAATTCAATTGAAAAGTAAATCTGGCTTTGGAGTTGGAACATAACTTTCTCCTTCTTTAAACCCAAGTATGCTTGTTAAACAAAATCTCTATTTCATGTCAGAAAAAACACTTGTTATGGAGCAGAAGAAAAACCAAAATTAAGAGACTAGTCAATAGCCACTAATCTCATAATCCTTTTGGTTTCATTTTAACTCTTTAATATTTTTCATAAGGTAGAAATATTATCTCAACATTTATAATATATATATTTAAACTTTATGTCATGATATTAATTGTCACATAGCATACTGATTCTAGAAATAGGCTTCATCTAGCTTCCTGTACATGATTTCAGGCTTGAGTCTGAATAAGATAACTAGGAATTAAGCTTGTGTACCCAAGATGTACTTAATAGACTATTGATGTATCCAACCGTCTTACTAAATAAGAAACACAGAAACAATGTAAAAGAGAAAGCCGAGAGGTCAGAGCTCAGAGCTAAAATCTCACCCTTCCTCCTGCTGTCCCAGCTTCGCGAAAAGAGACCTACTTCCTGTCGGTTCGTTTTTTTATAGTATGTTGTTCTGCCTTCTCATTGGTTGTAAACCCAAACACATGACTGCCTCGTCACTGTCTGAATGTACAGCCCCCTAGGTCTTAAAGGCATATGTCTCCAATGCTGACTATATCCCTGAACACACAGAGATCTTATGGGATTAAAGGCGTGTGCCACCACCGCCACACTCTTGCTATGGCTCTAATAGCTCTGACCCTGAACACACAGATATCTATGGGATTAAAGGCGTGTGCCACCACCGCCACACTCTTGCTATGGCTCTAATAGCTCTGACCCCCGGACAACTTTATTTATTAACATACAATCAAAATAATAATTCAGTACAATTAGATTACCACCACAATAGACTGCAGTCCTTTAACCTCTTTGAGTATAGCTGAAAGTTTTCCTGTGTCCCGCCTGGCCCACAGTCAGGACAAATCTCGCTCATCCGCTAGTCCCACAGCCACTCAGACCCAAATAAACACACAGGCTAATATTGTTTTTAAACTATGGCCGTGTCAGGCTTTTTTTTTTTATCTAGCTCTTATATCTTAAAAAACTAACCCATTTCTATAAAACTATACTTTGCCACGTGGCTTGTGGCTTACCGGTCTGCTGGCATGTTTTTCCTTCAGTGGCATCTGACACCTGCTTTTTCCTCTCCTTTCTCTTCCTGTCTGTCTGTTTAGATTTTCTGCCTGCCTCTAAGCTGAATTGCCATAGGCCAAACGGCTTTATTTATCAACCAACCAGAGCAACATATTTTCACAGCATACAAAAAGACATCCCCCCATCACTTCCCCTTTTCTGCATAACCAAAAGAAGGGATTAACTTTAACCTAATAAAATTACATATATCAAGTAAGAATGACAGTTACAATATTTAGTCTATTTATATTTTGTAAAATTAAAGAAAATATTCTATCTATCCTATATTTGTGAGTCTAAAGTTTCATGTCTAATTTATCTTTTATCATGACTAAGGAAAATTGTAACTATAACTATCTAGTCTTCAACTACATCAAAGACCTCAGAAAGATATATTACCTAAGTAAACAGGAAATGTGTTGTAAGCAACTTCCAAAATTCTGGAATAGCAGAGACAGCTGCCTGCTTGGACAGTCATCCAAAGTTCCTATGTAAAGTTGGGGCATCCATCTTCAGCCCACAGGCATAGAGTCTCTCATTTGCTTCTTCCTGTGTCCTGTAGAATGTCTGGCCATTTCTTCTGTGAAGCAGAAACCTGAAAGACCATTTTGCCTTGCAAAGTTCAGTGGTCACCTTCCTATGTGTCCTGCATGTCCAATAAATACATTGTGTTAATCAGTCCAGGCAAGAATAGCTTCTTGCCCAAATGACAATTTTTGCCAAGAAGAAGATAAACTCCATATAGAGTGTCTTTGATGCCCATCTTTCTTTTGAAATAAGTTGGTGCTGCCAGGAGCAGGCATGCCTCACTGTCCAGAAAGTCTAAATTTTTAAAACATTTTAAATGATATATTCTGTAGGTCTTTGAAGTGTTTGAAGATTACCTACCTAATTGAAATACATCTATGTATACCTAGAAAACTTAACTAATATGACTACAAATTTGATTATCATAGATGATTAACTATTAATCTGTATTTCTTAATGATAACATTACAATTTTAAATGAGTTGTATAAACATAATATCTTAAACAAGAGTAGAAATATATATACAGTATAACAAAATTAACTTTAAATTTGCACCAATAAACTAAAATCCATAGTAATGTAAAAGATTTCAAACAAGTTGTTGCTCTTTAAAAGTAGATTCAATAATCTACCTTTTTATCCTATCATATCTATATACTATATTTCTATATCATATTCTTTTTTCTTCTTTTAGAAATACATTGACTATGACCAATATCAATTTGTAACCAACAACCTAAACAAAAACAAACATCCATAATCCATTTTTTTGGGAATGGGGGCATAGTTTTCTAGGCTAATTCCTGCTGATAAAGGGTGGTGTATTCTTTTTTTTTTTTTTTTTTTTTTTTTTTTTTGGTTTTTTCGAGACAGGGTTTCTCTTGTGTAGCTTTGCGCCTTTCCTGGGACTCACTTGGTAGCCCAGGATGGCCTCGAACTCACAGAGATCCACCTGGCTCTGCCTCCCGAGTGCTGGGATTAAAGGCGTGCGCTACCACCGCCCGGCGGGTGGTGTATTCTTATGGAGATCATGAGAAAATTAAGAATTATGGTCAAGTCCTGACTGTAAGAGTCTGTGAGGCTGTATTGTCTGAGCCAGTTGCCTTGAAACTGTTCTGGATGTTGGATCATCTGGGCCATGGTGTCATCAAAGACCTTTCAGGGGATCTTGGCTGGTGAAACCTGATGTATCTTAATCTGGAACAAATCCATAGCCTCTTGCTTCCTGTGAAAACAAGAAAACAAGCCTCCTTTCCAAAGCAACATATTCTTAGATTCAAATTTTGAAGTCAAGATATCTTTAAAATATACATATTGGTTTAACTGAGCAGCATTTACAATCAAATGTCTTTCCGCAGTTAAAAACCCCAAAGATAATATAAGCCAGACTCTCTGTGTGATTTCCATCTTTACGTGGCTTATTTTTTTTTACATTACTTTTACTGTCTCTTTAAAGACTTTATTTTTTTAAACTATCTATTTCTTTATATAACTGCATATATTCCTTTTTCTCTCTCTTCCAAGCCAACATACATTTTTACACACATTGTAAACCATTTGGAGGTTTATTTCATCTGAATCTTGTTTATTGTGAATCTATTGTTTTAAACTGCAGCATGACTAGCACAGAAATGGCAGCTTTGGCTGCTGGCTCTGCCCACCTCAGGTTCCCATCATGCTTCACTTTCTGACAAGTAAACATCAACAAAAAAATGGTATATGTATTAGACATATAACACAATTCAGTGTGTAACAGAAGCATAGAAGCATTTGGGGCACGTAGAGCCACAAGTGCCTAGTTGCTACCACATGAAGAGAATAGACCTGAAATGAATTGTATGGGATTCAGAGGAAGATACGAGATTTTTCTGACCTGTAGGTGAAGCACTTATCTAATTACTCTTCTGCAAATAAAAATTGGGAGATACATATCTGGGTAAAAACCTGATTGATCAGAGAAGCAGCAGAGAATGGACCAGTGACCTCCTCCCTTTCTCCTCCCTCTCTCCAAAAGGGCCAAGAATATTTCTAAGCCACTCCCTATTACTTCCTGTGTCTTTGTATATGTCTTCACTCCTCCCAACCTCTATGACTAATTTTGTTCATCTAGTAGTTAACTCTACTCTCTGATTCAAAGTAAACTTTATTGGGAGTGTCAATGTGCCATCAAAATATCCCACAACATGTAGGTGACTATAATGCTATTCAGTAACTAGAAAACATCGAAAAAGAAATCATTCAAATGTTCAGCATCCAAAAATCAATGATTGGTTATGCAATATATGTGAATGGAAGAAATTCACTTTTAGAAGGTCACTTGCTTTACATTTTAAAGCCAATTTTTCAAGATGATAGAAGGAGGCAGTCAGGCTAAGTCCTAGAAAATAATTCATGTCACTTAATTATCAATTTAAAATAATGGGATTAAAATTAGAAATAAACTGAATTAAATCAATTTATTTTTATATACAGTACATACTGAAATGTAAAATTAGATAAAGAATATAAATGATAATTTGTGAAAGACTGAAAGTCAAGGAGATAGAAGAGTTTGGTCTGTTTGAAAGAAAAAATTTTCAAATAAAAAAAAAATCCAGAAAAATTTTAATTTAAGAATAGTTCAATTTGTGAAAATAGTTAATTCTTAAAAGGCAAGAGTTTTAAAAAAAGCAAGTAATTTGTAGACAGTTTTCAATAACAGGCTGAATTGTAGTAAATGGACATCCAAATGTAGGGGTTTTTTTTGTATTGCTATTTTTATAAATTGTACTGTCTCATTACATAAATGTAGTGATATTATTGTGTACCCTAATAAACTTGTGTGGGGATTGGAGGACAGAGCCAGCCACTAGATTAGACATAGAGGCCAGAGAGTGATGGCACACACCCTTAATCCTATCACTGGGAGGCAGAGATTTGTCTGGATCTGTTGAGTTCAAGGCCACACTGGAAACAGAGCCAGGCATGGTAGCACACAACTTTAATCCCAGTACTGGGAAGCAAACATACCTTTAATCTCAGGAAGTGATAGCAGGGTGGAGAAAGGTATATAAAGCATGAGGAAATAGGAACTATGGCAGTTCCACTGATATCCTTTCAGGTGAGGACTCAGGTTTTCAGTCAGTGGATTAGTGGAGTTGGAGAGGTGAGGTTAGCCGTGGCTTGCTCTGCTTCTCTGATCTTTCACCTGATATCTTGCTCTGGGTTTTTTATTATAAGACCATCTAGATTCAAACAACACACAAATAAGCTTGTTCACATAGTACATAGAACAGGAGGTGACTGTCACATTTTGTTAATGGTTAGTACACAAAATTATGGCTGTTATAATTTGGGGTATATAACAGAAACCATACTCAGAGATATCCTCCAAATGCTGGCACTGATTATCTTTAGCCTTTTATTTCTATTTATCATTACTTTTCAATTACATTTTAGTAGTTTATGATGGAGTAATTCTGATTCATAACGAAGCTAATTAGACTAAAGTAAATATTACAAAGATAAGAAAAATGTGTATTTTTTCATTTGATGATGAATTCTGGCTCCAGGATCTGGAGAATGTAATGTAAAGATCCCAATTGCTAGGCTACCTCTCCAGAAAGTTCATAAAATCTGTAAGTTATGTCATCAAAATATACCTGAAAATATGCCACAAAACAAATTTGCTATATTATAAGAATAGAAATTTTAAGCATGGGATATTTAAAACTATTTATGTCTTATAAAATATGCATAGTGATTGAAAAAAATTAACCAAACATTCCCTTTTATTTACTACTCATGGAGGTTCAAATTGAAATGACTTCTTGTGATATAATTTGATATAATTATCTATAACTGCAGAGATCTTGGCGGAAGTCAAGGAAAGAGTGAAAATTTTACACTAAAATTTCAGTGTGAGAGCATTCATTTTACTTACTCTGCTTTTTAATTAAAAATTAAAATGCAAACGTCAAAAGCACTAGAATGTCAGAGCCAATGGTGGTATTCTCAAAAGAATGAAGACTATATTTTCATCAAAATAATGCCTTTAGGTTTATTTGACTTATGATATTATTTAACTCCAGCATTTCTCTGTTTAATTTTTGTCTGGATGGCTAGTGTTATCACTGACCATGTGGTACTGAAGTCACCTACAATCACCATGTTATGATCAATTTGTACCTTTCGAAGTAGAAGTGTCTCTATTATGAAATTAGGTTCCTTTGTCTTTGGTGGGAAAATGCTTAGGATTGTAATATCCTGTTGGTGGATTTTTTTCTTTAATAAGTTTGTAGTGACATTCCTCAACTCTTCAGTTTTGTTTTGATTATAATATATTTTGTCAGATATTAAAATAGTTATGCCTGCTTGCTTCTGGTTCTTTTGTTTGGAATACCTTTTCAATCCTTCACCTTAAGGTGATATCTGCCACTGTTTTTGACACATGTTTCTGTTGGTACAACAGACAGATGGATTATTTTTGTTATCCAATCTGTTAATTTGGTGTCTTTTTATTAGGGAATTGAGACCATTAGTTGTGAGAGTTATTATTGAGCAGTGTTTAGTAATTCTTATTGTTATGGTATTTTTTCCTTTTTTGCACTAACTGTTCAAGGGTTATTTTTTGTGTGTCTGTTTTAGTGTAGCTAAGGTTTTCTTCTAACTGAAATTTTTTCAAATAAGTTATATAGAGCTCATTTGGAAGGCAAAAATTTATTAAACTTGTTTTATTGTGGATGTTTGCTTTTCTTCATTCATTGATTGTGATTGATACATTTGCTGGGCATAGTAGTCTGGGATGGCACCTGTGGTATCAAGAGTTTGTAGAATATCTGTCCAGGCCATTCTAGCTTACAGAGTCTCTTGAAAAGTCATGTTATTCTAATATGCCTGCTTCTATGTGTGACATGGTTTTTTTTTCCTTTGTAACTTTTAATATATTTTCTTTGTTCTGTACATTTGCTGTTTCAATTATTATGTGTCGCGGGGAATTTCTTTTCTGGTACTGTCTAATTGATGTTCTGTATGACTCTTGCAAATTGAAAGGCATCTCTTTATTTTGATTAGGAAAATTGTCTTTTCTTATCTTGTTAAAATTAGTTCTTTGCCCTTGGTTTCTTCTTCTTCTATACCTATTATTCATGAGCTTGGTCTTATTATAGTGTTCCATATTGCCTGAATGTTTGGTACCTAGATTTGTTTGTTTGTTTGTTGTTGTTTTTAATTTTTAACTAGGCTATCCATTTTTTCTATCTTATCTTCAAGACCCAAAATTCTCTCTTTCATATATTTTACTCTTGATCAGGCTTACTTCTAAGCTTTTTGTTTGACTTCTTGGCTTTGTCAAGTTTCATTTCAGTTTGATTTTTCTTTAATGATCCTATATCTTTGTTAAATTCTACTTTTTTATTTTGAATTGCTTTCCTTATTTCATTCAACCATGTTTTCATGGTCTTCATGGAGGCATTTATTCATATCCTCTTTAAAGTTCTTGAACATACTCATAATGGCTCGTCTGAAGTCTTTGTCTTGTGATTCAGCTAAATTGGTTTCCTCAGGACATATTACTGTAGGGTTTCTGACTTAAGGAAGCACATTGTCTGAGTTGTGAATGTTTGTGATTTTTGCATTGGGATATAAGCCTCTGGAATTATAATGTTTTTGATGTTTCTTGGTATAGATAAGTGGCATAACATTAGTTGAGTACCTTGTTCTTTGGTTTCTATTACCCCAATCTGACAGGTTTTGAACCAGAAGAATGTTACTCCATTTTCAGTTTTGGATAACTCTGAGTTTTAGGGTTTGGATACATATTTTTAAAGGAAATATATAATTGTCTTTAGTCACTTTATAAACTGAAAATGGGTCTGAATACTGAGACTCATGATCTATAAGTGTAGTCATTGGTACCAATATTCCCTCTGACTTTATTCACAAGCATGTATACATTATCTACATTTGCTATACTAATTACTAAAAAATATATTTGTATAAACTGAATTTTTAACCTGAGATGGCTAGTTTTGAATGTCAACGTCAACTTAACACAATGTTCAACAACCTGGGAAATAATTCTCAGTAAAGAATTGAGGTTAGGCTGACTGATAAGTGATTCTTAATTTAGTTAATTTAGGTTGGAAAGTCCATCCTAAATGTGGGAAGCACCATTTCATGGCCTGGGCCCTGAACTGAATGAAAAGAAGAGAGTAAGTTGAATATTGGCATACATATGTTAATTGTTGTCTTCTGCTCTAACTGGACATATGATATGAATAAGTGCTTTCAAATTCCTTCTGTTTTATCTTCCCTACAACAATGAACTGTAACCTGGAATTGTGAACAAAATGATTGACATAATTTATATATATATATATGTGTGTGTGTGTGTGTGTGTGTGTGTGTGTGTAATCATATATGTATATATAATCATATATGTTATATATATATATATATATATATATATATATATATATATATATATATATATATGAAACCAGAAATAAAACTACAAACCAGACCATCATTGCTCTATCAAAAAGTGCTTAAGGGAGCTAGAGAGATGATTCAGTTTCAATAGTGTTCACTGCTACATAAGAATATCAGTACCCATGTAAAAAGACAAGCTTCCCATCCATGTCAGCAACCCCAGCTCTGAGGGTGGAGACAAAGAGAGAGAGGAAAGCTGGAGCTTGCTGGCTTCTAGGCTAGCTGAGAAAACAAAAGTCTCAGATTCAGAGACAAACTATCTAAAAGTACAATGACCGTGTCTAAAAGTAATAGGCAGAGTATGACAGGAGAGAACTGACTCCCTCTTTTGAACTTATGTGTTGAAAATAATTTTACTATTAAAAATACTATTTTGACTAATAGTGCATAAAATGAAGATGGAAAGAGAAATTATTGAAGGTAGACACATTCAAACAGGAGGAGAGGCTGTGTGGTGGGAGAGACAAGGCGATGGGAGGGAGTAAAATGAAGGAGAGATGAGAAAAACACTTGTAAGTCTGCTATCTGGTGATGTGACTAAAAATCGTGAGAGAATTTGAAGGCAGGTACTCCACAGGGCTAGACAGTTCTGATATAAAAGTAATGGTTCACTAAGCAAAAATCTCAGTAGTACTTGTAGTACTATAGATGTTGTTGGTCAAAGAAGCCACAAAAGCATACATACACACAAAAGTAGGCTCTTATTATCCCTCTTGGTTATCTATCAGAATCATTTGATAGGACTCTATTCCTGAAGAAAGCATAGTCCTTGGATGAAAGTATGGAGAAATCAAGCTGGAACTTAGTTGGAAGCCTCTTTCCTCCTGCTTCTCATTTTCATAACACCAGATGTTGCTATGCAGGCTGCTTATTGTAGAGGTAAACACATCAACAGATCAATGGTATTGTCCAGCTGTGTACTTTGTGAACTACAATACCAACTTGTCAGACACGTTCCTCCAATAATGACTATTGTGTTGGGTAACACTGTTCCGATTAGACCCATTCTACAAGAGGAAATCACTACCTAGTACTATAACCTTGGTCCAAAACTCAAGAGGTCTTAGGTCCTGGGGTGGTGAGTGGGGAACCTAATATTTTAGTTTAGCTGAACTGATACGGTATCACCTAATGTCTAAATATCCATTTATGTTCACAGACAAGAGTTATATTCCCAACTTTAATCAAAGAAGCCTTTCTTTGCTGTGAGTAGAGAATAACACAAAGATTCATGCTGCACAAGATGATGAGAATACAGAATGCTTGAGGGCTCATCCATAAACAAGACTTTTATAACCAATCCTTGAGGTTCAGGCAACACTGCAGAAAAAGTAAGAAAAAGAATACAAAGGCAAAAAGGAAGGGGAATTAGTGTGAATGTTGTTTTCTAGTCATGACCCAGGCATGGGAATCATAAATTTCCAGCATCCTTGCCTACTGACATGGGGCTTCTACAAATCAATCCCTCTTAATAGTCATCTATATATCAGGAAGGATACTTCAAGACCTTACCACTTACTATTGGTCTATTTGTCTAGAAGACACACCTCTGGGCATCTCTATGGTCCTATATCTAGAGAGCTCTAAGTGAAAAGAGAAGACCTATCCTGAATGTGAGTGGCACTATCCCATAGAATAAATGAAAGGAAAAAAAAATGGGAAGGTGAACTGAACACCAGGTACCTTGCAAAGCTTCTGAAAGAGGCATTCAATTATCCCTGAATTAAGACACTAAAAAATGTAAACAATTTCTACCCCATTCTAAATGCCTAATGATTCTGCTTCTCTGGTTGAACCATAACTTATTTAGGTAATGTTTAAATAATTCCTATTAAATTTTTATTTTTGGTTTTAATCAAATTAATTCCATTATTGTTATTCATATATTTTGCTGTTTTTTTTCCTTTCTATTCCTTCCTCCAACAACTCCCCTGTACCTCCTTACTGTCTTTCAAACACATGACCTCTTCTACAGGTGTGCATAAGCATACCTGACTTAAATTTTCTACACAAGAACACACAGGCATGAGGTTGGGGATGTAGCTCAGTGGTAGAGCACTTGCCTAGCAAGTGCAAGGCCCTGGGTTCGGTCATCAGCCCTGAAATTAAAAAAAAAAAAAAAAGAACACACATGCATATCACACACACACACACACACACACACACACACACGTATACACACACATACACATACATGAACACATACGGGGATAGATAGAGAAATATCTAATTAATAAGTAACTTTGTCAGTATGTACCAAAGGCAATGGTATTAACAACATAAAGCCTGCCAACCCATCTGTTGGTATTCAGTACATGGATGTTTCAGTTTTGGTTTTGAATGTCATCAATTCTAGATGTTATCTAATTCTAAGTTTAAATATATACTTTATGTATTACTTACTTCTGTAGTATAATAATATCTAGCATTTACCAAAAGGATAATGATCTCCATTTATTATTTATATTTAATAATAGAAGCTTATTATTTCATATTTTAATTTAGAAGAAAAACTGTCAAATTATATGAGTACTATAAAGTAAAACATTTATGATAGATCAAAATATCAATTTGATTATGTTCTCTGGTCTCTATTGTCTACAGACATTGTAGCTACAAAGCACACTTTTGAGATCTTTTGACATTACCATCCATGAATCACCTTATTCCTCTGAATAGACTCAACTTGAGGTATTGGATACAGGGTGATTTAGTGATCTCATTCAAATGATTATCATAGGATCTAGCAAAATAACAGTGAGCCTAAGAATAAGATGATAGATTGTGCCTGTGCATCAATATTCTGATTTTACTTGTCTCATTGTTGAAGGAACAATTGAGATAAGAAGATAAAATAGTCGACTAACTCACACTTTAATAAGGCATTTTGGTTTAAGGATTTCTTTCTGGACATGAATTAGCTTCATTTTAAAAATTTGATTTATCAAAACTTTTATGGCATTCTCAGCCCCTGGCAGCCACTGACACTGTGATTTCTATGTATTTTATGACTGTAAATAGCATGTACTTACATACTGTGGCAATCAAAAAGAACCAAGTTATGGTTAGAATTTTTTAAAATTATTTTGTGAGAACTTCAAACATGAACACTGCATCTACATTTCTCCTACAACATTGTTTCCATCTCAACTTCTTCTGTGTTCTCTTTTCCCTCATACATTCATGGTTTCTTCTTTAATCTATATGCATATAGATACAATTTGTTGAGTCAATTTAGCATTGCTCGTATGTACATGTGTCTAGGGTTGAGTAATTGGGACTGGACAAACTGTGCAGGGGTTTGTCCCTGAAGGAAACTGAGTCTCCCTTTCTCAACATCCATTCACCACCTATATCTCTTTATCTAAGGGTGGGACCTTGTTAAATTGGCTTGTCAGCTGGTGCTGCCATTAAGCCACTCTTGTTTAGGTAACCATATTTTTGAGATTCATAATCACAATTTTCTCATCATATCTAGAAGACACTATTGAGAACCAGACATCCTGATCTTCTAGCTCTTACAAACTTCCTTCTCCCTTACCAGTGATTTTTACTGAGGCATAGGTATAAGGAATGTGTTGCAGATGTAACAAATGAGATTGCACACACCATGGTCATTCATTCTTTGCATTTTGACAAGTTTGTGGGTCTCTGTAATCATCACAACCTATTGCAGAAAGAAACTTCTCTGATGAGGGACAGCTACACTTATCTGTGAATGTAAGAATGTGTAGTTAGAATGCAGTTATGAATTCCATCAGTTTAGAAAAATGGCAGTACTAGGTTTTTCTTTAGTGTCTAAGACTTCTCTAGCCATGGGTAATTAACTAGGTTTTATAGAACCAGGCATGAACATTCTTCCTATTGGTCTTTAGTCCAAATAGACATTAGGTGTCTAATGGTTAGCTCAAAGACAAAAATGTCACTGCTGTACCCTTGAGGGGTACGTGCCCTGATTGCATTGTTGTGGTTCTTAGGCTTTGATAGCTAGTTAGGAGTACTTACTGTTCCTCTCTCTTGGCAGCTTGAAGAACATCTTCTGATCCTATGAGAGTCAGTCCTCAGGTAGGGGGCTTTCAGGTCATTTTCAGCTGCATTTCTCCAAATATTGGATGGGTATATTATTCTTCAGCAAAGAATCTTCCCTTTGAGTCCTAAAGGGCAACCAAGGGAATGGAAATTGTCTATGATGTTTACTCTTTTGGACTCCCCTGACCATTAGCTCTAGGGGAGTTTTCCCATGGCTGGCATGATATTAATTTTAAAGAGAAATATACTTTAAAAATAATAAGACAGATACATCTACAATACAACTCCTGCATCTAAGGCACAGGTATCATTGTGGAAAAGGTGTCTGAAAGATTGTAAGAGCCAGATATCTGAGATTTTGATAAGAGATTGTATCTTCTAGGAATTCCAGAAACTAAATCCAGAAAAATCTCAACAACATGACTTCCTAAAGATGAGCTGAACTAGAAAAATAACAAAAAGCATGTTAATATGGCCAAGGGATTGGGAAAGCCCAGATTGCCTCAACCCTACCCAAAGAACTATAGGGAACTTAGGAAATTAGTTGGAGAAAGATTCTTCCATAGGAAAGAGTACACCAATTGATTTTTCAACACAAAATGGTCTGGGCAGCCCTGGAAACAAACATATAAGTAATATTATATAGACTGAATAGTTGTATGTATATATTTAGGAGTGTGTGTGTGTTTGTAAGTACATGTGTATCTGTGTGTGTGTGTGTGTTTATACAATAATATACACTAATTGTTAATTTAAAAGGAGGCCATTAATTTGAAAGAGAGCAAGAAGGAATTGGGAAGATTTAGAGGAAGGAAATGGAAGGGGTAAATGATGTAATTATATTATACTTTTATAAAATAAAAAAAAAAACATGTAATATGAAGTAGGTACTTAAATTAATTTTGAAAGTTCAATTAATCAGATATTTTCTTCAAATTAGGATCAGAACTCAAGAGCAAAGAATCAAGGTCTAGGTCACAAACATTCTGTTGGTTTTCCATTAGGCTAAGTAGCTAGTACTATTCTTGTTTTGATGACATAATATAGACAAATTTCTAAATACTCTTATTAAATAAGAAACACAGAGCCAAATACAGGGGTGAAAGTGGTAGAGATCAGAAAAATAGGAATAGTTGCCAACTAACCTTAGCTCTCCACACTGCTATAGCTTCCCAAAAGAACCAGCTTCTTCCTGTCTAACCTGTGCCTTTATTGCCTTGCTATTCTGCCTTCTCACTGGCTCTTAGCCCAGCTACCTCACTTCCTCATTACTGCCTGTCTTTACAGACCTCCAGGTTTCTATGGTTGGTACTGGGATAAAAGGCGTGTGCCACCATGCTGGGCTGTGTCCTTGAACGCACAGAGACTCTGCCTGCCATGTGGTTGGATTAAGGGTATGTGCTACTACCGCCTGACTTTTGTTTATGGCTGGTGATCTATGTCCTCTTATCTCCAAGCAAACTTTAATTATTAACATACAAATGAAATATTACCACAACATAAGCCATCTGGTCCATATTGTGTGTGTATAAGCAGCACCTGTACTTCACTATCTGGGACTTACTTATTTCCTTATATTGTATGTGTAAGCTGTCAATGTAATGATCACCACTAGGTGGTTTAGAGAAGAGTTCTAAACTCCCCCGAAAGAAAGGAGTCCTCCTCACTCAACCTTTGCTTTCTTTAGAACAGATTGGGAAAGCTCCATTTTTCTTTTTTCTCTCTGTGATACAAATTACTCTCACATAATCTCAAAGTTGTTATTGCCATTTCCCTGGACTCCAGTGAAAACTCTGTGGCATAACAAAGAAAGGATCAAACTGCCTTCTTCCTTCTACAGGGAAAATACATCTCAAATAGCATTTGTAGGTCTTGAAGCAGAGAAAGTCTTAACAACTTATAAACTATAAAATGGCTTCTGACATCACTAACAGACTAAATTTATGTTTCAGGTGAGTTTAAAACTACAATACATGAGCTGAGAGATTGCTCAGTGGGTAAAAGTAATGGTCATGCAAAAGCGAGGACCTTAGTTTAATTCCTAGACCTCACATACACCCATATCCAAGAGTGACAGAGGAGTATGCATGGATAATCCCAGGAATTCTACAACCCAATGATAGGTGGGAACAGAAGAACACCCAGCAGTTCACTGACCGGCTGGCCTGGAGTAAGTACCAGGGAGCAGGAGAGTCTGTCTTAAACAACAGGAAGGAAAGGACCAAATCCTGAAGTGACTCTAGCAACTTGATTCATGCACACACATGCACGCGCGCGCGCGTACACACACACACACACACACTAAAAATAATTTATGCACATGTATAATCATCAAAATAAGGACTGATAAAGAACAACAAACCCCAAATAAAATCTATCAGGAGAAGATTTCTAAATTAAAGCAAACTCTACGTGCACACATGCACAGAATAATATTGGGAGGGATTAAAGAATATTTTGAAGCATATTTTTAATGTACAAAAAAAAGTATCTGTGTTTTACATAAAAATATATATTCAGATTGTTCTCACTCCAAGTTTCAGCATGATTATTTATTCACTATAGATATAAAAAATACATATTCAGTCAGTTCTTAATATTCTTAGTAGCCTGAATTAGAAAATTCTAAACCATTATTCCCAAATATCTCATATATTTCAAATAGAATATAATCTTAAATCCCAAAATAAGTAATTCTGCGAAAATCTATTTTCTGTGTTTTATTCAAGAGAAAATGGGATTCAAAAGTGTGAAATGGCTTCCATAAGGTTGGCTCCCAAGAGAGGGCATTGTTCAGATTATGCCCTGTCCAGCTGTCAGCTGGCCCCAGGCCTAAGTTTCATGTCTAACACTGTTTTGCCCTCTACCTTTTCCAACCTCTGGTAATCCCCAAAAGAGAATGAGGACAGGAAATAATTTTCCTCCTCATCTGGGAATTTATATAACAACTGACTCAAATGTTTCACTCTGCTTCTGTGTCTGCAAATAGCTTTAGAAGGACTGTTGGTGTCGATCAGAATAGCAGAAAGTAGCGTTAGTATGTAGACATGCTCACAGGAATGGAATACACAAGTAATGGGAAATGTCAGTGTGTGTGCTCAATAATCCACATCAGTAAAATAATGTCCTTAAATTTAAAATATGCAAAAAAACTGTCAAAAAGTATAAAATATATGAATAAATTTGTTAAATAAATGAAAGTATATTAATTATAAAATAGAGGTTCAATAAAATACCTAAATCTCTATACACCTGTGTTTTCTGATTCAGAAAAGAAAACCCTGCAATTGTTTGTAATGGAGGCAGTCTTATTATTTTAAATGTTTTCTATTTGTAAAAAATTAAATCTAGTGATATATTAGAGTATCCCCATTAAGTCATAGAGTACAGAATATCAAAATTAATTGTTCAGATCATGTTATATAGGTAGAACTCAAATGGAAGTGAAGGAAGGGTACTGGAAGTATTTGAAATACTAGTCTTTAATTTTTAAGATCTTAGATTTTTTTTGTATATTTCATTGTGTGTGTGTGTGTGTGTGTGTGTGTGTGTGTGTGTGTGTGTCCTTTGCCACCAAGGGAATGCAGGGCTTAGGAGAGAATGGGAAGTTAATAAGAAAGTTTTAAAATCCAAACACAGCATGCCAACAATGTGTTTAATTTTTATCCTCATCTTCTAACCAATATATGGAAATTACTTCTTTTGGCAGAAGCAATTTCTTTTTTGGCCTGATCAAAGTAAAAAAAAAAAAAATCCCCATACGTTTAAATCCATTTCAAACTTCAAAGGACAGTGCAGCCTTGGTGTTGGCTTGGTTCTTGCAAGCAGTTGGGTAAATTGACTATATAATGAGTCCTTGGCTGTCCCTAACCAAAACTTTGTTGGACAGGTTCATTTACAATCCTCAAACAGAATGACCTTCCATCTGGCTTAATGGCCCCTGAATTGTTGCAAATGCGACCTGACATTTCCTTATGGGTAAGTTATTAAATTATATCACAGAACACAATAACATAATTTGGTTTCAGAGCCTAAGTGAAAGTGATCATCCTGCAGATTAAGATGTAAAATTCCTTTGCAAAATTAAGTTATTCATAATCTGATGCATACCCCCTTGTTTTGTCTGCCGTATAATAGAATTACCTTCCACAGCACAGAAGCTGCAAATATTGATGATGCTAACAGAACAAAACAGCTTCTGAAGAGGGGAAAGAACTTTTAAAGGCCAGTAACCGACTTCTGCTGCTATTTCTGCGAGGAAATCACCTGTGATTTTTGCTTTTATTCCCTAATGAATCGATCCATTAGGCAGTGTTTCTGTCTTTTGCTTAATAGTATTAGACACACTTAACACTGTGAGCTATGATTCCTTAATTCATTCTGAAATGTCTGCCTGGAGATGACTAACACTAATATATTTTTAAATTGGGGGTATCTTCTGGTTAGCTGCTTCTAGCACTTGTGAGTTAGTGAAATGTAATCCAGCATCTCATTTGCTACTCTGCCAGAATTTTAAATAATTACCTGTGCCTTTTTAATAATCTCGATACATTTCAAAGACCAATAAAGTAAAAAAGAAACAAAACATTTTTACAATCATTTATATAAAACGTCAAGTTTTTCTGAGCCATTTTTTTTTTTTTTTTGCCTTCAGTAAAGAAATACTAAAGGTAGGATCTGCCAGCAAAAAGAAGTAGAATTTCTATCCTAGTAAATAGAATCTTCCGGCATATTTCACAGTAAGGAAGTCTTAGGTTCCCCTGTTTAGTTTTACATCAGTATTACCTCTCAGCCCAAAGTATTCACCTTTATTCTCCTTTCTCCTGGGTGCTATGTATTTGTCATTCAAACAACTTATGTAGAATGCTCATTCAAGAAGCTTTTGGTTGCCCAGTATGGACCTAGGCTTTGTAAAAACTATGATCACTTTAAAAATAATAGTTAACAATATTAATAATGTTAAGTAAAACTTGATATAATATATTAACCTACAATGGCAGAGACTATTTTAATTCATCTGTATTCTAAGATCTTCCCAAAGTACTGAACATGCTAGTGATTCAATAATCATCTGTGGGCTAGTAAGTGCATATTCTCGGTGAACGGTTAAGATTTCCTGAGTTAGTAGTCATCATTTTCTTCTGTATGATGAAGAAATTTAGGCACAGATGTATGAAATTATTTTTTATTGCCATTGGATCCAGTAAATGGCCAAATCTAGCATTGGAATCAGATATTCTGATTCCACAGCCTATCCTGTGAGCAGGGGTCCTCTTGTCTCTTCTCACCCTCAGGCACAGCATTGCATGTGTGAAGCCACACAATGGAGACATTCAACAGGAAGCCTTGTTTTTATGAAGGCATTTTTTTCTGCAATCATTTTCATCTCCATCCTTGACAGATTTCAAGAAGTTTCAGCTACTTCAAAACAGAAAACAGTCTGAATAAATAAGAACTAATCATTGTACTTGGAAATATCATTTCCCTGCCACTGATGTTATCAACATTTAATTCTTCTCACATTCTGTCTTCCAAACTACATCATTTATAGCTTGACTTCTGAGATTAAAGTTAATTTGCTGCATAAAACCTTCCGAAGGGTCTAGGAATATAGAAATATAAAATTGTAAACCTAAAAATATAAAAGCTTACAATCGTCAGCTCTGAAGGTTAACTTCTAACAATGGTTCTCTGCTTACAGCCAGCTCTTCTGTCAACAGCCATGGGTTAAGTTTTAACACCCCCTGCCACTTATAGCGTAAAACTGCCTGGACCAAAGTTAACCTTTAATAGATGATTCTATGTGACTTCTAGCACGCATATCCTGCCTGATGCTTTCTACATGACTCCTAGCATGAACCCCATGCCTGATGCTTTCCCCCTTACTATAAAAAGGAGGGACAGAAGCCATCTCCATTGCTACAGCTTCAAAATCCAACTCTGGCTGTGGTCTCAGCTAGCTGACAAGCTTTTGTGCCCTGCGGTGATATTTTTTCTTTCTTTCTTTTTTTTTTTTTCTGAAATAAAGCTTGCTTCTGGTTTAATAGACTTTGTTGGTCTGTCCCTCATTATTGCACCACCCTGGACCCAACACTTCCCTCATTTCACAATATTTATCAATTCACATATCTTTTAACCTAATTTGGTTGTGTACTTATAAATCCAAAAATTGCATCAAGGTAAAAATATTAAACTTACGTAAACTCAAAGAGACTGTACCAAATAATGATTTTTTTCTGCATTCATTATTAAAGTGTTTTGCTACATTTTGCCAACCTGTGCAGGATCTTGTCTACTGGACCTGGCATCTGAGGACCTGAAAGATTGGGGCAGACTGCAGTCTAATGCTGTAGATAACATTACTTCAGTTTCAGTGCACTTTTATACTATACTAGAATGTAACAACAACAAAAGCCATGACTCAAGGAAGGCTGTTTGAGTTCAGAAAAACATGTAAATAAATGCCAGTAAACAAATATTGACAGAGTGGCTTTTCCTCGAACTTTCTCAGGACAGAGCAATTGAAACACTGGTGTGGCCCACGTGGTGACCATTGCTGCTTGACAAAGTTCCAGCATTTCAACATTCTCCAGCACCTTTTATTTTCATCTTTAGTGATTCTCAATATTAATGTCTTTCCCTTTGGGAAATTTTGTGTGGACTTTGGTGAAGGATAAAAATGTGTACAATGGTAGTCTCTCTAAACAAAATAATTCTTCAGGAAAAAAAAATTTCTGCCATCATGGAATCAGCAATTCCATTCATTGTGCCTTTTTAATTATACCAAGAATAGGAATGTTAGAGATTTACTAGACACATCTGATCCTAAGGATTTCAATGCCTACAATCAAGATCCAGAGCATGAGGGCATTAAGGGCAAGAGCTCATTCTCCGCAGAGAAGAAAGGAAAAAAAAGTCGGGGGGGGGGGGCGGGGATGCTGATAACATCACTAAATATCTATGTCATCTAACTACCTGCATAATTTCCCACTTACTATCTATTGCCAGATCACTTGGAGATTTTTACCTGATTCTACCTCTTTCTTCCTCTAAATTCCTAAAGAAGCAATTGAGATGTCCCAGAGGCTGTGGTCTCATCTGCAAAGACAATGCTGGTTGCACCAGTCACAGTGTTACTGATTTCCAAGTTCATATTGTTCACAGTATTTGTTTCAGTTTTACTTTCCTTAGACTTGTAATAAAGCATTTACTATGAGATAAGTCTAGCCTAAAAAGGCAGTCAGCATAAGGCAATCGAGAAGGGTAAACAAATAAGTTCAATAATGGTGACATTTTCAAAGTAAGTATTTTGGATTTCATTCTATTTGACCTGCTTTCCCTTGCCAATTTATCCTGGTTTCTCCAAGGTGATCTCTAGCTATGTCTCCTCTTGGCCTGCCTGGCATCACACCCTTAGCAGGAACTAAAACCAGATTCCTGGAGTCAGTGTGTATGTTATTATCATGTTCTCTGTTATAACTTATAATAATTTATAATTTTTTTTTTGGTTTTCCTTTTACTTCACTTTTGGTAGTTCTTCTACAGTAGATTGTTAGTCCTGTGAGAAATCTAATTTTTTTGTTGTTGTTGTTTTTTCGAAACAGGGTTTCTCTGTGTAGCTTTGCGCCTTTCCTAGAGCTCACTTGGTAGCCCAGGCTGGCCTCGAACTCACAGAGATCCACCTGGCTCTGCCTCCCGAGTGCTGGGATTAAAGGTGTGCGCCACCAACGCCCAGCGAGAAATCTAATTTTATGGTGTTCTTTTTTATATTTCAAGGACTTGAGAATTAATCATAGTACAGTTACTGGTGTCCTCAATGAAGGAAGGACAGAATTCAGCATATAATAATTCTACCATAGTAACAAAGAGTTAATGTACTGCTGCAGAAACAGAGAACTTACACCTTTATATATTAAGATCACAATAACACACCCCAAGTAGGCCTGTTCTTATCTCAAAATTGCAAACTCCCATGTAAATATAATCTCTAAATCATCATTGCAAATTTATTTTTGTATATAATTTAGAGAAAACTTGTGATGCTCTGTTTAGATACAACAATTAAAATTTCCTAGGAAAGGGACTTTTTCACTAAAATAATTTGCAATTATTTACATAATTTTCAAGCTTTGAAGGACAATAAAAATAATTCATTTAATTTAACTTTTCACCCTATTTAGAGGTTAGGTCTCTCTCTCCTTTCTTTTCTCCTTCCTTCTTTCTCTCTTCTTCCTTTTACACACACACACACACACACACACACACACACACACACACACAAACCAACCTATCTTTCACTATAATCAAGTTTTCTGTCTTTTTCTTATCATTAAATAGCTTCTCATCTTTTGGATCAGTAAGAAAAAAAAAAAAAAGCAAACACTGACTTTCCCTTCCACATTTAAATGAAAGGGGATCTCTCATTCACTTGCAACACATCTTAATTGCTTCATTATATTTTTATAGAGCACCTGAACTGCTTGGAAGCAGTTTAATTAAAATGTTGCTTGTTTTATAGTTAACAGAAATGCAAAAAGCACATATCCTGCAGCACAATCAATCATATTTTTCTCTGCTGCAGACTCAAAGTCGGTAACACCCAAGCAGATTAATAAGGCACTGAAACAGTTGAGCACCATCAGAATTTAGATGTGCACATCTTCCTGGACCCGAGCCTCCTGTGAATGTTACCATGATCTTTCCTTGAATCCACTGCAGCATTTAATGAGTTGCTGGCCAGATATATTTTGCAGTCTGAGTGTACATTCTCAAGTTTTGTATGTTATGGGAGAAGGAACATTTTCAGCAAAGCAACATTTATCAGTAGGCACAACTTCACATTGTATTTAAGTGAGCTTTGTTATTATTTTCAGTAGAATTTATTGGGAAGCTAAAAGACACAGTGCTGGGACTTCTGTCCAGACAGCTATGTTTGGGGACCTTGATTAAATCTCTTACTTAGCTGTGCTTTTTTCTCTGTCTAAACAATATATTTCTCACTGGAGATAGGTGGCACAATATACTTTTTGCATGTCCATGAAAAAAAAATTGAAAGCAAAGATTAGAGAGGGATAGAATTTAAGAGGGTTTATAGTGGAAAACAGTTCTTGAACTATCTAAGAACACTGAATGACCATTTCTAGAAATTTCTAAAACAGCTATGTAGCTCACCAAAGGACCTTTTGCTTCAGTCTTATCCTGTTTTGATGCAAAACAAAACAAAAACCTAGAGCCCCAAACCACATATTCTGAACCACAATTACATTCTCTCTCCACTACAGACCTAAAGGCAGTGGACAACAGCAGATTTTTTTTTTTTATTTTTCTGTTTACAATCACTAGAAAACTGCGAAGTTCTTAATGTTCTATATCAAAAACTGGGGACTTTTAAAGACCTTGATCCTTTCATAGTGTTTACATAAATCTATAAAGAAGTACTCATTCAATTACTTCTAGAAATATGCCCTAAACATTTCTTGTTCTAGCATGGCTGAGGTCAGGCTTGATCAGTTTAGACATCACAATAAATGGTCAGATATAGATATTATTTATATAATATAGGTAGATATAAATAATGTGATCCCAAAAGCAAGAAAGATTTTGATATTAAAATATGTAGATTATGGAGGAACATTCATGAAAGTCTCTGACCAATACAACATTGTGTCAAATGTTCAGGTATTAACAAATGTATCAATCTGATTTATTAAAAATGCCATTGTACAAGGAGACTCACAGAGTGATGGAAGTGTCAGGTAAATGGTAAACAGCTCAACTACTCTGGAGCTGGATTTGAATTTTAAGGATCTTAAAATGAAATGGTTAGAAGTAACACTGCTAAACACTTAAAATACACACATACATGCTTACAACATGCATACACACAAACCACATGAGCATAATTCAATAGAAAAAGAAAAGATGTACAACGCTTTAGGCCTAGAATTCATGCACATTTTCTCATTCCAGAATAAACCAACATAATGGAGAGCATCGTGAGGGGCACAGGTAATTGTTTGAGAAGACTGACCCCAGCAGTGGATTGAATGGCAGCCAGGAAGATGTTTCCATACAGTGAGGAAGGCCACGGGGGAACATAGCAGAAGAGGCTAGGGGCACCCAGTCATAAGCCTTGGTGGAAGTCAACAGACACTGGACAAATAAAGGCAGAAGCACAGTAGTAGTATTGCAGACTCCTTGACAACTGATTTCTTGCCTGAAGAACTATAAGAAAGTACATTTTTTAAATAAGCCAGCAAATGTATTGTAACTTGTTACAGTTGTCCTACCTAATGCATCCAGTTAGCACATATTCTCTTCTCATAGTTGCTGTACATTGAAATGAATATGCATGCACATAAAAATTTTGTAGTCTGATTAATATGACTGAATTTGCTTGTGAATATTTGAGCACAAACAACATGAGGTCATTTGCTGCAGTTCTTGAGCAGTTTGTTCCCTTATAAAAATGTTGTGACTGATGTTACTATTCTCATGTGACTGATGATGTTACTATTCTCACTACCCTCTCAGTACCTTTACTGCACATTGTGGAGGTCCTTAAGCAGATAAGGACAGTACAGCCCAACTGTGCTGTGAGCTGGCTCTTACAGTTTCTGGCCATGCTTCTCAGCTCCTGCTGAGCAGCTCCATTTCTCTCTTCCCTTGTACAGAACTTTCTTGCTGCCTCCTCCTGTCCTCTCATATCCTTCCTTTCTTTGTTGACACCACATGGCAGGTTAACACATCATCATTTTCACTCTTACTCACCCTTCTTTATCTCCATTCTGTGTGTGCTTTAAAGTTCTTTCAGAGCGTTCGCAAAGCCTCCCACGTCTACTTCTGTTTTCCATAGTAAATCTTTCACTCACAGGTATCTTATCTAGCTCTTGTTTTACTCTGCTCATATTTCTTGTTTCTGAATAGTTTATTAACACCCAACTTAATGTTATTACTGTTAGCCAACTAATAATAATGATGAAAACCAGCCTATATGTGCTTCTTCTTCGACTTGTAGGAGTGTTTATGTGTTGCTTCATTTTATACCCAAAAGTAATAGTCAAATTTCTAAGTATTTTAAACTATATAATCCATCGCAAACAACTTGATGGAATTAGTATTGCAATTGTTCCTTTTAATCTTTAAGTAAAATTTTTATTAATTCTTTAAAATTTTATACAAGTATACAATATACTTCTATCTATTCATCTCCACCAACCCCTCCAGCTTCCCCCAGGATGTGCCAGCCTATCTCAAAGAGGCCATGGAATTAAGAGTATGTAAAGGAAAGTATGGGAGGAGCTGAGGAAAAGGACATGAGAAGGATTAGAGGGAGAAAGGGAAAAGGTTGAATAATATAATTACATTTTAATTTTAAAAAATGAACCTTTCTGACTAAGGTTGAGAGCAGCACAAATACATTGAAGTAAACATAAACCACTAGAAGGTAATTGCTATCCTTTTATATCAGACAAAGAACTGAAGGAAAAAGTATACTGTGATTTGTTCAGATGGCTGATATGTTGCCCTTTCATGCCAAGGATTGGAACTGGTCACAATCTGCATGCTTTGGTATTTCATACACACACTGCGCTTTCCTGGAACAATCTGGTAGTGAAGAAACAGCTTCGGTTTCATTCTTCAGAGTCTCCGTGAAAAGGGAAATAAACAGATATGCTTTCCCAAGAGAAACTGTCTCCTCCTGCTCCAGAATTCCCAAAGGTGAAGTCCTTTCTTCAGAGCAAAATCCATTTCAAATGATCAGTGCCTCCTTAGAGCATGTGTGTCGCTCAGCTCTGTCTTCACTTTCTCATCCTGGGGCCAGGCCAAGTGTCCTTAGACCAAACGTTCATCGGACTGTTTTCTTAGAGGAGGATTTCTTTCTACTTCTGAACGCAGTTGTCACAAATCCTGTCTTGCTTGTCTAGTTTGAGCGAGTGCAATCCCACCTGTGGTTCTAAGAAGGTGAGGAATGACTGCATTTACTTTTACATGTGCCATTTCTGTCCTCTCCTGTCTACCGCTGTCTCATATCCCCTAGCCGCTTCTGGAGTCTTTTCAGGAGGCATAGTGAGATGTGTATGTTTCAATTGTCATCATACCCAGGATCCTCAACAGTCTGCCTCTTTAAACTGATTTCTCACAATCACTGGCAGCTTTTCTTTGAAATCTGACACTCGGCAAGTTCTCTATTGCTTTTCATTCACAAACAAAACTTTATCAATCATTTGGGTTGTCATTTCTGAAGCAATGAATCTGTTTGCTCGTTCAGTGATGTGTGTAATTTTCAATGAATATTTGCATGGATATTTATTTGTATATCTATTTTTAATCTTGTCAAATGATTGTTGCAAGGCATTTTTTTTCCATTTTTCTCTCCACTGTGTGTGGCTAACTCAATAGATAGATAAATATATGAACATTACTTAAAGCTGCCATTTTTGCCTCATTTGTTCAAGGAGTCTTCTACTAAACATGTTTTTTTAACCCAACCATAACCTCCTTGAATAACTGCCCATGATTAAAACAGGATTTTTTCATACTAATAACTCCCTAGTTAGATTAAACATAAGAGTAAAAAGAGTTTATTATGAAGAACCATCTTGATTTTTCCTCAAAGTACCAAATCAGAACATGAAAGGAAAAACATGGATGATATTTTTAATTTTTTGAAGTTCTTAGAATATTTACTTTGGCTCCAAAAATCAGTTTACATTGAATCCGGAAGAACATAAAGTGACAGAGCCTAAATTTTCATGTATTTAGATACAGTAATCAATAATCAACCCAGTTATGATTATTATGTTGTTGTTTGTTTTTGTTTTTGTGACAGCGTCTCTCTATGCAGTACTTGCTTTCCTGGAAGTAGCTATGTATATACAAGGCTGGCCTTAGACTCATAAAAGGTTCTCCCAAGTGCTGTAACTAACTGCATGTGTCTCTATACTGGACACTAGGAATTTTTAAATTAGTTCTTTGAGTGTCCCATAAATGTATTTTGAGTATATTCCTCTTCCCCAAACTCCTACCAGCTCTGCTTTTTCTTTCTCTGTCCTCTCAATTTTTGTGTCCTCTTTATTTCTTTAAATATGTCAAGTACTTTTAATGCTGACCATATCCTCTAGGAAGAGTGCTGATCCACTGGAGCATGGTCAGTTTGCCAGAGGCTACACCTTTAAAAAAACTCCATCTCCAAGCAGCTATCACTGGCCAAACTTTCCTCTTCATACTGGAATTTTGCCTGTCTTAACTGCTGAATTCTTATGTGCAACTGCCTTGCTATACCTAGACGACAGTGTTTCCTCATGTCATCTGGCACTTCTGACTCTTGTAGTATTTCCACTCCTCATCCACTGTGCTCCTTCAGCCTTTGAAGGAGAAAGCACTATAGCGATACCCCTATTAACAGCTGAGGACTCCAGAGTCTCTCATTCTCTGCACTCTAATGAGTTCTGGGTCTCTGTTATTTATTCTCCATTTACTGTGAAAAGAAGTCTCTCTGGTGAGACTTGAGAAATGGAATGATCTATGGGCATGATGACAGTCATTAGGAGTCAGTTTAATAGTGTGTCCATTTAGCAAAGCAATAGTAGCAGGTTTTTCCCTAGAGCCAAAGATAGTCAAGCCATAGACTCTTGGCTAATATTGATGCTAGGTGTGAGTTTTATCTTGTGGTATGGGCCTTAAATCCAATCAGAAAGTGGTTGATTATTCGCATGACATTCTTAGCAATCACTCTACATGAATCTTATGACCACACACATTTGGCTAGTTTTGAATGAACTATAGACTCTTATGATAAATGCTCTCACTAGTAATTTGGTGCATTCTTCAGAATATTTTCAATATTATACTTAAAATACATTTTTGCTTATGAAATCTAACCACCAAGACATTGTACACCTCTGAGAATTAGAAACTTGTTTGCATTGTTTTTTTTAAATTTCCTGAAGTAAGGTATAGCATTTTTTATGAGTAGTATTTGTTGTTAATTGCCTATGTTTTGCACAGCCACGTCTTTATATGTAGAGCTGAAAAATCTGCATCTTGTTTAAAAGGCAAGTTATAAGTAAGTGTGGGGAAACTTCGTTTGCTTATTATTCCTAACTTCTAAATTATATTAACATAATACATAATATAAACTGAATTTCAATGACATTTTACTATAAAACTTGAAAAGTCTAATATATTTAGTAACATTTAGATGTTAAATCATTACTCACATTTTTCTTTGACTGCTAATAGCCTTCTGTTAATAGTCAGGAGACAGCCAATTATAAATCTCTGCATCTCGTTAATACATTAACTAAATAATTACTGTCTGGGAATAAATAGTTTTTTAAAAAGCTAAAATGAAGGAATAATTGGAGAGATTGAAAATCAAGTATAAAATGAGAAAAAAAAATTATCTTCTAAGGGACTGAAGTTGACATCTAACAAATGAAATATCCTGTTAACAAAATACAGAACATCACACATCAGTTAGCATGTCTAGATGCTAAACCACAACAGCTCACTGCAAATCAAACACAATAGCATCTTCATACAGAAACCGTGGTCAACAAGTTTTCTGGCAATTTAAGAATACTGTGTTTGACAATGTAGAAAAGAAGAAAACAGAAAAAGGAATTGACACACTCAGAGAGAGAGAGAGAGAGAGAGAGAAAGAGAGAGACAGGGAGAGAAAGAGTGAAACAGAGACACAGAGACTGAAATCACAGGAACATAGACAAAAACAGAGACCAAAACCACAAAATTCAGGTTTAGAATCTAAGTGATCAGTTCAGATCAAATCATTAGGATTTTTAAAGTGATTGCCAATGCTGTTTCTGGATATTTAAAGGTTCGTGTAGAAAATTTAATTTTCTGAACTTCATTTCTGCCATTTATTTACAAAAAGTTAAAACACAGAGGAACATTGTAGCATACAGCAGTCATATACCAAATTTTGAGGTTTTCAGCAAATTTCTTAGTCCATCTATCTCTCAATTGGTCTTCTGTGTAAGGATACTGTTAGAAGGACCTGACTTGCAATCAAATGAGATACATGCTGAAATGTACAACTTTAAGCCTTGACTTGTTTAGATTAGAAAAATGTAAAGGAATACAGAACATCATTTTGGCATTCTGGTAAATGCGGGTGTTTGTGAGTCTGAGTGGATGAGTTGGGGAAGACTATCCACACTGTTGGCAGTCATGTTCCAGTCAGTCTCATGGGAGAGAACAAATAGAGAAAGATAACATGCTAATTATTTTGCACTGAATACCAGAACTCCAATCTACCATTCTCTCTCTCTCTCTCTCTCTCTCTCTCTCTCTCTCTCTCTCTCTTTCTTTAATTTTAAGGCTTATACCAAAAGTGCCCTAGTTTATCAAGCCTTGGACCATTAACCCAGAACTGTATATAATTCTCCTAGACCTGAAGGTATTCCTATTCTTCTGAACCATAACCAAGTGTGTCTAGCCTGCAGACAACCTGCCTGGAATATTACAATCTCCACAAAATTACAAAATCTGACTACTCAAATTGTCCTGTATCATCTATCATCTATCTATCATCAACCACCACCTATCTTTCTATCTGTCTGTCTGTCTGTAAGTCTGTCTATCTACCATCTATCCAACTATTTTCATCCTATCCTATCCTATGGTCTTCTTTGTTGAGTTCTTTATGGAGAAAGATTAATACAAATGAACAAAGTGTTTACTTTCACAAAGCAAGGACTCCACAAGTGGCAGAGTAACTTAACAATATCAAATGTCAAGGTAACTAAAGTGCCAACATAACAGAAAATCTCAACTATCTGCTTAACAACAGAGAAAATTAACTTACTTATGCTAGGCATACAATGCCTCCCCAAAGACATCTGTGTTATAAACCTAGAAACTGTGAACATCCAACTTACTTGAAAGGAGGAATTAAAGTTGTATGTGGAATTATAGATGTCAATCAGCTTAATCTGAGATGAGGATAATATTTTAAATTATCCAGATGGAACCATAAAGTCATAAAATATCTTGCTAATCTGGCATTTACTAAAAGGTATCAGCCATGAACACTATGCTGAGCTAGGAAAAGTTATTACTGGCCATTCTCTTTCCGGGGAGGGAGAATCACTGTATCCCCTTGTGGGGAACAGGAGGGGAAAAGGCTAAATAAGGACACTGTTTATAATTATCACTCCAACTACTGCTTCCATATTCACCTCAATTTGACCATGTTTCTACCTTTCTCCCTTTGAATTGAGTATTTCATGTTTCTCTACATTTGTATTGATTTTCAACTAAATATTCAAAGATGATGAGAATGTCCTAAATAAAATCTCTGCATACTACTAAGCAGAGATCTTGAAGTTGTCAGTTAATATGTAATTGTGAGAACTCTCTGTATACTGGACCTTTTTCTACAAAGGTGAATGGTTGCTGTTACTGCATTAGCTCATGTGTCAGCTGATTGGCTCCTTCCTTCTTTAATGGCATCATTGTGTTGCCCAGACAGAGAGGTGGTGTGGGTGCTTTTCTCAGTAGCTTTGTGCAATTTCTAATTCCACAAAAGATGAAATCTGAGTATGTAGTTTTGCATAGAACTTGAAATTTCAGGGTCATGTGGTACCAATTCATCTTCTTTACTTTAAGACCATTTTGTGTAATCCTTAGCTGGGTAACTTTTAAGGAAACTTTAAACTCCTTTCCCCAATGTGAGTATGTAATATAACTTTCCCTACATACTAAAGACTCCTGCTCTTCTCAGTACCATTTTGACTGTTGAACTGGTTTTTGAAGACCAAGAAGAATATTGGCAACAACTAAGAGGCATATCTCAAGTTTTCTTTGTGGCCATTTTATATGCTTCTTTTCATTGTTGTTGTTGCTGTTCCTTTGAGGAGAGAATGTCTCTGACTTGATGTAATTTGATACATTACTACCAAATATGGCACTTGGCATTTGCAAACAGTTACACTGGCTAGAAAGTTACCCTCACCTTTCCCTTATGGAACCAACACCAACAATTCCCATAGGAAAAAGATACCCCATCTCTACACAGAGGCACAAAGAAAAGCACTATACTGAAGAGCCCAGGCAAGTCCTTGAGTTCTCTACCATTAGATACTATCTAATTTAGACTAGCCATTCTTCCCTTGGTTGACCAATCTTCATCAAACCTAGGTATTAACCTAAGTAGAGAAGTACTTAAGTATCTATTTCTCTGGGACTTCATTGTAAAAGCACTTATGTCAGTAAAACTTAGATTAAGTTTGCCATGTTTTTCTCCTGTTAACCTATCTGCTTTTCAAGGTGGCTTAAACATAAACTTAGTGATGGGGGATACAGGGCTAGTTCTGCCCCTGTAATACCAACTACATTTGACATAGTGATGGGGGATACAGGGCTAGTTCTGCTCCTGTGATACCGACTACATTTGACTTAAACATTCCATTTTGAGCTTTACTATGTTTTACAAGGTTTTATGAATAGATTTGCATTATATAAGAATAATTATTACTAAAGTTTTCATGCTTCTCCTTATGTGGAATTAGTTTAGAAGATATGTTGTTTGAAAAAGCAATTTCTTATTACTATATTATATATTTAATGATCAAGTGATACCACCATATAAATTTTCTATATGTATCTAGATTCTGGGCATAAATAAAACTAATTAACATGCTATTAATTTTTGCATTCTTGATACAAAAAGTTTTGTTTTCATACACATCGCTAGCTGAAAGCTCATTTAATCTGATTAATTATATTATTCACCACTTATGGCTTTTTTATTATTGTCCATTTGTTTTTATCATGCTATGAAAGGAATTCAGTGATTTGACTCAGTTTTCACTGCTATCCAATTATCTTCCTGATGTTTCTAATCACCCTTCTCTGTGTATTTTCCTCCAATACTTGGCATCAACTTCCATATCTATCCTATATTCACTAGAAACTATCTCTAGTGCACGCTAAATTTCTTTCTGTCTCTATTTGTCTTGAATTCTTCTTCACTTTGCATCATGTTTTTAATCTTTACTGTATATTGAAAAAACAATGTTAGTTGTATTCTTGCTATATTTCTCTTGCATTCCTTGTTTTTTTTTTTTTCTGCTATATCAGTGATATTTTTGTTGTTTGCATCAGAATAAAGAATTCTGGTACTACTTACAGATTTTAGCATTGTTTCTTAGTTGTTGTTGTTGTTGTGTTCCTTGAAACAAGGTCTTGTGTATCTCAGTCAGGCCCGCAGCTTGCAACAGAGTCAAGGACAACTTGGAAGTTTCTGTCTTATCTCCATCTCTTAGTGCTGCGATTACACAGTGCCAGGGGTTGAAACACAGGGCTTCCTGCAGGCTAGACAAGCTCTCTGGCAACTGAGTCACATGCCTAATCTCTGCCATTGCATTTTTCTGAAGCTAATCTATCAACTCTCAGTGTGGTGGTATTCTAATTGTACTGAAATGTGATTTTGATTGTATGTTAATAAATAAAGTCGCCCGGGGGTCAGAGCAATTAGAACCATAGACAGAGTGTGGCGGTGGTGGCACACGCCTTTAATCCCATAGATCTCTGTGTGTTCAGGGATACAGCCAGCATTGGAGACATATGCCTTTAAGACCTAGGGGGCTATACATTCAGACAGTGACGAGGCAGTCACGTGTTTGGGTTTACAACCAATGAGAAGGCAGAACAATAATACTATAAAAAAGACGTACAGACAGGAAGTAGCCCTCTTTCGGGAAGCTGGGACACCGCAGGCGGAAGGGTAAGATTTTAGCTCTGAACTCTGACCTCTCGGCTTTCTCTTTTACATTGTTTCTGTGTTTCTTATTTAATAAGATGGTTAGTTACATCTACATCTCAGAGTCAAAAAAAAAAAAAGATGCAATGACAAATAATATAAATTCAGCCTACTCTTCCTGTTTCCGAATCTCCTCTTGAGACTATTGATATACATTGGATGAAACAGGTCCTAATTCCTAGTGAAAGTGGACCTGTATGTGTGATCCAGAAGGATGCTGCACACTCACTAATTTCATGTCAGATAAATATTTACCTCATAATTTGAGAAATGATTCAATATGAACTACTTTACCTATTTTATTAGCTGAATTGTCCCAGTTTGGGCTCAGAAGTTCTCCAGGCTGGTTCCCGAATCCCTCTGACTTAGCCAAGGGGATGCTTTTGTGGTTACCATTTTAAAATACTTCCTTACTTTTGATTTATTTTACTTTGAATTATGTCATTTTTCTTATTATAAGAGACTCTTAAATGTATAGTTTGTGCCAGATACCTGCGTGCAAGTATTTTCAGCCCAATTGTGTATTGATTTTCAATTTCTTGTTTATTTCATTTTATCCTGTTTTTAATTTGTTGTTATTTATGAGCATGCATCTATGTAAACACATGCCATATGGATGTGGGCACCTGTGAAGGTCAAAATAGTGTGATAGACTCCATTGGATTTAAAATTCCTTGTGAGCAGATTCTATGGAAGAGCAGTAGTATGCACTCCTATGGAAGAGCAGTATGCACTCCTAAGCACAGAGCAATCTCTCTAGCCCTGATTTTTGGTTTTCTTAATAGTTCTTTGTGAAGCAGAAATGTTTTTAATTTTTTCTGTTCTTTTGAAATGTCATACAAGTATACAATGCATCTTAATCTTTAAATGTCAGTGTAACATAGTAAACTATTCCCCTGTGTTTAAGGTTTTGAATCCTTTTTTTTAAGATGTTTTCTCTGTTTAGTTTTGCTTCTGTCCTGGATCTCACCTTTAGACCAGGCTGGCCTCGAACTCACAGAGATCCACCTGCCTCTGCCTCCGAGTGCTGGGATTAAAGGCATGTGCCACCACTGCCCGGCTTGAATCTTCTTTAAAAAGTCTAATTCCAATCTACAGCCAGAAATACTTCTTTCATGGTGATTTTAATTATGAGCTGTGTAACTTTTAGATGTCAGGTTTAAATCAATATCAATATCTGTAGATGTAACCAATCGTCTTATTAAAATAAGAAACACAGAGCCAATGTAAAAGAGAAAGCTGAGAGGTCAGAGCTCAGAGGTAAACTCTTTCCTCCTGCAGTGCTCCTAGCTTCCCCGAGAGAGAGCTTCTTCCTGTTTGTCTATCTTTAAATAGTCTTTCTGTTCTGCCTTCTCATTGGTTGTAAACCCAACCACATGACTGCCTCGTCACTGCCTGTAAGTACCGCCCTCCAGGTCTTAAAGGCGTATGTCTCCAATACTGGCTGTATCCCTGGACACACAGAAATCTACCTAGCTCTTCTAACCACTGCTCTTGCTATGGCTCTAATAGCTCTGACCCCCGGGGCAACTTTATTTATTAATATACAATTAAAATCACATTTCAGTACAAATAAAATACCACCATAAATATTGATTTCTCTTTTATACCTTTTATCATTCTTTAGCATTCCCACACTGTAGCTAGGCTAGCCTGGAGCACACCATATAGTTCAGGATAGACTCAGACTCACAATAATCTCACTGCTACAGCCTACTGTGTGTCAGGATTACCCAGGCATGTGAATGCATGTAGTTTAGTGACTTAGTTCACGTCAGATTTTGTTTATGGTTAAGAAAAGGGTCAGGACTAATTTTTTCCAGCTGTTAATTTAGCAAGTAGACAAAGCTCATAATACAGTCATCAGGTTTACTCCCCAGTAGGCTTGCACCTTTGCAGTAGGACCAATACTCATCTATTGACACCTGCTCTACAAAAAAAAAAAAAAAAAAAAAAAAAAAAAAAAAAAAAAAAAAAAAAAAAAAAAAGCTTTAACAATACCTCAATGTAATCAAATGGTTCCTAACTACTTTCTCGAGGAAACACAAACAATCCAAGCCGTCTGTGAGTGGGGAATCCTCAGATAGTACCTTGGGGCTGGGTAGCATAGTCTTGTTTATATTCCTTTTGTTGGAGTTGAATATTCTCTTCAATTTATTATTATCTGAAGCTAGTATTTCTTATATATTATCTGGTTTCTGGTAGGAAATAAATCTTCTCCCCCCTTCTCCATGAAGGCAGGAATCTAAATATATTCTGATTAATTTACTATGTGACAACTTTTTCTAGATAAACTCTCATGTGTTTTTGTTAGAACGGATCAGTGATTAATATTTCTCTTTAAAACACTACTTCTAAATATATATGTTCTATCTAAGAAAAAAAGGCAAGTCTTGACCTACTTTCCAGCAGTTTGCAAATAATTACTTTATTGGATGGATTAACTTTCAGTTTAGGATATCTGAGATGCCTAACACTAAGAGACATACTAGGATTAAATAACCCTAAACATGTGGGAATCTCATGGCATTCAACATATAGCCAGTTGTTGAGAGAGGGAAACTAATTAGAAAGTGAAAGTAATGGAAAACATGGGGAAAATGGAAGATAGCATTTCACCAGGGACTGTGCAGAAAAGTATTCAAGTTAAGCGTCTCAGGAAGTGTCCTCCCAGGCCTACTCAGAGGTTTGTTTTCTAGGTACTTCTACATCCAGTCAAGACAGCAATATTGATTAAACATCAATGTATTTCCCCTTTGACAATGAAGGTGTATTAAAATTTTGGTGCCCTGTTTTACTACACTTAGACTTTAAATTTATATGTAAGAAATGGAGTTAACAGTACAAAGAGATGAAGATCCAATGACAGGGAAGGACTCATTTTTGAACCTTGTACAGAAAACCTTCCAAGGGAATAAAAATCTTATAGACAACTTTATATAAGGTATTAATTGATGTGGATTGACCTCAGTTAAATGATTCGTTTACAAAATCTTTAGGAATATGGACATAGTATTAACAGTATAGTGCATGTAAGATTTCACATAATGTAAGTTAAATTGTCACAAAAAGTCACATTCTCTGGTTTGGAAACTGAAGTCACTTTTATTTTAATACATGCAGCCTTCTTTCATGGTCATGATGAGCTATCAAGGTCCAATTTATTTCCAATTGCTCAGAACAAAGAAATTCTCTGAGGAGCTTCTTTTGAAGATTAAAGCACAGAAATAATTGTATTAATGACCTTTTATTTTATATAACAATATGCTTAGGCAAGCCTAACTTCCTCATGAATATCACATTGTCCAAATAGAAACACTTTGCCAGTGGGACAATATGAAAATGGTCTGGCCATGTCCACAGGAGGGTGTAGGTGTGCTGACACATTTCCTGTAAATCATGTGGGTTTCATCACCAACTACTCGGTGAGTAGAACTGACCTCAGCCCCACACTTCCAATATGTCCATTCAGTAGCTTAACCTGCACCCCATTTGTTCCTTATGCAGTTTTGTGACCACAGAATGTTTGGCTGATTTATTTCACATAAGCAACAACAACAAAAAAAAAAGAGTCCCAGAGACCCGAAAGAGATCCTGAGGCCTGGGGACAGAGAAGAGTAGGTTTGGGGGAGAACTGTGGATATGGTTGATAGCCAAGTAAGGTTTCCTGTTGAAAAAATTCTACTTTAAGTTTTTGAAAGGCTCCAAATATGAGATTATCATATTACATTCCAGGCTGTATAATAAAGAGCATGCAAAAGACACAGAGAAAGTTCCATGGAAGTTACTAGATTCTCTACAGATATTAATTTGTTCATTAAGTATTATAAGAAAGGCTCAATACTCATGAAGCAATTTTAACACTTCTAAATACTTGGGACTGGGCCCTGGGCATAGAGATTTTGACTCCTCATTAATAAATTTTAAAAGTTTATTTTTTATCAACAAAAATAATATAATATAATTTGATCATTTTCTTTCCCATCTCCCAACCCCTATAAAATCCTTCCAACCTCCCTACCCACTCTACTTTATGGTTTTTCTTTCTCAAAAAAAAAAAAAAGAAAGAAAGAAAAGAAAAACAAGTAACCAAATAAACTCTCTCTAAATAAATAAATAAATAAATAAATACAAAAGAAATGTGATATCTTTGTCAAAGCCCTCCCAAAAAGCTAAGAAAGCTATGTGAAAGAGAAGGCAAGAAGATTTCAAGAGCCCGAATTGGTGGATGGCTCTAAGGAAAAAACATTTTACAGCTACAACAGGGCTGATGTACATATTTTCCGACTCTGACAACACTCATGAGACCTCCACAAGCCCCAACCAGAAAATATGCTAGCACTGAAAAGTAGAAATGAACACCAAGTCTCATAGCTAAGAAAGTATTTAAAATCATGTGTAAATAGTTTTTTTTTAACCTTTCCATGTATAATAACCCTCAGATTATTCTCTAACTTTTATTTTTATTCCTTGTGTGCATGTGAATGTCTTCCTTAGTGTATACTTACCTGCTGTGGAGGAAAAAAACAGGTCAATAATAAAATTAACAAACCAGAAGAAAGCAAAGCAAATAGACATAGGGAGGAAACAAAAACAAAGAAACAAACAAACAAAAAAAAGCCTGAGAAAGACATATATATGCAGAAATACACGTGCACACACACACAAAACCCATAAAAACACAAAATAATTGGAAACCATAAGTCAACAAAAGACAAGTAAGATAAAAAATAATGCCCAAACAAAGCATTGCGAGGTACAACATCTCTAAAACTACCACTGAGTTTGTTTTGTGTTGGCCATCCACTACTAGGCATGGGGCCTGACTTTGAGTATGGTTTGTATACCCGACACGATTCCACTGGAGCAAACTAATTTTTTCCTTGTTAGTGATTGTTAATTGGAGATAGCTTCGGGGTTCTGGATAGGAGTTTGTGTCTACTTCCTCTTTCAGCACTGGGAGCTCATCTGTCAGCGATATTTCCACAAGCTGGTGGTAAGGTAACAGTTACATTCTTTACTCCACCAATGTTAGAGAGTACATGGAAAATATCATAGTCTAATCTTGTTAAGGATGGAGCTTTTGTGTATCCAGCATAAATGTTGTTTCTGTGCCCTTAATCCCTGTAGTTCATACATTAATTTGTTTCTTCATATTTGTTCTTATATTACTATCAGAATCCTTCCTATGTTTAAGCTAATATTTGTAGTGTTAACAAAAAAGACTTCTGAAATACTTGGAATTGTTTTTCCAACAGAAAATATTTCATTTTTTACTGAAAAGAGATTTTTCTCATACAATATATCCTGATTATAGCTTCCCCTCCATCTACTCCTCCCAGGTCTTCCCCATCTCCCATCCCCTCCAGATCTACTCCATTTCTGTCTCTTATTAGAAAAGAACAGGCCTCTAAAGAGGTAATTACCAAACATGACAAAATGAGATAGAATAAGATGAAACAAAAACTTTCATATCAATGTTGGACATGGCAAGCCAACAGGAGGAAGACTCCCAAGAGCAGGCAATGGAACCAGAGATCTACTCATTCTCATAGTCAGGATTCCCATAAAATGCTAAGCTAATTGCTATAATATATATGCAAAAAGCCTGGTGCAGACCTGTAGCAGGGTCCTTGTTGTTGTTCCCTTTGGGGGCAGGGGCCAAGTAGGCACAGAGTCAAACCACACAGACTCCGGGAGAATGTCGAAACAACAAGCTCAGTTTGTTCAGGAAGAGGTAAGCCTTATATACCCTCCACCCTACCCTTGGGGGAGGTCTGATGGATATGCATCTGCTGGAGTGACATGGCTGCCTCTCTTTGGTCCAGGTCATCTCCAGATCATGTTTCAGTTGCTGTTGCTAAGACCATCAGGCAGACCCAGGCTGGCTCTCAGAAGGTATCTTTTTTACTTAATTGGGCCATCTGGCCCTCAAGCCCTCAAGCCTGTAAGGGATGGGTCATCCTACACAGACCCAAGTTGGCTATGTTACTTATCTGTTTCAGTCTCTGTGAGCTCATATGTACCTTGCTTAGTTGATTCAGAGGGCCTTGTTATCCAGGTGTCCTCCATCTTCTGTGACTCTTAACAATCTTTCTGCACGCTGTTCCACAGGATTCCCTGAGCTCTAAGGGGTGGAATTTGATGGAGACCTCCAAAGTATCCTTTTGCCCACTTAATGTCTGGCTGTGGGTCTCTGCATCTATCCCCATCTGCTGCAGGAGGAAGCCTTTCTGATGATGACTGGATAAGGTACTGATCCATGAATATAGCAGAATATCATTAGGAATCACTTTATTTATTTTCTGTTTTAGACCAAGCCTGTTTGGTTTTACCCTAGGTCTCTGGGCTATCTAGTCTTTGGTTCTTGGTTACCCAAGCAGTGTTGGACATAGGCTCCTTCTCGTAGAGCGGGCCTGATGTCAAATCAGACATTGGCTGGCTACTCCCACAAGTTATGTACCACCATTGCCGTAGCATATTGTGAAGAAAGGACCTATGTTTACCGGTCAAAGATTTTGCAGCTGGATTGGTGTCCAAGTTCTTTTTTTTTTTTTTTTTTTTTTTTTTGGTAGCCTGCAAAGTACCTTTCTACACCAAAGAAACTAGAACATAAGGATAAAGGCTCCATGTTGGCACCAGCTGTTAGTTTGCAGAGAGCGACCCTTTGCTTTGCTTCAGCCTGGGTTGTTTGGGAATTTCCATGAGGTCTCCTTGGCCAACATCTCAATTGAATGCAACCCAGTCCGCCACTGGAAGTCTTGTCTGGCTACAAGAGTTGGCCATATCCTCCACTACTAGGAGTACTCATTAAGACCACTTTTAGATTCCAGGAAGTTTCCACTGCACTAGGTTTCCACACCAACTTCTAAATGCCCACACCCCAATTTCAGCCATCTCTAAAAATACTCTCTCTCCATCTCATCTTACCATACCACCTGATCCCTCCTGCTCCCATACCCACCAACCTCCAGTCCACCCTTAAAAACTATTCTATTTCTCCTTCCCAAGAAGATCCATGCATCCCCTCTAGATGCCTCATCTTTCTCTGTCTATGAATTTTAGCTTGGTTTTCATTTACTTAATAACTAATATCAAATTATAAGTGAAAACATACCAAAATTGTCTGTGTGGGTCTGGGTTACCTCACTCTGAATTTTTTTTAGCTCCATCCATTTGCCTTCAAATTTTATGATGTCACTTTTTTAACAGCTGAGTAATACTCCATTTTGGAAATGTACCAAATTTTCTTTATCCATTCTTCTGTTGAAGGACATCTAGGCAGTTTCCAGTTTCTGGTTATTATGAATAAAGCTGCAATGAACATGGTTGAGCAAGTATCCTTGTGGTGGATTGTATTGTCTTTGGGTATATACCTGAGTGGTATAGCTGGGTTTCAAGGTAGATCAACCACTATATTTCTAAGGAACTGCCATATTAATTTCCATAGTGCCTGTAAAGGTTTACAATCCCAACAATGGAGGAGTGCTTCCCTTGCTTCACATCCTCAACAACATGAACTGTGTAGCTAGAGTTTTCCTGCCTTGCCCAAGTCAGGACAAATCTTTGTCACCCGCCAGTCCCACAGCCGCTCAGACTCAACCAAGTAAACATAGAGACTTATATTGCTTACAAACTGTATGGTCGTGGCAGGCTTCTTGCTAACTGTTCTTATAGCTTAAATTATGGAAATTAATTTATTAATCCATTAATTATGGATTAATTAATTAATCCATTTCCATAAATCTATACCTTGCCAAGTGACTGGTGGCTTACCAGCATCTTCACATGCTGCTGGTCATTGCGGTGGCTGGCAGTATCTCTCTCCTCAGCCTTCTGCTTCCCAGAATTCTCCTCTCTCCTTGTCCCACCTACTTTCTGCCTGGCCACTGGCCAATCAGTGTTTTATTTATTGACCAATCAGAGCAATTTGACATACAGACCATCCCACAGTAGAACTGTCTTTTTTTATCTTAACCATTCTGACAGGTATAAGATGGAAAAACGTAGTTTTGTTTCACATTTCCCTGATGCCTAAGGATGTTGAACATTTCCTTAAGTATTTCTCCACAATTTGAGATTCCTCTATTGAAAATTCAATGTTTAGATCTATACCTTATTTTTAATTAAATTATTTAGTTTGCTGATTTCAGGTTTATTGAGTCCTTTATATATTTTGGATATTAATCTTTTATTCAATGTGGAGTAGGTAATAATTTTCCCATTCTGTATGCTGCTGCTCTGTCTTATAAACAGTATCCTTTGCCTTATAAAAATCTTTTCAGTTTCATGATATTCCACTTATTAATTGTCGATCTTAGAGCCTTCACTATCCTAGTTCTGTCTGGAAAGCCTTTTCCTGTGCCAATGCCTGGAAAGCTATTCTTCTCTTCTATTAGATTCAGTGTATCTTGTTTCATGTTGAGGTCTTTGATCCTCTTGGACTTGAATTTTGTGCAGAGTAATAAATTTGGATCTCGTTGCATTCTTCTACATGTAGACACCCATTTTGACTGGCACTATTTGTTGAAGATGATGTCTTTTTTTCCAGTGTGTATTTCTGGATTCTTTATGAAAAAGAAGGTGTCCATATGTGTTTACATTTATGTCTGGGTCTCCAATTTGATTCCATTTATCAATGTATATGTTTTTATGTAAATACCATGTTTTTTTATTACTATAGTTCTACAGTATAACTAGAAACCAGAGATGGCAGGGCGTGGAGATTACAGGGGCTGCCGGGGGCTTGGAGAAGGGGATCCTTCCCGGTGGGGCTAGAAGGGGACCTGCCCGGTGGCCAGAACAAGAACAGAGAGGGAGAACAAGGAATAGGAGACCATGGTAAATGAAGACCACATGAGAAAAGGAAGAAACAAAGTGCTAGAGAGGCCCACAGAAATCCACAAAGATACCCCCACAAAAGACTGCTGGCAATGGTCAAGAGACAGCCAGGACTGACCTACTCTGGTGATGGGATGGCCAAACACCCTAATAGTTGGGCCAGAAACCCCATCCAAGGACTGAGGAATCTGGATGCAGACATCCATGGCTAGGCCCCGGGTGGAGCGCTGGGAGTCTAATTAGCGACAAAGAGGAGTGCTGTGGGACGGTCTGTATGTCAAATTGCTCTGATTGGTCAATAAATAAAACACTGATTGGCCAGTGGCCAGGCAGGAAGTAGGTGGGACAAGGAGAGAGGAGAATTGTGGAAGCAGAAGGCTGAGGCGGAGAGACACTGCAGCCGCCGCCATGACCAGCAGCATGTGAAGATGCCGGTAAGCCACCAGCCACGTGGCAAGGTATAGATTTATGGAAATGGATTAATTTAAGCTATAAGAACAGTTAGCAAGAAGCCTGCCATGGCCATACAGTTTGTAAGCAATATAAATCTCTGTGTTTACTTGTTGGGTCTGAGTGGCTCTGGGACTGGCGGGTGACAAAGATTTGTCCTGATTGTGGCAAGGCGGAAAACTCTAGCTACAAATGGCGCCAACGAGAGGCAAGAGTTTCCACTAAAACTGAGAAAAGATTCTAAATGGACTAAAAACAGCTTCCTAATTGTCTCTCTCAAATGAGCAGCAGCTGCGTTTGAGTTCTGGCGTTCCTGCGTGTGCTCGATCTGCAGTATGCGGGAATGAGCTCTGCAAGTGCACATTAAGCTGCATGGTGGATTTAGCCTTTGCTAGTACAAACAAAAAGAGGTTTCTGGGCTACACGCTGCTTTGATAAGAAGCATAGACCCACTATTTCTGAGAGTTGATGCTCCCAGAGCTGGTGGAAAACATACCACTGCCATGTTGGGAAGCTGAAGTGGGTGGAGCCAGCAGCCACAGCGCATTTCAGGCTTAAAAGGCTGCAGTTTAAAGCAATAGGCTCAAGGTAATATAAAACATAAGCCACATAAAGATGGTACCACACAGAGAATCTGGATTATGTTCTCTTTGATATTCGTAACTGAAGAAAAACATTTGATTGCAAAAGCTGTTGAGTTATGCCAAAATGTGTATTTTAAAGGTACCTTGACTTCAAAATTTGGATATAAGATATGTTGCTTTGGAAAAGAGGCTCTGGTTTTGTTTCCACAGAAAGCCAGAGGCTATGGATTTGTTCCAGATTAAGATACATCAGGTTTGACCAGCCAAGACCACCTGAAAGGTCTCCGATGACACCATGGCCAGATGATCCAACATCCAGAATCGTTTCAAGGCAACTGGCTCAGACGATACGCTCACGGACTACTCATGATCCTAAATTTCTTTGTGTCCCATAAGATACAGCCCCCCTCCAGCAGGAAGTAGTAAGAGAAGCTACGCCAAATTCCCAATATACAAGCTGACTTTGGAGATGTGTAAAAGTTAAAACTTCCTTTTAAAAAAAAAGGAAGTGCTGTGGACGGTCTGTATGTCAAATTGCTCTGATTGGTCAATAAATAAAACACTGATTGGCAGTGCCAGGCAGGAAGTAGGTGGGACAAGGAGAGAGGAGAATTGTGGGAAGCAGAAGGCTGAGGCGGAGAGACACTGCAGTTGCCGCCATGACCAGCAGCATGTGAAGATGCCAGTAAGCCACCAGCCACGTGGCAAGGTATAGATTTATGGAAATGGATTAATTTAAGCTATAAGAACAGTTAGCAAGAAGCCTGCCACGGCCATACAGTTTGTAAGCAATATAAATCTCTGTGTTTACTTGGTTGGGTCTGAGTGGCTGTGGGACTGGCGGGTGACAAAGATTTGTCCTGACTGTGGGCAAGGCCGGAAAACTCTAGCTACAGAGGAGGGTTTATATGAGTGAGAATTGTTGAAACCAAGGTTGGATAAAGCACAGGGACAAATAGCCAAATGAATGGAAACACATGAACTATGAACCAAAGGCTGAGGGGCCCCCAACTGGATCAGGCCCTCTGAATAGGTGAGACAGTTGATTGGCTTGATCTGTTTGGGAGGCATCTAGGCAGTGGTACCAGGTCCTGGGCTCGCTGCATGAGCTAGCTGTTTGAAACCTGGGACTTATACAGGGACGCTTGGCTCAATCTGGGAGGAGGGGACTGGACCTGCCTGGACTGAGTCTACCAGGTTGATCTCAGTCCTCGGGGGAGACCTTGATCTGGAGGTGGTGGGAAAGGGGGGTGCACTGGGGAGAAGGGGAGGGTTCAGGAAGGGGGAGAACAAGAAAATCTGTGACTGTTATGTAGAACTGAATAGTATTGTAAAATAAAATAAATAAAATAAAAAAAAAGAAAAAAGAAACCAGAGATGGGGATACCTCCAACAGTTCTTTTATTTGTTTGGGACTGTTTTAACTATCCTGGATTTATTGTTTTTTTCCATATGAAATTAAAGATTGTCCTTTCAAGGTCTGTAAAGAATTGTTTTAGTATTTTTGTGGGAATTGTGTTGAATTTGTAGATTGCTTTTAGTAAGATGGCCATTTTTACTATGTTAATTCTACCAATCCATGAGCATGGGAGATCTTTCCATCTTCAGATACCTTCTCCAATTTCTTTCTTCAAAGACTTTAAGTTTTGATCATACAAGTCATTCACAGACTTGGTTAGAGTTACTGCAAGATAGTTTACATTATTTGAGGCAGTCATGAAAGGTGTTGTTTCCCTGGATTCTTTTTCTGTCCATTTGTCATTTGTATATAGGAGGGTTACTAATATATAGATATGGATAGATATAGTTATATATTTGTATCCAGTCACTTCACTGAAAGTTTTATCAGCTGTAAAAGTTCCATGGTTGAATATTTTCGAGTCACTTATGTGTATTATCTTCTCAAATAATGATACCTTGACTTCTTCCTTTCCAATTTGTATTCCTCGGATCCTCTTCAGTAGTCTTATTGCTTTAGCTAAAATGTCAAGTAGTGTATTGAATGGATATGGAGAGAGGGAACCGTCTTGTCTTTCTGATTTTGGTAGAATTGCTTTGAATTTCTTCATTCCGTTTAATTCAAGGTTGGCTATTGACTTCATAAATTGCCTTCATTGTGTTTGCATATGTCCCTTGTATCCCTAATCTCTCCAAGACTTTTATCATGAAGGAGTGTTAGATTTTGTCAAAAGCTTTTTCTATACCTAATGAGATGATTTTTTTTTTTATTTCAGTTTGTTTATATGGTGGATGTTATTTACTAATTTTTGAATATGAAACATCCCTGCATCTTTGGGATGAAGCCTACATGATCATGGTACATGATCTTTTGGATGTATTTTGGGGTTTGATTTGAAATTATTTCTGCATTTATCTTCATAAGGGAAATTGGTTGTAATTCTCTTTCTTTGTTGAGTCATTATGTGGTTTGGGTATCAGGGTAACTGTGGCCTTACAAAATAAATTGGGCAATGTTTTTTTCCATTTCTATTTTATGGAGTAATTTGAATATTGGTATTAACTCTTCTTTAAAAGTCTGGTAGAATTCTGTGCTAAAACCATCTGTCCCTGGTCGTTTTTTTTGGTTAGGAGAATTTTAATGACTGCTGCTATTTCACTATGGGTTATAGGTTTATTTAAATTTTTATCTGATCTTGATTTAACTTTGATAAGTGGTACCTATCAAGCAAATTATTCATTTCTTTTAGATTTTCCAATTTGATGGGGTACAGGCTTTTAAAAGTTTGTTCTAATGATTCTCTGGATTTCCTCGGTATCTTATTTTTTCTTTCTTATTTTGTTTATTTAAATATTCTTTCTCCATCCCTTAGTTACTTTGGATAAGAGTTTGTCTATTGTCTTGATTTTCTGAATGAACCAACTCTTTCATTTCATTGGGTTTTTATTATTATTATTATTCTCTTTGTTTCTATTTTATTGATTTCAGCCTCCGTTTACTTCAGTTTGATTATTCCTTGCTGTCTACCTCTCTTGAATGTGCTTACTTCCTTTTGTCTTAGACCTTTCAGGTGTGCTGTTCAGTTGCTAATATAAGGTCTCTCCATTTTTTGTTTTTGTTTTTGTTTTTTTTAATTTTATGTAGGCACTTAGTGATGTGAACTTTCCTCGTACCACCACTTCTATGGTATCTTGTGAGTATAGGAATGCTGTGGATTAATTTTCATTGAATTCTAGATAGACTTTAATTTCTTTATTTCTGTCTTGAACCATTTTTCACTCAGTAGAGAGTTGTTCAGTTGTTTCTGTTGTTGTTGTAGCCAGCTTAGCTTTATTCTCTGGTGGTCTGATAGGATTCAGGGAGCTATTTCAGTATTTTTTTTTTTTTATATTTGTTGAGACTTGTTTTGTGTCTGAGTATGTGATCAATTTTAGAGAAAGTTCTATGTGGTACTGAGAAGAAGGTATATACTTTATGTTTGAGTGAAATATTCTGTAAAATCTGTTAGATCCATTTGATTTATAACATCCTTTAGCTCTAATATTTCTCTGTTTAGTTTTTTGACTGATTTTCCTGTCCATTGGTGGGAGTATGGAATTGAAGTCTCCCACTATCAGTGTGTGAGGGTCACTATGTAATTTAAGTTAGAGATGACTTAAAGAGGGAATGAATAAATCCCTTAAAGAAATCCAGAAAAACACAAACAAACAATTAGAGGAAATGAATAAATCTCTTTTTTAAAAAAAAGCCAAGAAAAGTACAAACAGTTGAAGGAAAAGAATAAAACTATTCAATATCAATGTTATCATCTACATATGGCTTATTTTATTGTCTTTTTTGTGCTTTAGCTATGTTGGAATATTCATGGCCTGCTATGGTAGGATAGCTGGGCTCATGTGATGACAGTGATGTATTGCCTTGGCTGTTATTGATTGTGCTCTTATGCTGGTGCTTAGGCATCTGGGTTTTGGATGGTTATACGTCTAGGTACTGATTTTTGGGTTTGTCTTTGTTGGGTAGGTAATTAGTTCCTTAGTTTCTGTTTCCTCTCTGGATTTTCAGAAAGTGTGATGGCTGTATATTTCCTTTTTTACTGAGCTGCTTGGCTGGTGTGTTTACAAGGAATAGCTGTTGCTAGAGGTTAACAGGGTAGGATTTGCAACATGCTCGGAAAGCGTGGCTGGTCAAGTGGAGCCCAGGCCTTAACATATGGAATCTGAAGGTAACTGCAGGTAGTTAGTGTCAAGTTTAATTGAATCGATGGATGTCTAGTTTGGAGAGTTAAAGAATTGGTTGTAAGCGGCGGGGGGTTGGGGGGGAGCTCACATATTTGATTTCAGAAGGATTTTTACATAGAAACATTTCATAAACTTCCACATCTAGCATCAGTTTTAATCCATCATTTTTTAAAGTTCAACTTATTTCTGGATCTGAACCTTATATAGGGACCTTCAGTGTTCATCAACATTCCTTAAAGTTTCCTGAATAAAACACAGCACAGCAATCACATCAATAAAAGTCCATCCCATCTCCTCTGTGGCGCCCGAGTATTCAGGAGAAAACTCAAACATCATTTCCACCATTTTAGAGCTAATCTCTCCTATTTAGCACTCACAGGAAGAGTAATATCCAAATGGAACTAATTTTCTGAAATGATTGAGGGAAAGTAATCAGATGTGATGTTCCAGGAGGTAACAATACATTCTTTTAGAGTCAATTGCAAATTGTTAAGACGAGGTCCAAGTAAGAAAAGTCAATAGACATTGGTAACGTGCTGAGAGACTAAAATGACACTGAGTTAGAAAATTCTGTGAATAAAGCTTACTGATTTAGGTCAATGTTGAGACATTACTGAAAAGAAAACAATCAAGATGATAATCTTTAAAAACCTCCATTCTTCCAGTGGGAAAATACTGATCTTTTCTCTTTCTGAACCATGGGGAAGAAAGGAAATCACAGATTTGCACTTGAGTTTTCATGAAACTTTATGAAGCCTGGAAATAGAAAGTGTGTCTTCTTTGATAATTGTAGATAACGAGTTACATACAAAAGACACACTACAATTAATACTTCCCCAAAATTCATAATTTGTCATTCTCATTGAGATTAAAACAGTTATTTTTAAACCTGTCTTTAGTTTTACTAGATTCAAAGCTCTTCCCTACCAGAGACTATCTTTTACCTCTCTTTTCCTTTTTTGAATGTGTACATGCATAATATGTCTGTATGCATGCTCATATTTCTTTGGTATGAATACACATATGTATGCAGGTTCATAGGTGTACAGATGCCTGTGTACATCTGTACACAGAGACTAAGTGTCAACATAGTGTGTCTTTCTCAATCACATTCTGCCTCATATATTCAGGAATGGTCTCTTACTGAATCCACATTACCTTGTTAAAACTAGTCTGTCTAACCAAGTTGTTTGAGATTTCTTGCCTCCTCTGCCTTATATGGGCTGAAATTAATGGGAGGCTGCATATCCACATGATGCTAGGGATCTGAACTCTGTCTTCACACTTGTACAAGATGGGCTTTATCCACTGAGCCACCTGACCATGTGCTTCTCCTTCTCTTTAATAATCCAAGATTCACTAGAAGAGAATAGATACATTCATTGAGAAAATGCTGAATGATTAGAATGATGAACTGGAGACTAAAGCTTAAGGCCTGGAGATGGCTTAGTAGTTAAACTACTTGTCACACAAGCCAGACAACCCAAATTCAATACCCAGATCCTTCAGGAGAATGAGAGATCTGGCTCCAGGAAACTGTCCTCTGACCTCTACATACATGCTATAGCATACATGCTGGCACTTGCACATAATTACACACACACACACAAAATTATAATGGTTAAAGTTATTGTAATAATAATATAATAAGGTAAAAATTAAAAAAAAATTAAATGACTAAGATTAACTTACCTCTAATAAGGATCAAGCACTTACTAAGCACATAAAAATTACTTTCTTACTTTATTTCAACATCAAGCATTATGTAGTTAGCTGATGTTGAAATATTGGTTTATTTGTTATTCACAATGATTCATTTTTATGAAGTTCAAATAATAAAACTATGGCCCTTGTTTAAGTACATACAGTAGAAGTATAAGAGTATTGTGATTAAATTCTTACAATGTATCATTAAAAATTACTGCTCATGAGCCTAATAATTGGAGTTGGTAATTTTAGTGCTGTACTGTTTTCATGGCAGCAAAGAAATGGGCTCCCTTAGTGTATATGTTGTTTGTCTATAGGCCAACTGCTTTGTTGTTTCCAAGGAAGGGAAAACTACTTGCAGAAGTTGGACATTTTTAATAAAAATAATAAAGTATTTTATTTTTTTCTTTTTCTGTATCTTTTTCTTTCTGCTGTAGAGTTTCATAAAGGTCCATAATTTAAAACATATTCACAAAGCACTCCATAGGCAGAAGCAAAACAAAATTGTTGACTGACAGCTGAGGCAGACCTGGGAAGTGGTACTGTATCAGACCACGGTGCAAGTGTTTAATCAAAAAACCCAACCTTAGCCTGAGTCAATATTCAGGTTCCCTTTGGTCAGATTCATTGTATATTATTTTTCTGACCTGTTCCATGTTACAGCTAGCTTTAGTAAAGACTTAGGTTGGGGACTGAGAGATAAGAAGGAGTACAAACAGATATTGGTCAACAACAGACCACATGTCTTACAAAAGTTATCTAATTCAGTTGACTCATCTCAATAATATAGAAATAAATGGAGTTACAGCTGAGGTAGGAAAGGAAGTAGTTTCAAAGAGTCAGTGAAGAATGTATACTTGCAAATATGTGCTGCTTTTACCAGTACTCAACTCTAATATATGATGGCAAAATCAGCTTACAATCTTTGTAAACAGATGGAAGATTGAATATATAGTTATATTAAAATATCCATGTATTGTCCTATTGAACTACATATTATTCTGATGAGCTTCAGCCTTCTACAGAATTTAATGTGATGGTTAAACAAACTGAATTTTAAAAAAGAGAGATAGTAGGCACCATTTGCATACATGAAATCTCAAGTAGCTCCTGGCTTATAAAAATATATCCATATTTGTAAATATGTTTAAAACTTTCACTAACTCCAAATAAGATAATTAGCTTTACTCTAAGTTCATGGACATGAAGCAAGATAGTTAACTATCTAGAAAAATACTATCCTTTAAAATATTCAGTATGGCTCTTACATACAACCTTCTATTAATGTCAAGTAAAGAAAATATGATAATTATTCAGGCATTCTTAGACTTTAGTTAAGTACTTAATGGATATAACTGAGATATGTATACTCTATTCAGAATATATCCTAAAGTGCATAGCATACATGCAATAATTGCAAGTCCCAAAAAAACTTCATAATTGCTCATTTCCCTAATGACAATATCGATAATGAGTTAAATTGAAGGCCTCTTTATGTGATAGTTAATTCAAGTCTAAGAATTATAGAATTGTTTATGTGTTTGAGAGAATATATGGTCATCTAATTTACTAATGTGTAAAAGCTTTCATTCTTTCAATACCTGCCTTGGGATTGTTCTCCAAACATTATGCTGACAAATTGTTTTATTAAAAATTAATATATGCATACATATTTTAAAACTATGTTGTGCCAGAATTTGAATAGACTATTGAGTTATTTTAAAGTAAAATATTATAAAAATAAATTCTATGTATATATGAGGCATCAAAATAAGTAAATAATATTTTTAAAAGATCTTATATGTGTGCTTCTTATATGTATATACGTTTCTAGCTGTCTCTCATGATCCATAGAGGACTGATTCTGGGAGTGCCTGTGGATTATCCAAACCCATGTGGATACTCAATTTCTCATGGAAAATGCTATAGTATTTGTATATAACCACATACAGCCTATCCATACACGTGAAATAATCTCTAGTTTAATTATAATACCAAATACATTGAGTATTCCATGAAACCATTGTCAGAACATTTAAGAATAATAACAATTACAAAAGGTCTGTTCATGCTCATTATATCTCCTAGATTTTTTAACCTTAAGCTAGGTCCACAGACTCAGAAGCTATGGGTATAGACTGCAGACTGTGTTTCTAAAACAGAAAACCCCAAACCAATACCTTGATAATACTAAAGTAGAGATACTGTGAGTAAACTTGAAAAACATACTCTGGTACTTCACTGTGCCCCGGAACAGAATGCATCTGAGAACAAACATAAGCAAATACCTGTATTCACATGGTATGTTGTGGAATAATCTTTTTGTACACTGTAAGGAAATGTCACCCTGGTTGTTTTAATAAAATGATGAACAGGCAATAGCTAGGCAGGATTTCTGGGGACAGAGAATCCTGGAAAAAGGAAGGGTGGCGACATGAGGAGAGATGGAGGAAGCAGGACGGAAGGATGGACATTACATAAATGAGGCAAATAAGCCTCTGGGCAGCACATAGATTAAATAGAAAATGATTAATTTAAGTTATAAGAGTTATATAAAAACAAGCCTAAGCTACCGGCTGAGCTTTCGTAATTAATAAGAAGCCTCTATGTCATTATTGGGGAACCAATGATCTCAACAAAAAGCCTGAGTACAGTAGTGTTTGCTCACAGCATATTTCTACCACATGAGGTTATGCATCAGACTGAATGTCTCATTAATGTAATAGCTTCTAAGATGAAACCAATTGAAATTTTAGAAATCACCAGATTATTTGAAGCTAGTACCTTCGTCAAGGGTTAAACCATGAAAGTATGCATTATTAGAAAAAAATAATGAAATTTCCAAGCTATGGATTGCTAAGTGTAAGACAACAGAAGTGGACACCCATTATCCCCATTTTTTTTTTTTTTTTTTTTTGTAAGTAGCAAGATAGTCTGACACCATGCTCAGTGGGAAAACCTTCTTAATTACTTCTATAGTTTTAAAGAACAGGAATATTTTTAGAACAGTGCTCCAGAGACTATTCCTACAAACAAACAAAACACAATTAGTTTTTAAAGACTTCTTCTCTATTTTAAAACATTTCACTCTTGATAAAAGACACAAACAACAATCAATAATACTTGTCCATACTGCTCATTTAAGATGGGTAAACAGCACCTTCACACAGTAACATTGTCCTCTTGAGTTTAGTGTACATGACCATAGAAGAATAAGTGAGAAAGCTTAAAATAAGGAGTGCCTGAAAAGATAGGCTCTGTTGAGCCATGCTGTGTGCCTACCACTGGAAGCCAACTCAGAGTATCTCCCTACATAGTCGTCTTTCTTCCAAATTCTTTATCATAGAACCACGTACCTCTAATCCAAGCGTTTGGAAATCAGGAACAGATGAACCTCAGTAATTTTGAGGCCAATCTGATCTACATAGCAAGTTCCAAGCCAGCTGAAAATACATAGTAAGATTCTGTCTCAAAAACAGCTGAAAAAAGAAAAAAGAGGAGAAGAAATAAATCCCTCATAATGGAAGTCTTTCAAAAATATGTGTATATATACACATTAAGTTGAATATGGATATCAGATACATCTTTCTCAATTTTATAAAAAGAGAGCTTTTGAATCTTCACTCATAGAGAATCAGAGTCCTGAGACTGTCAATTACCTAATGTCAGTGATAAATGCTGAAGAAAAGCTGAATTTGTCTCCACTTATCCCCATTTATTATACCAATCTGATTCTGGTCTGCAGTTGTGTTACTACTTGACACACATTACAATACCACATCATGGCAATGAATGCCAATGTGTGCAAGCCACACAATTGTCACAGTTGCTTGGCAACTACTGACAGGTACTATATATTGGAGAGTCGATGGCACAAAGCAACAAATGAAAGCCTTATCAACTACATTGATTTTGGAAAAAGAAAACTGGGTTGAAAGCAAAAAATGCCTGTTTGGGGCTTTGAAGAGAAATGGAAGGAGAGGTGTCTGTTTTTAAAAATTGAGCTAAATTAACAGTTGTGTTGTGACAAAATGTCAACTGAAGTCATGAAAAAACTACTGATTATTGGTAGGATGAAACTGTAAATGCTCCTAACAAATTATCTCTGCAGGACATTCTTGTTGTGATAAGGGTAAGCTATTGCTATTTCTTGAACATATGTTTCATCTCCCTTTCATTCATAATTGAAGAAAATCTCATTCCATTTGAAATTTTGTACACACACATACACACGCACACACACACATACACACATCTGTTGTAACTTGAATGAGAAAGGTCCTTCCAAGACTTCTTTGAACACTTGATTCTTAGTTAATGGTGCTGTTTTGAGTGTTTCAGGTACTACACCATTGCGGGGGGGAAGCACATTCCTGGGGCAGGTTTTAAGGTCAAAAAGTTCCCTATTCTTCTCCTTCTCCTTCCTGATTTGGGTTGAGAATGTGAGCTCTCAGTTTTCTGCTCCAGCTGCCATACCTGCTTCTTACTACCTTACTTTAGTGCCATGGTGGACACTTAGCTCCATAGAGCTAACTGTACATCCAAATAAACTCATTCTGTTGCAAGTTGCCTTGGTCATGGTATTTTATCTCAGCAAGAGAAAAGTAACTAATACAGTGCTGGACCCAAATGTAGACTCCTTGCTCTTTGTGGAAAGTTCATTCACCTTTCTATAATGTTCACAATATAGTTTGATAGTATCTCTGAATCATTTACTTTTAGTGAAATTATTTATGTGTGAAAAGCTTTAATCATTAATATTGATAAACTTTTATTAGCTATTTTTCTTTAACTCACACTACTTCATCTATCTTACTGAATTTGATATTTTCTATGATATGCATGGCTATCTCTGCTTAGACTAGTGTGCCTTTCCATTTAAGAACATTAGCTCCTTCTAAATATGTGTCTATGGTCTCTAGGTAGCCCACCAAATTGCACAAACCTTTGTTTCTTCTAAACAAGCCATTGCCAGATACCTCCAGACCTCTAAATCATAGTATCAAGGTAATACCATGCAGTCTTTAAGCTTGGTCTTAAATATACAAAGATTAAATGGTTAAGTAATTAAAAATGTTTTATTTTATATTTCAGTCCTTTATTTTAGTGTGCTGTGTGTTTGCCACAACACTCATGTGGAAGTTTGAGAACAACTTTCAGGAGTCAATTTTCTCCTTATACTATGTGAGTCATGGAAATTGAATTCATATTATCAGAATTAACAATTACCTGCTGAGCCATCTCACTGGACAAATTTGAAATTTTTAGTGCTATTGTTGATCATTTTTAACTATCTTCCTAGTTCTTTAATTCACAGGGATAATATGAGTTACATTTTGACAGCATTTTGGAAGAGGAGATGGAAGAGGAAAGCCTATGGGAAGATAGCTCCTTGTTTCTATTTTCAGTTTCCTGTTAGCACTGCCATAATAAGACAAATTATAGAAAAAGAATGACTGTGAATGAAACCTTATTTGATGATATTAATTGAGAATTCTCTGCATTCTACTATAGCTTCCCTTTAGATAAGAAAACATTGCCTCAGGGAAGTTCAATAACTTAACTAGAAATGAAATGATAGCTAATCCAAAAACACAGACAATACTTACCAATCAGAAGTCTGTTCTTAACACCTACTTTTGTTTTCACTTAGCATCACACATGAATCTCTTTCCTTTCACTTGACTATCATCTATTATAGGAGACTAAAGTTCCCAATCCCTGGCTTTCTGGATCATTCCTGGAGATGCTAAACATCTTTTTTTTTTTTTTCACACACTATGAATTGCTTTAATGGTGGTATCTGTACAAGTGATGTCAGGACAGGACAGCAAATGCACAGTGGACATGGCTAGCAGACAAGCTGTGAATGAATAAAGAGTTCACACTGCTCTCATGCTTTAGCTTCTTAAGACAGCTCTAGGCCACCTCCTCCTCAGCCTCCTCCTCAAACTCTCCCTCCTCCTCAGCTGTAGCATCCTGGTACTGCTGGTACTCGGACACCAGGTCATTCATGTTGCTCTCAGCCTCAGTGAACTCCATCTCATCCATGGGAAGCTCATCTGGGTGCACTACATCTGTATAACTTACTTTTCACTTTTGCCATTGAGCTTGACTGCATTGTTCCATGGGGGAGCTTGTTTTTGCCTGTTCCTAACTAGACAACTTAACCTAGAAAAAATTGATCCTATAGTTACTCAATCTTGGAAAAAATTACTTTTAATACCTGAACTCAATTTAAGTAAGTATAAATTTTAAAACTTTGTTCAACATCCTTAGCCATCAAGGAATACAAATTAAACCTACTTTGATATTTCATCTTACATGTCTTTGAATGGCCAAGTTTAATAAAAGAAACATCAGCTCATGTTGGTAAGGAAGCGAGGAAAGAAAAACACTCACCAATTGCTGATGGGAGTACAAAATTGTACAACCATTATGGAAATTAGTTTAGTTGCTCCTCAGAAATCTGGGAATAGATCTACCTAAATATCCACCTATATCACTCATGGGAATATGCCCAAACGTCAATATATCCTATTACAGAGGTATTTGCTCATTTGCTCTATTCATAATAGCCAGAAATTGGAAACAGCCTAGATGTCCATCAACTGATGAATGGATAATGAAAATGTGGTACATTATATAAAATGAAATATTATTCAGTTCTGAAATTATAAACTTTGCCAGTAAATAGGTGGAGCTAGAAAATCGTCCTGAGTGAGGTAACCCAGACCTCAAAAGACCAATATTTCATGCTTTCTATTATTTTTGGTTGCTAGCTTTTAAACATTGACACATGTGCCACAATCTGAATAGCCACAGATGTTAAGTACCTACTAAGGGAGTAGGAGGAGAATATCTTCCAATATTAGGGTAGTAGAATACAGTGTTATGGAGCGATAAAGAGGAAACTAGATTACTAAATATTGACAACTAAATCAGGTGGTTAGAAGAGAATAGGAATATGGAGAGAGACAACTAATACTGAAGGTGTTTTGAAAAGCTATATGAAAACCCACTATTCTAGAAGCTTCCTAAATATATATATATATATATATATATATATATGTATATGTATGTATATATATATTAAATGAATATAAATGAAGTCACCATATAATGAGGGAGACAATGCCCCAACTAAACATCTTATGCCTCAAGTAAAACTTGAAGTACATCTTGTTGAAACATTAATCGAAAAGGACCCATTGAAACTCTCAAACATCACTGGCATTTCCCAAGGTTGTTCTTCATAACCTGATCGTAAGACCCTATTGTTGAAGACAAAACTTTTGTTATCAAACACAAAGAAGATCTTGGTCCCAATTAGAAGCTCCAGCACTATTGACCTATGTTCATGATACTGGAATTTACTCTGTGCTGCCAAAGGAAGGTAATACTCAGGTACAAACCATGTAACCTACAACAATAATGTGCCTGCAAGGTACACAAGTGTAATAGCTACAAAAGTATTTTGGGAATACCTAACCAAATTTTGATTGGATTTAAAGCCCACTCAATGAAATGAAACCCATACCTTGCATTGCTAATATAACCAAAAACATGAGACTAGGTAAGTCATAAGCCTAGGGAAAAACCTTCTACTCTTATTCTTCTAAAGGAAGATTGAAATAAAATGACTCCTAATGACTTATTCCTGGAAAACGGGACCCCAAAAAAGACACAGAGAAATGGACGAGATCTACATGAACAGCCTGGTCATGAGTGGGAATAATGAAGGGCGACAGTCGAGGGAAAGAGAGTGGGAGACCCTAGCTGGATCAAGAAAAGAGAGGGAGAACAAGTAATAGGAGACCATGATAAATGAAGACCACATGAGAAGGGGAGGAAGCAGAGAGCTAGGGAGGCCCACGGAGATCCACAAAGATACCCCCGCAAAAGACTGCTGGCAATGGTCGAGAGACGGCAGGAACTGACCTACTCTGATGATGGGATGTCCAGACACCCTGATAGTTGTGCCATAAACCCCATCCAAGGACTGAGGAATCTGGATGCAGACATCCATGGCTGGGTCCCTGGTGGAGCACTGGGAATCTAATTAGTGAGAAAGAAGAGGGTTTATAGGAGCGAGAATTGTTGAAGCCAAGGTTGGATAAAGCACAGGGACAAATAACCAAATGAATGGAAGCACAGGATCTATGAACCAAAGGCTGAGGGGCCCCCAACTGGATCAGACCCCTGAATGGGTGAGACAGTCATTTGGCTTGATCTGTTTGGGAGGCAGCTGTGTGTTGATGCCGGGTCCTGGGCTCATTGAATGAGTTGGCTGTTTGAATCCTGGGACTTATGTAGGGACACTTGGCTCGGTCTGGGAGGGGGGGAATGGACCTGCCTGGACTGAGTCTACCAGGTCGATCCTGGTCCTCGGGGGAGACCTTGATCTGGAGGAGGTGGGAATGGGGGGTGGGCTGGGGGAGGGGGAGGGGGGCGAGAGGGGGAGAACAGGGGAATCTGTGGCTATTATGTTGAACTGAATGGTGTTGTAAAATAAAAAAAAATACATTTATTTTGAACTAAAAAAAAAAAAAAGTTAGTGCTTTGATTAGTGTCTTGCTTCTCATCAGAGAAGATTCTTCTTCTAGTGGATGGGAACTAACACAGAGACTAACACCTGAACAATATGCAAAGACTTTAGAGTACTCAGTTTTAAATGGGATGTCTTCATCAACTCATCCACTTTCAAGGCTCATGGATTTGTGTGGAAGAAGAGAACAAAGGGTTTTAAGAGCCAGAGGGGATGTATGACTCCAAGGAACCAGTGTCTTCCAGAAATAAGACTAATAACACTTATGAACTCACAGAGACTGCTGCAACATACACAAGACCTGCATATGTTCAAGCCAGATGGAATCTCAAGACTTTGAAATATAAGAAAATAAGCTTCTAACTGAGAAGCTATTTGCAATTGATACCCATTGGCAAGGAGAAAGTCAGTTTTCTTCATTGGAGTGTCACTGGGTATATCAATCACATTTCAAGAATAGGGCCTATGCCCAGGTTGGCCAATACAAACAAAGTCAAAGGATTTTTTTTTTTTTAATGAAGTTTTTGGTGCTTTTGATGCTGCTGTTGTTTTATTTTATTGGTTTTTTTTTTTTTGCATTTTTGTCTTATTACTGCTTTTTTCTTTGTTTCTTCTGATATTTGTTTCTTTTTGTTTTTGAAAGTAAGAAAGAACAACAGAAATTTGGATGGGTAGGGAGATGGAGAGGATAGAGGTAGATTTGGGAGAGGGGAAATCCTGGCCAAAATATATTGCATGAAAAAAAAATTAAACTATTAGTATATATATATTCCTGTTTATAAATACTGAGCTTCACAGTTTGTCTACTTGTTTTCATTCTCTGGAATAGTGGATACAATCACTGAAAACATGGTTGAGGATAAATACCTCAGATTGACTTCCACAGTGACTTTCAGTTTAAGATGCCCTATCAGTATATTATACTGTTGTAGGCTGTTGATGGTTGCTTAAGGGAGATTGAAATTTCCCCTTCAAAGTTTCCTTTACAAACTTATGTTATTGAACTTAAAGAGAGAAAAGTGTTCTCAGGACAGTGTGACTATTTTATTTCAGTATTGTAAAACACTAAGGAAAAAATTGGACTTGATAGAACTTTTTTTTAAAAGGGGGAAGAGAGTTAGGTGGGAGGGAAGAGAGTGGAGCTGGAAGGAATTGGCGGAGGAGGTGAAAATGATCAACACATGTTAAGAATTTCTCAAGGAAATAATAAAAACACACACTAAAAAAAACCACAAAATCACTGGAGCGTTAACAGAAGGAAAAAAAAAATACAAGTCCACTTCATACTGTCATTTATTTTCAAGTTCCAATAAAAATTCTATATAATTTCTGGAAAATACTAGGTAGTAGAAAATTTTACACCTTAAAATTTTGGAAGGTAATTATTATAAATAAGGGCAAAAAAGTTACTGGAGAACATTAGTTGTAATGTATTTGAGTAAGTGATGGTTCTCTTTCTTGGTATAAATTATTAAAGTTAATAAGACTCTATTTGAGTTAAGGCCATAGAAAATGATAATATATAATAATAACTCTAAGTAAACAGACATTAAGAAATTTGTAATTTCCCTACAAATGGCAATCTAAAATTTAAGATATATTTGACAAAATAATTACAATAATTAGTGTATCTTGATTTATTTGTAAATGTAGCTTAGTAGAAAAACATGTCACTAAAATAAAAATTAAGACTACTTTTTATACTGCTTATTAAATGAGTAAAAAGATCTATAAAGAAATGTAATCATTTGTACAGTACATAGCAATCATTACTTTGCTACCTTGGCTTTAGTACATGATTAGTTCTCGTCACACACTAACAACACAGAATACCGATGGCATTTTCATGAATGTAGTAATAGATACACACTTCACAGGGTGATGTTTTCTTTGTCTTCTTTGTCCTGTATACTGTGGACTTAAACGGTTAGACATATGTTACAGCTTTCCCTTGGAAAGTCAGTCCATACAAATACCCACTAGCAGAATTACATGAGAGTTTTCATCACCCAACTATTCCCATGTTTATTTCCTTATCTGAAAAAAAAAAAAAAACTGATGTTCTCTGGCACTCATCTGGATAATCTGGGTATTCACTATGCACACCCAGACTACTTGACTGGTGACGGCTGACCAAAGTTTTGTTTCCCTCAGTTACATTAGATCTTCATCATAGCTGAAAGAGGTCCAGGCTACTTCGACACAGAACTTCTACCACAAACTAGAATTTCTCTTTGAAGAAGAGCCACTCTGTAGACAATTTCACTTTTTCACAAAGCAAGTTTTTGTTTCCTTAGCAATTTATCTTGTTTGGGATAGAGCAAATCTATAAATAACAAACAAGTTTGAGTATTTCTATCAAATTTGTTAATGACCTTGTGCTGTTATAGTTAATAATCATATTTGTGACCCTCTCAACAAGAAAGAACTTATGTTTGATACTAGAAACCTATCCAGCTACCCAGAGCTAGAGAAGTTATGGATCTTGGAGGAGAACCTACAACCACCACTTTACTAAACCATCATAATCCCTAACCACAGCTGGGCGGTGGTGGCACACGCCTTTAATCCCAGCACTCGGGAGGCAGAGGCAGGCGGATCTTTGTGAGTTCGAGGCCAGCCTGGTCTACAGAGCAAGATCCAGAAAAGGTGCAAAGCTACACAACAGAGCAACCCTGTCTCAAAAAACCAAAAATAAATAAATAAATAAAAAATAAAAATATAAAAATAATCCCTAACCACATACAAGTATTTGTCCTTACATTTACAAACAAGTGTAGCCCTTATTCTGTATCAAGGAAACTTTTCTTTATAACAGTCAGAAACCATTAGAGAAAGCCACAACCAATCAAAATGCAGAGTTGCAATGGCAAGTCCCAATGGATATAACTAGAAAACACTCCAGCACCTAAGGTTCAGGGAATGTTGTGGGAAAGGAGCAGAAAGATTGTAAGAGCCGGGGAGCAGGGACTTTGCTGTAAGACTATATCTTCTAATCATGTCAGAAGCTACACCCACAAATCTCACTAAGAGGACTTCCTAGACATCAGCTGAACAAGCACAACAATGGACATGATAAAGTGGATAGGGGAAAAACAATGAGGCCTCAGGCAAAACAAAGAACCACGGGCAAATAAGGAAAGCAGAGTTTTCCCTAGCAAAGAACACAGCAATTGTTTGTCTACTGTCAAATGGTCAGCCCTGAAAACATGCATAGAAGTAACATTATACAGACTGGGCAGGTCATATATAGGCATACACACACACACACACACACACACACACACACACCACCAACCAACAACAACAACAATTAGTTTATAAAAAAGGGCCATGAATTTGAAAAGAAAAGGGTAGATTACATGGGAGGATTTGGAGTGAGGAAAAGGGAAGGGGAAAGGTTGTAATTATATTATAGTATAAAAATAAAAGAAACAAGTTTTAAAAAATATATTTGTAACTAAGCACATGAGGTAGGTAGTTTTCTATATGTCTCGTCCTCTCTTTTGTCTCCCTCTTTCACACATTTGTGCTCACACACACATGCTTAACTGCACAATAACTATTTAACCATCTGAAGTCAATGTAATCTTTTTTTAATCAAATATAACACTAATGCACACAGAGCTCAAAGACGGTCTTCTCATAATAAAGGAGAAACTATCAGAGTAAGCACACCTATCATAGCAGCTTTTCTTCGGAGTCTAAGCTCTTAACCACTGTTTCATTTGGCCTCCTCTCCTCCTCTCCTCTTTGCTTCATCTCTCACTGCTATCTTTATTTACTTTTTCCTTCTTTTCTCTTTTGATACAGCATCTCATGATAAAGCCCATGTGGGTTGGACAAATGTAACCCTTCTGATTCAAACTCCCAAATGTTGTAATTACACATAAGCCCCACTATAATTGGCTTTTCAAAGTTCCTTTAGCCATGTTCCAATGTGGTAACACTGTGAAAGCAGAAGTTCAGTCTGTCTAGACTCCTATACAACTGCTGATGAGCTATGCTAGGACATACTTTTTCATTCTAATTGAGATGGAGAATTATGTACGGAATACTTATTTAACTTGGCTGATTTATCCTGAAGCTCATAATTAAAAGCATCACATTACAGGTGAGATGAAACTGGAAGTGATAATGCTTTGAATGCTTGAGCCAAAATCATCTTAATAGACTGTTGAAGGGGATGAATATTCAAAGACAACATTGAACAACAACTACAAAAAAGGAGCCCTTGGCAGCCCCACACCATAGCTATAGGCAAGCAGTGAGCCCTGTAAGCAGGTTTTGTGCCAGGCATAAGGTCTGTGGGAGTCACTGATTTCAATGGCCATCACTCATGATCCCAGAAGGCAACAAGACAGCAGCTACAACAAAGCTCTTACTCAACTCCGGTTTGATCAACCCACAGTTTTAACATTTTATCCTTAGATGTACTTGAAGGGTAATGTAAACTCCATGGATAGACTCCCAGAGTAAAGCAGATTGGTGAAGGGGGCTGTATACTTGGAGAATACTTGAAAAGGAGAAGTGTTTAGCTTGACACAGAAATGGGAATGCATTTGAACTCAACTGTCTAAAAGTCTTTTCAGTAAAGGTAGACAGTTATTCAAGTCATTCAGGAGTAAAACTAGGGGAGAAAGATGGAAGCCACAGGAAGACAAGTGCTCTCAAACGCTCAGACTTTTCTAACTTATAAACTAGTTGGTTCCTAAGCATGAGACAGAAGCAATCTCTCTCGTAAACTATAGAGAGGATTTAAGGATAAACAGTGGTGACAGAGAACATATCAATGAGACTCCTTTAGAACTGCATAAAGTTAGGGTTCTGTCCCTTGCCACCAGTTTGTTTATCTCTCCCTGAAAACTGAGGTCAGCAAAGGACAGGCTACATGGAAAGGATATGCTAATGAGACAGCCGCAGCCGGACAGTGAGACAGCTGAGCAGAGAGACAGCTGAGCATGGCAGCCCTGCTGGATGATTTGGTTTCCTTGGCAGCATCAGCTTTTGTCTGTTTAAATTCTTCTCTCTATTCCATGTTTTCTGGCCTCTGAAGCTTCAGTTCAAACTCTAAAAATACAACAAAAGTATTTGATAATCTCTTAGAGTTCTGTGAAAACAACAAGGGCCCCCTATTCATCTGCATATCACCAGAGTCCTTGAAGAGCACTGATATTAGGTCAGGAAAAAAATGCTGGTTTTTTTTTTTTTTTTTTTTTTTTTGAAAAAAAAAAATGCTTTTAAAAAGTGTTTAACTGTAGTATGAAATGATTCCTTCTGATTGTGTGGCTCTCTTCAGTATGATTCTAAAGAGAGCTTCTTAATATCAATAAGTCTTTAGTGTCAGCTTTTTTCATTTTTATTTTATTTTACAATTAATTTTATCTAGAGAATTTCATAGATGAAAACTGTATTTACATTATTCCCATCCCACATTTTCCTACCTCTAACTCCTCCATTCCAATGTGTGTGTGTGTGTGTGTGTGTGTGTGTGTGTGTGTGTGTTAGTTCATTCAGAACTGAACATATGTATATGTGCTCAGAGCTGACCACTTAAGGGGGACACATACCTGGAGAAAGCTGAATCTTTCTCTCTTAGAAGTTCTGAATCACCTATAGCTCTTAAACAAGATGTGGGGCTTTATGAGGTTTCTTCATCCTCATTGGGCGGATAACCAGTGCTGTCACAAAAGTCTTGTTGTTTAGGTGATCGTATTGGTCAGATTCCATGGGGCAGCACCTGTCATATGAATCTCCTAGCACATACTCTGGTCCACTGACTCTTATAATCTTTCTGCCCCCTCTTTCATGTGGTTTCCTGACCTTAAGTGTAGGGATTAGGCTATAGATGTATCAACTGGGATTGGGATTTCTGGCATCAGTTCTCTGCATTTTGACCATGTGTAGATTTTTGTGATGGTCTCTGTTGCAAAAAGAAATTTCTTTGATGAAGAATGAGAAATACACATAGCTATGGGCATAAGAATATTGTTTAGAATATAGTTGGAAATTACACTGGTTTAGGAAATTGCCAGTACTATGTTTTCCTAAATCCCTAAAAATCCATGACTTCATCAGCCATAGGCAGTTGACCAGTTTTATAATACCAAGCATAAATTTACTCCTATTGGACAGGCCGTATGCCCACTTATATGGTTGTTGGTTATTCACAAGCCATAAACATCACTACTGCACTCTTGTATGTATCTTGCCCTGTTGATCATTGTTGTAGTGCCTAGTTTTTACAGCTTGGTAGAACAACTGATCATGCCTCTCTGCTGAAAGTTTGCATAGCACCTTCTTCTGATATAAAATCTAGACCTCAGAGAAGAGGCTTCCAGATCGGTTCCAGACCCATTTCTATAAGCCTTGTGTCTAAAGTATGAGGTGGTTTTAACAAGAGGGTCTTATCTTCAAGTTATAGAATATAACCGAGGACAGTAGCGATAGCCTATATTGCTTTAGAAGTCTATTGAACTCTCTTGACTAACAACTCAAAGGCAGTTTTCTCATGCCTGCTTGGGTTTTTGATAGATAGACTATGGTTCTTGTGGTAGGCATTATTCACCCCAAATGACTTAACTTCATTTAAATTATTTATGTATGTTTGCACACACACATATATTATGTATTTAAATTATGTTATATATGTATTTAAATGCAGGATTTGCTCTGGCTCTGCAGTAGATTCTAAGCTGTTTATATTGATTCCCAGAATGGATCTGTGATGGCTTCCACTGACTTTATTCTGTCTATTCCCAGATTACCAATATTCTCTGAAAGCTGGTAGAAGAAAAGAATATAGGGAAAAATGCTCACCAGTAGTTAAGGCCTACCATGTGCTAAGCATTGATTTTTCCTTCTCTGTTTACTATGATATTTCATCCTAAAATCAAATTTGAGAAGTATGGCTTTCTCAATTTTCCAGATAGGAAAATAAAAGTTACCTCTGGGAAAAGAAACAACTCCAAATAAGAATACCAGTTCCTGTTGAAGGTAGAGCCCATAATTACACTCTTGAGTTTATCCCACTGAGGGGTTTGGGGAAGGTAACAGCCATAGATGAAGTAAGCTTTCAAACACCCAGTTCTTAATTGCTGAAAATCTACTCCCTGTAAAGATCTGTCATTTATAAGCACAAAAATACAACAACCCCAAAATAATTAGTTTTAGACCACAGGGACTCTGGGCAAGTACAATCATAGAAGGAGAAAGTGAGCCCCCAGGCTCTGTGTTCTGTGTTAGGAATCACAACCATGCAATTTAGGAATGTTTTTGAAATATATCCACAGCTTTTTAATTTACTTTTTCTATAATTTAAATTCCTTCTCATGCTTCAGGAAAACAAATCCAATGTAAACACACACACATATACACACATAGTTTGAACACTTAAACTTTGATAACTAAAGTCTCATCAGAGTCTTTTAATCTTGATGACATCTATTTTTTTTGTAGACAGGGTGATCAAATTAAATCATAGTTTGATTAAATTTAATAAGAACATTTGAATGCCATCCTGAGAAACATGAAAGAAAAATAATGCTCCTATGCTAATTCACCTGTAAGAAAGTCATGAAGAATTTTGAAGTAGTGATTTTTGTTTGTTATTGCAGAATATCTGAGTAAGCAGGAATCCACAGCCCAGCACAGTCCGTGCTGTGTTCAGGGTCAATGTTGTGCTATCAGAAGAGGTCCCTTCTCTTAGATAAAAGGAATGAGCTGGGCCAACTCCACTGCAGGTTTGGTATCAGGTCTCACTTCCTGACCTTGGGCTCTAGAACAGCCATGTCAGGAAATCTCTCAGGAGATAAAATAAAAGAAAACTGGCAAACATAACTAATGTCAGACCCCATCTCTCTCCACTGTTTTGTGAATTACAGTATTATTTAATTGCCTTACTTTATGAAGATACTTTGTGGAATTTTATATTAAACAACAGTTTCTAAAATATGCCCTTTACAGAAGGAATTGGTGGATATTTATTAAACAAACAAATAAACCAATGGGTGAATAAAATGAGTTTGTTTTATACCTTGAATAAATATTTGCATTTAAAATGTCAAATTTCTTTATTCTGAATTGCCAAAGAAAAAATTACTATATGTTTTAAAGAATTTGATAAGTTTTATTTTTATTATACAAATAAGTAGCAGCTGTATTGTCCACAAATAAGAGTGAGTAGCCAAGCAAAGGAAGTTGGTGATGTAGATGGTAACACAGTGCATGCAATGCAGTGAAAGGCCACTCTTGCCTAGCAAATGTGGAGTCCTATGTTAAATCTAAGCACCAGAGAGGTGAAAAACAGAACCAAGCAAAACAAAAGCATCCAGGGGTTTAGTAGAAGAGGCATAGTCAAACTCAATACATGTGAAGGAGTGAGAAACTTCTCAGAGGAGAACATTGAAGATTGTCTTAGACACAACAGAGAAGTTTAAACAAAATCAGTAGAAAGGAAATCACAGGGTATTTTCCTACAAAACTTAAAAGTTACTTGACATACTATGAACAGAATGCATGATATATGATTCCTTTACAAGATTAAAAATAATAGTGATCTAAATGAATTCTGTGAGTGTATGGTGCATTAATGAATTTTTTGATAGAGTTCTCATGTCCACATCAAGTGCTGGACAAAACGACACCATTATACACATTTTTCAAATAATGGAAATAAATTTACAAATTTCCAAAGTTCCTGAGATAATCAGTGATTAAACAATTAAAACCTCCTCTAATCTTAGAAAAGCCAACTCTGTTAATTCTGCTATAATCCTAGGACTTGTTGTCTATGGAGAATTAGCAGAGAGGGCAAGGCCAGCCCATCATGTGAGTAGTATCTTCTATACCACATGCTCTAAGCAATGCTATTTAATCAAGAATTCCTTACTTACCCACAACTGGACTGTGATGCTGTGGATGGTAACAGCACATGTTTGTGTCTGGGAACAAAATCAGAAAGAGTAATCCTACCATAGAGGTAGATTTATACTCCACTCTGATCTTTTCTTTGAACACAACTTTGAATCAGAAGACATTCTTCTTCAGGTGGAAGAAGCCAAACCACTGGACTTAAGATGGCTGCCAGAGTGACCAAGACATCTTCTGAATTTATTATAATCCCATCTCTAGGCTGAATACTCCCTCCTCACCCCTGCCTTCCCAGTGTCATGACAATAGGTGATTCACATGATTATGGTTAGAACAAAAAATATTAAAGAAGTAGGTGACTAATAAAAGCCCATGACTGGGAAGGCCATAGGCAATGATGCAGAAACTTCTGCTGCTCTTTGCCAAAGTAAACATGATGTGCATGTCAGACTGCCTTCCAAATATTTTTGTTTATGCCAGTAGAGTAGTGCAACTGTGAGCATTGATCAAAGCCGCTGATTTTTGTGGTGAGTGGTGATTATAGCATAGATTCATAACACATCAAAGTGCTCAGAATACGTGACTCTTAAATGCTCAGACATCATTGGAACATCTACATCATTCCCTCCAAGGCTTAAGAAACATTGTGATGAAGGATGAAGAAGAACATCAGGGCCAGAATGTTGAGCGGCACTTTCCCTTTATTACTTGGCCATGTACTCGTATCAGTAGCTACAAGTACTTTCAAAAGACTTGCACCGGAGTGGGTCTGTCAACAGCCTGCTATGGAGATCAGAGACATGCACAAGATCTCACCTACTTCCTCCCAGAAAATGTAAAAGGTAATTAATGTTTGCTGGCAGGAAGGACAGGTCATTTTCTTCAGTGGCATCACCAATGTATTCCTTTAAACAATCCTAGTTAAAATCACTGGGTTCCAACCCCACAAAAAAAAAAAAAAAGACTTAGAAAAAGAAGGGAACCTAGTTGAGCAGAGAAAAGGGATTATTGGGAGCAGGACTGTGTTAGAGAAGATACTAAGAGGTGAATACAATCAAAATACATTGTATACATTTGTGAAATATCATAACGAAAAATATACTTAACATATATACAAATAAAAATGTTTTGAAAGAAGCTTACTGAATTCCTAGAAAATATATCCTGTCCCCATTAACATTGATCACATTTAATAACTTACCTTTCCCCCCTCACTTCTTGGACCTTATACCAATAAACCAACCTCCAACTGGTTGAGGTGTCAATTTACAAATTTGTTTCCTATTTCTGTTATTCTACACTAATGATACATTTTATTCTTGCTACTATGCTGATTTTAACTTTTGTTATTGATATAAAGGAAAAAATTATGATAGCGTCTGGCACCAATATTGTTTTTTGAGCTGAAAGGTTGGCTCAGCAGTTAAGAGCATCTACTTTTCTTAAGAGAGACAAGGTTTGTTTTCCTGCAACCACATGGTAGCTCACAGCCATCTGGAACTCTGTTTCCAGGGGACCAGAAACCCTCTTCTGGTCTACATGGGTCGCAGAAATTTAAATGGCACACAGATATAAATGCAGGCAAAAACTGATACACATAATATTTACAAAATTTTAAAATTGGTTATGTTAAGAGTAGAGAATAAGAGAATACTGAACTCCAATGACTAGTTGCAGGAGGATGACATGGTGGGTACTCAAGCCATCTTTAGTGATGCTTTAATTTCTACAAGTACATTTCTAATAACAGTAAGAACATTACAGGCAGAGTGATGAACCAAACTACTATTAGAAGCTAAGAGCATGAAAATGCTAACTCAAACACAAACCTCTTAATTCTTTTCCCAAGCCAACAGAAAACCTAGTTACTGGCTAATAGACTTGGGGGGCTGAGAAGACACTGAAACATGAAAGATATTAGGAACATATTAGGAGAAGCATGTTAAAGATTATACCAAAGGTAGGTGGTTGTGCCCTAGCCATTTTCACCATGTGCCCTTGACTTTAAATCACTATTGAAAATGCTAATTTTATTTCAACCTTGGAAAAGTAGTTCAGAGGAAAAGGAATAAAAACTTTCCCTTTTATCCTTGGCCTATACAATCAGATTTCTTTGAAGAGAATGAAGAATTACAGGGCATTTATGCAAAGATTAGGGATTGAGCGAACTTTCAAAATACTTTGCATCTATGAATACCCTTGATAGTCCTTACCAGATAAAATATAAGAAAGTCTAAAAACCTCCTCTCACATTCCCAGTCATCACACTCCAATCAAGAAACCCCTACTCTCTTAACTTAGAGCAACTATATTTTCATTTCCTAAAGCCATATTCAGACTTTTTCTTTCTTTTTTTTTTTTTTTCCGACTGGAAAATAACAGATAGTGTGACCCTTTGGATCATCTTGTTTTTTATCTGCTGATGTGATTCCACCCATTAAATAGCAACCAATGAAGCCTAGAGCAATTCAGACAAGAGGTGTGTGTGTGGCAGGGTGAGATACAGACAAGCTCTGATGTGGTTCTGTTGATATTTGTGGCAGGAGGTTAATTAGCATTAACAGAAGTATCAGCAGTTGCCTGAACTTACTCATAAGGTACTGGCTGCTCCCAGCAGTACAGTACAGAGAAAAACAAGTCAAAATAGTTTTTGTTCCTCTTACAGAAAAACCATTTACAAAAACAAACATAAAGTAATTGGATTCCTCTTTGTTTGCTTTCTGTTTCTCCATTCCAGCTAAGTGTTTGATTTAGCTGCTTCCTTTGCTCCTTCCAAGTCCTACACACTTTGAGCAGTAAGGCAGTTGTAATTTCTTTTTTCTTTTTCCATTCCCTCCTCCCAGGCCCTCTCTGCCATCCTTTGGCTCCTTTTCCCTCTTTAGGAAATAACTTTATGTAGAGATGATTTCATTTTCAATTAATGAGGAGTGTATTTTTGCAAGTTTATAAGCTTGGATCATGTAGATCCAAGGCACACATCTACCCTCTGATCATTTTGTAACATTTAAAGCTCTTGACATTGCTGCCTACCCCTAATCTCTGCAATGATCAGAGTACCTATTGTATCCAGTGTGAGCCTTTCACAAAGGCCTGGAAGGGGTTTCATTGCCTTGACATTGTGGGTTTCCACTACTTGTTTCAATAAAGAAGAGAAAATAGATTACTATTTCAAAATCCTATTTTTTTATCTGTTTGCAAGACAGTTTAGAATCACTTGAGGAACTATTTGAGATATTCTCAACATAAATGCTCACTGCCTTGTAATTGCAGGACCACACCTCAATAAACAAGGTTTCTCTCATCATTTACTGGAACGTTTTTACCAAGTTTACTGTTATAGTTCATTGAAAAATGTTAATTGGTAATGAAAGATGAGTAAACAATAAACATATAGTGTATTATTTAATAACTGTGTAACACAGTTATAAATTTTTTAATGAATATTTTTATTAATTTTTTCCATTCCTTCCTTTTATAATGGAAAATGAAAAAAATTCTAAAGATAATTAGGAAGGTATTTTAGAGAGGAAAATTCTGAATAAATCGAATAAAATCTTAAAATTCTTTGGATAAAATTTACCTCTTGGTGATAAGGGATTTAGATTAGGATGTGCCATCACTGTTTTTGCAGAAACAATGAAGAAAGAAACACTGACATCATCTCTACTTAAACATGGTAGATCAAAGACACAGGTGGGACTAGACATCTTAGAAATGCAAAGGACACACATAAGATTCACAACTATACAACTATATGAATACTTCTGATTAAGAATTATAATGCATTAATTTGACTCTCTCAAAAATAATTTGTCTGTTCCTCTTACACTGAAGCTGAGCCCCAAACCTCATCTGTGTAGTGCTAGGTTAAAGGTAAAGCCCGGATATTTACCATTCAACTGCCCTCCATTTAATCTCCAAAGCCATATGCAACTTCCCTTGAAAATCAAGTTGAATAAATATTTGGTCCTAATATACTTTATTTTCTGCCTTCTCTCTGCAAATATTTATAGGACATATGGCTTAGAAGTATTTACCAAAGAACTGGATACATGTTTAAAAGGACTCAAATTAACTATTTTAAGTTATCTATATTAAAATTTTAAATTTGACTTTAGAGTTCAAATTAATTTGAGACCTCATGACTGATGAAGTAAACTGAAGGAAAGTAGCATCTTCTTCATAACTATCTTTTACTACAAGAAGAGGATGGCTCTTATGGTTGCTTCAGCTAACCAGGAAACCCTTTAAGCAAAATGGAGATGGCATTTACTTTATGATGAATAGGTAAAAGATCTAATATCCTTACAATATAAATAAATAAAATGTAGAGCACCAGAATAGGTTTTGGTAATTGAACATAGGATGTAGATTTTTGACTACTTGAGGCTTGATTATTGAGTTATTGTATAAAATGAGAAGTCCTAGGCTTTAGTGCCAAGTAAAGTCAAGGTGTGTGTGTGTGTGTGTGTGTGTGTGTGTGTGTGTGTGTGTGTGTGAGATAGAGGAGAGAGAGGGGGGAGGGGAGGGAGAGGGAGAGGGAGAGAGAGAGAGATTGGACAAAGCACATTTATCTGAAAAACATATGAGGAGCAACAAGAATTAGAGAACATGATAAAAACATGAATAATATATGCTAGAGCTTTAAAGTGATTGACAAATGTACAGAATCAAGATTTATTTCATGCCAGGCAGTGGTGGCACATGCCTTTAATCCCAGCACTTGGGAGGCAGAGGCAGGCAGATCTTTGTGAGTTTGAGGCCAGCCTGATCTACAGAGCAAGATCCAGGAAAGGCACAAAGATACACAGACAAACCCTGCCTCAAAAAAAACAAAAAACAAAAAAAGATTTATTTCATTTAAATCTTCTAACATTTTGTATATGCATTAGAACAGTATTTAGGATTATTTCTTAGAACAGGAAGAATGATGTATTAGAAAGCATAGTAATTTTGCTATTATCACACTTATCACACAAATAGCTGGTAGAAGCTAGGTTTAAACTTATGAATGTTTATATAAAGAAGTTATCATCTTTGTCAGAATATTGCACTGTCTGCAATGATTATGAACTGAAATCCTTTCTGATATTCAGGACCATGCTAACAAAAAGATGCAAGATACATTCTCTCTCTCTCTCTCTCTCTCTCTCTCTCTCTCTCTCTCTCTCTCACACACACACACACACACACACACACACATACACACACAAGCATATGATATAAGAATGCAATTGAAATTTCCCTGTATTCTCTCCAATCAAAATTTTAAAAAAATAAATATTTTCTTTAATTTCTGAAATTTCTAGAAAATATTCTGATTTCTCAGTGTCAATGCTGGAGTTTTTTGGTTTTTTCGAGACAGGGTTTCTCTGTGTAGCTTTGCGCCTTTCCTAGAGCTCACTTGGTAGCCCAGGCTGGCCTTGAACTCACAGAGATCCGCCTGGCTCTGCCTCCCAAGTGCTGGTATTAAAGGCGTGCACCACCAACACCCGGCTTTTTTTTTTTTTTTTTTTTTTTTTTTGGTTAATTTTTTGATTTTTTAACATCAGATTGCCTTCCTCCTAATACTTAGTACATATTATTTGAGAGAAAAAATCCATATGAATTAATGAGAAAAGAATATTGAGAAGCAATAAAGAACAATTAGATATTTTGTAAACACAGAAGAGTACTAAGCCAAATGATGGCTTACAAGCATTTTAGAGGAATCAGTTAGCATATCAGTCAAACATGGAGAAACATATGTAAACATTGTCTCCTGGTCTAGTTTCACTTGTGAGTCACTAGTAATAATAATATACAGTAAAATTTATTTTGCCAAATGACCAAATCTAATAAGTTTTAATATTTATGTCACAGTGCACTTTAGATACAATTTATTCCTCATTTCCCACTTCAACTGAATCATTTCCCAGTATCATAGCTTCTGTCCAACAAGGTTTTGAATGAATAGGGAAATGCATGCATTCCTTAGTAGATGAGCGAGTACCTTGCATATCCCCAAGTGTAAGATTTACAATATTCTGTAATCTTAAACATAAGTTCACCATGCCCCCCCCAACTCCTTTTTACTTCCTATTCATTCCCAATTATAAAAAAGTTTCAGGTAACAGCAAAATTATCAGTAACAGGAAAGAAATTATAATGTGAAGAACAATGAAGCACTCACACACAGATAATGTTGGTTGTTTAGTGGAAGAAAAGGAGAACTTCATAAAGAAATATCACTCCTGAGCAACAAAGTGAGAAAGGACACATGGATCCAGGTTCAATTTATTTTAATGTAGTTTCTATGTCTACTAGAAATAATGTACTTAAGCAAGTATAAAGACTTTAATATAATATCCAAAATTGCCCTGGGTGAGAGGAAGAATCCATAGCAACAACAGCATTGAATTGGTACCAACAATATCTTTGAGAAAGACAGTAGAATGCTCCCTCTTAAAAAGATATAGTAGTAAGAAAGATTCCACTCCATTTGCTCAAAAGCATAAAGCAAAAATAATACACCAATAGTTACCCAACATGTTTATTTTTGAAGCTAACATCTAGGATACTAGTAACAGTAATGATTAGGGTCTTCTGGTTTTATGTGCTTTACTAAGAGTTCTATGTGAATTTCCCTTAATTTTGACAGCAATGTATGAAAAAGGATTGTAGTAGCTGTATGATAGACATAAAAACTGAGGTACATAGATGTTAAGAATTTTTTCATGGACAAAGCAAGGAGAAATCGATCAGAAGCAGATTCTACACTGTCAGATACAGACTCCAGCCATATTTGTCCACAGAACTTTATTCAGCAAAACAATATTAACAAAAATTTTATTTTCTAAGTTTGGTATTTGATATTTAATGTTTTTATAAACAAAGTTTTTTATGCTGAAGTCATTTTGCATTTTTGAACCAGAAATCAAGCAACATTTGAGATGTATAATAATTTTATAACATGATACAGAACCTGGATGTCTAATTGCAAATATATTCCCTTCTACAATGTGTGCAGTCTTTGTTAGAGTTGTTAAGCAAAAGTAATGAACTCCTCTATCAATCCATTGTGACAGAGTCACTTTGAGTGTCCACAGTGGCAGATAATAATCACTGGGTAGGGGACCTATGATATGCTTATAGCACAAAGTTACCAATAAGAGCAGAATTACTAAGAACAAGCTATATGTTATGGCCAAGCTCCTTGCATGATGGAAGTTTGTCACAGGAAATTCCCTGGTGAGAATCAGAATGCTAACATTTTGGGATACCCATTTTACAAAGAGGAGGTTATAACTTTCTTCTATTGGCTAATGAAGATTTCTTTCCTGTCTTTTGGTGAAGTTTCATGCATCTGGCAGTAAATGCTTTTCTCTCTCATTAAATTCAATCTCAAAAAAATTTATCCACAAATATTTACAGTTTGTTCAATTAATTTCTTTTGGCAGGAGGATCTTCACACGGGGTTAAATTGCAGTTTTTGGAGGGGGGGCAGAATTCAAAGTATAGTTTGAAACTCTCCTGGAGAGGATTATTTCAGCATGTTTTAACCAAGAAAACTATACATAAAATATATATGTGGACCTCAGTGTTGACAAGAAAAGTAGATGCATTTTTGCACAATGATAATGAAAGTGTCTTGTGCATTCCCAATAGTGTCTTAGTAGCTGTGACATATAAAAAAGAATTAATGAGGCAATTCCTTCCCAGATGACCTCTTTGGTATTCTCCCAATCCCATAATTTACCATTAAAGTAGTATTTAGAGTTCGTATTGGTCTACATTACACTGAGGGGCGGGATGTGACTTAGCCAACAAATGATGCTGGTTAAACAAGAGGTCTACCTATAGAAGAATCAAAATAGATCTGTATGTCTCATCTTGCACAAAAATCAGTTCAAACTGAATCAATGACCTCAATTTAAAACCCAAACACGTTAATACTGCTAAAGGAATACATAAGAAATATGCTTCAATATACAGATATAGATTAGTGCTTTTTAATAAAATTCCAATAGCATAGGAAATAGCCCCAAGTTAGCAAAAGAGACAATATGAAATAAAAAAGTTTCTGCATAGAAAAGAAATATAGTAGCAAAGTCAACACAAGACCTACAGAATGAAAGAAAAATCATTGGTGTCTATATTTCAGACAGTCATTAATATCTAGAATATATAAAGTATCACAAAAGTTAAACATCAAAATAAAGGTAAAAGTGTGTCAATCATCAAATGTACTAATGTAATGAACAAACAGATCTTAAAAGAAGAAACACAAATGATCAATACACACTTTAAAATGCTGTTTAATATCCTTAGCAATCATGGAAATGCAAATTTAATTACTTTGAGATTCTATCTCACTGTAGTCAGAATGGTCATCGTTGTGGAAATAGACAATACAAATGCTGGTGAGGATATGAGGAATGAGGAAACATTGTATATTGCTGGTGGGATATAAAACATTATGGCAATTTCTCAAGAAAAACTAAAATAGAACCACCACATGATCTAGCTGTACCATATCTAGGCATATATATTACTATATAATATCATTGAGATACCTGTACAACCATGTTTATTGTTGTATTATTCACTATATCTAGGAAATGTAACCAACCTAGATGTCCATCAATAGACTAATGGTTAATAAAATTTTCATATATACAATGGAATTTTATGGAGCTGTAAAGAAAAGTAAAACCATGAAATTTACAAGAAAAATAGATGGAACTAAAAGGTATTACAAAATGAGGCCACTCAGACTCAGAAAAACAGAGTTCATGTGCTTTCTCTAGTATGTGGATCTTAGCTTATAATGTCTTCTAATGTTTAGCGTTTGTATATTAGGGTGGTTGAGAGGGGATAGGCTGGGAAACTAGAAATAAGACTGTGGCAGTGGGATTTTCAGGGAGATGTTTTGAATAAATGGACAGTGGACAATAGGGCATGAATGACATGAAAATAGAAAGCAGGCTGGGTGTGTCTGTCAAAGTATAATACTAGTAGACAGGGAGAATGAGTATAAGCAGGAAAAAGAATCAATGAAACATTACTCAGTATGTTAACTAAATTTTAAAAGTAAAACCTTTAAATTTAAGTTTTTATTGTGTGTGTGTGCATTGGCAGTATTTTCCCCTTTTTGAAAAAAAAAATGTATTTCTTCTCTAATCTATTACCCTGACCAAAGCCTCCTCTAACTCGGCTCTTCCCAGTTCCACCATGCCCTCTCCCCCAGATCCACTCTTGTTCCATTTCCCTCCAGAAAGAGCATGCCTCCCGATGATATCAACTAAACAAACAGGGCATAATAAGATGATATAAGACTAGACACAAAATCTCATATCAAGGCTGTACTAGGCAACGCAGTAGGTACGAAAGGGTCCCAAAAAACAATAAAAAAAGAGACACCCCCACTACCACTATTTGGAGTCTCACAGAAACCTCAAGCTAAACAACCACAACACATATGAAGAGGACTAATTTCAGACCCATGCTGCTTCAGTCTCTGTGAGCTCCTGTGAGCCCTGCTTAGTTGATGCTGTGGGCCATGTTCTCCTGGTTTCCTTGACCTCTCTGGCACCGACGATCGTCCTCGTAGTCGTCGTCGTCGTCGTCGTGTGTCCCCCCCTCCCCCCCCCCCGACACACACACACTTCAAAAGGGTTCCCTGAGTTGTGCTTAATGTTTAACTGTGGGTCTCTGAATCTGTTCTCATCAGCTGCTGGAGAAAGCCTCTCTGGTGACGGCTGGATAAAGCATTGACCTACGAGTATAGCACAACTATTATTAGGAATCACTTCATTGACTGATATTATTTTTTCTGCCAGTCATGTTTGGTTCTACCCCAGGACTCTGGGCCATGTAGCTTTCAGTTCCTGGCCATCTAGGCACTGTCATGCATGGGCTCCCTTTCCTGGTGTGGGCCGCAAGTTAGACCTGACTGGTTGGCCACTCCCACAAGCTCTGAGCTACCATTGCCCCAGCACATCTTGCAGGCAGGAAAAGTTGTAGGTTGAAGGTTTTATGGCTGAGTTGGTGTTCCAGTCCCATCACTGGAAGCCTTGCCTGGTTACTGAAGACGGCCGGTTCAGGCCTTGCATTCTCCATTACTAGGAGTCCTCGCTAGAGTCACCCTCATGGCTTTCAGGACATTTCCACTGCACGAAGTTCCCCCAATTCTAGTTGTCTCTCCCTCTGTCTCACCCCCCATCGCCCAACTCCCCCCCACCGCCACCTAATCTCTCCTGTTTCTCTCCCTATCAGACTCCAGTCGATCTGCAAAATCTCTTCTATACAGCTTGTGCCACCAACGTGTCCGTGTCACAGGACAACTTTTATAGTCAGTTTTCTCCTTCAACTTAGTTGTGGCAAGGCTCTCTCTTGATTTTTCTCCTGAACTGTGAACTCAGGCTAACTGGGATGTTAGATTACAGGTTATTCTTTTATCTCACTATAGGAAAGCTGGAACTGCAGACATGCACCACCTTTTCAGTCTTCTTATGTGTGCTCACAGGACTAAACCCCAGTCATTAGACTTGAACTGATCAATCTTTTTAAATATTTTTAAACGTATGTTCATTGTTGTAAAGGTTTTGAGGACTTGGTAAACATCCACTCACCCATTCGATAATCACACACAGTTTACTATGTACTAGGGTATGAGTTGTGTGCAAGACATTCAGTGTGGTTGAGGACATGGTAGTAGACATGAAAGTGAATAGACAGTTGACTTTTGAATATGTCAAATAAAAGCAGTTCCCCCAAGCAGCTTTGATCTGTATTTGAATCATTGGCCAGCCACACATGCTCTGTGAGACCTGGAAAATGACCAGTGTTTCTCAGCTCTAGCCCCACACTGGTAGAACAACAACCCATAGAGAGCTATCAGGACGGCTGAATGGTAATATACAGAATGTTACCTACCACTTGAAAGTTGTCCAATAAATATTAGTATACTCTTCAGTTGTAGTGGTAACACCCGCACCACCACCATCCGTTCAGGGATCATACAGAGGGACAAGACAGCAGGTCATTTCTCTCAGCAGGATGCCAAATGCAGTTTATTGAAAGAGGGAGGAAACCTTAAATACAGGCTTACAGCACAATGGGAGAACCCCTGGAGGGCAGAAGTTCCCTACAGATGTTTTACATTCTTGCATTCTAGCTGTTTACTCCAAATGCAGGACACGCAAACAAAGAACCTCCAATGAGAGTGAGTGGTGAGCATTCAGGAGGAAGGAAAGGGGCAGGGAATCAGCATAGAGAGGACATCTGGTCAAAGTCAGCAAGCAGGGCAACAGCTTCAAAAACTGGGGTGGCGGTGGGGCTGGGGCAGGGCCCAACATTCAGTTTTCTTCAGTCACATATGAAAATAATGAAAAGAAGATAAAAATATTTAGAAAATATATTAAGTGCAGGCATAGCAGGGTATTATGAACTTAAAGAAATGAGTCTTCTGCTAAAATAGTTACCATGAGGCTAGGGGCTCATAGACTTTTAGGCAAGTCCTTTTTTTTTTAACTTTCTTAGCCCCAACTCTCTAACATATGTTAAGCAATACCTACCAGGTTACACAAAACCTCTAGTGGTTGTATTATTTCCCAGATCAAAATCCAACCTCAGCTTTTCTTGGAATCCTTTACTCTTTGAGTTATTAGTGTTTTCCATTCCAAGATCAATAATTTGATTTATTGTGACATAATCAAATGCCAATTTCTTATCTTTAGTGTTCATGGGACATTCCACACTAAGACTATAATTACATTTATTTTATATACATGGAAAGGAAGACTCTTGAGAGATAATTTGTCGGAAATCACATGGCATAATGGATCTAGGTAGTGTGGCTGTTGTAGTTGTACTTCTATGAAGATAAAAGTAATAGACATGTTATTTAACATTCTAAGCATTCACCAAGATACAGAAAGCAGAGTCCCTTGTTGTCTCACTTTAAAGGTTCTTGAAAGAGTGTTGCTCAGTTGCTACTCTCCTAAACTGGCTTCTCCTATAGGAACAGTTATGTAATAATCACTTGCCAATGGCTATAGGGAAATGTTGGACCTTGTCTCTTAAATCTACTATTCCTTAAGAAAGTGACTGCACAAAGGACAGGAAATAAGGCACCTTTTCCTTTCTGTGAAATACAGAAAAATACATGGAGCATCTAAAGGCTAATTTATCTGTGTGGAAGAACATGCATTTAAGCAGGGCAGGGGTGGTGCAGGCCTTTAGAGGCAGAGACAGGTGACTCTCTCTGCGTTTGAGAACAACCTGGTCTACAGAGTAAGTTCAAGGTCAGCCAGGGCTACATAGAAAAACTCTATCTTAAAAAACAAACAAAAACAGAAGAAGAAGAGGAGGAGAAGGAAGACATGTATATATTTTATTCAAAATTGCTACCAGGAAAAGATTTTACCTTTTTGGGCCAGATGGAAAGATGATGCTATCTGAAAATTAAGAACCACCAAAAATGACAAAAGCAATCTGATCTTTGGCAGGTCCAGTACTTTCAAATACCAGAGTGAGTTATAGATATAAGAAAAATAAAAAGAAAACATTTTTTCTACTATGCTCTTTCAACAAAGAATGCATCTATGACTCCATGTGCAGAGTGTCCCTGATGCACTAAATGACCAATGGATTCTGAAGACAAGGCTGCAGCAAACCTTGTAATGACACCCAGCTGTGTCTGAATTTGTTAAATTATGACACTATCTACTGGACTCTATTCCCCACTTTCGATGCCACTCAGGTTGTTTCACCCATGCTTAAAGTGAGATCTCTAACCCTTCTGTTGATTGTTTAAAACACCTCACAGGTCCCAGGAAAACATATTTGCCATTTATTATAAAGACTATTTCAGATGACACAAGTGAGAGCTGCATAGGATGAGGCATGAAAGAAGGGAGCAGGAGCTTCTGTGGCCCCTCTGGGCACACTGCCATCCAGCACCTTCCTTGAGTTCAGCTATTCCAAATCCCGCCACAACCCAGTCCTTTGAAGTTTTTAATGGAGCCTTCATGTATACTCATGTTTGTTCAAAGTATTGGCCATTAGTAATCAACTTAACCTTCACCTCTGTGCCCATTAATTTTTGGTAAGCCTAACACAAGCTAGTGTCATTTGGGAAGAGGGAACTTCAGTGGAGGAAGTATTTCTATTAAAATAGCCTGTAGACAAGTCTGTGGGGCACTTATTTTTATTGATTATTGGTGTAGGAGGGACCAGCCTACTGTGAGTGGTACCATCCCTGGCAGGTGGTCCTGGGTTGTATAAAAAAGAATCTGAGTATGCCACAAAAAACAAGCAAGTAAAAGAAAATAACATCCCTGCATGGTCTCTACTTTAGTTCCTGCCCCCAGATTCTTACCTTAGGCTCCTGCCCTGACTTCCCTCAGTGATGGAGTGTGACCTGAAAGTTGTAAGATGAAATAAATCCTGTGCTCTCCATGTTGATTTAGGTTAGTGCATTATTACAGAACAGAGAATACTGTCTTGGTCTTCCAAATTCAAAATAACTTATGTACTTGCACTTTAATTATACTAGATTATGTGGTACCAGACTAGCACTTACGCTGTCAGAGAAAAATAATTAAAATAGATTAAAAATATGAAAAGTCCTTTTAAATGTTGAGAAAGCAATTAGTAGAATCCGGATCTGCGATGGAAGTAAAGTAAGACTTCGAACACTATGATTGAACAGCTTTCTGTCAGGAAGCAATTACTAAATCTTGGTGCATGGAAATCCAGACAAAGCAGAGTATTTTCACTACACTGAAAAGATGGCAGTAGAAATGCAGAAATGTGGCACACCTAACGTCACACAGCAGGGAACCACACAGAGCAAAAGGTCTGGTGATTTGTGGCCATGTCTCCTCCAACTAGTGTCTAGATACTTACATGTGCAAATGTAAGGTGAAATCTGCAACTCTAGTCACAGGACAACTTACAAGAAACAGTGAGCTGTAAGAATATCACACTATTCAACGGAAGGCTTCACAGGGCTCTGGGAAATGTTTGATTTCACCCAACCAAAGCTAAAATGACAGCAATGACTACCCCAGAATGTAAGAAGGTTATGATTTCAGAGTTTGGTGAACTAACTCTTGTATTTAACATACCCTAACAGGCTCAAATAAGCATAAAGTGCATTCTTAGAAAAAAAGCTTGCATTGATCTGTAAGTTAACTACTTAACTGGATTAATTTAGAAAAACTAAGGCAGCACTTTAAAAAATCTTTTACTTACTATTTGATAAATCTGCACATGTAAACAAGGCATCTTGATAATATCCAATCTCACTATGTCCAGGTACCCCATCATGTTCCTCTCTTCTCCTTTATCTCCTTTCCTTTATTTTATAGCCCTCTGAGTTGTCAACTAAGATGGCAAAGGTTTAGGGAACTTGCCAATATATCATGCTGTATTTTGAATATGGTGTTATTCTCCAAACATCCATATATTATTGGCTTGATCATCAGGCTTATGTTATTGGTATGTAGACCTTTCGGTCACTAAGGGGATGCTCTTACTGGGGACTGTGTGACCACAGTCTCTTCTTTTTCTTCTCAGCTTCCTAGTTTGATATGTAATTGGTCTGTTCTGTCATGTACTTGCTTCCTGACATTCTGCTATTGCTAAATACACAGAACAATGGGACTACTTGATATTGGACTAGAGTCTTCAGAACAATGAATTAAATCAACTTTTTATTAGCATCTAGTGTCAGTTATTGTGTTATAGAGACATAAAGCTTATTAATATATTGAGTATTTATTACATATTTATTTTATTCTACCCTTTGCGTGTCATTCTCTTTTCATAGCTCTTTCAATGCTGACTCTGAGCATTTTCCCTACTCTCACATTAATCCATATATCTAAGATTCATTTCATACTGAATGTGATAGATAAAACAGTATTAGTGATTCTAATTATACCTTAATATAGTCACAGATTATTAAGGCTGTATCTATAAACAAATATATATGAACAAATATGCACATATAATTTTCTGTATCAACTTCACCATTAAGTCTAATCTTGACTTCAGTAATATTTCCATGCATATTATTGAATTTTAACAATGAATAGTAATTATTATCTTGTGTTTTCACTGTTCTTTTCCATTATCTTAAGTGCAAACAATTGATGATTTTCATCATTCAATCACATATTTGGAAGTTTTTTGAGTTTTACCCAACATATAAAATTTTCTTCCTTGTTTTTGTTTAGATTGCTTTTCTTATAAAAGATCAAAATTTTCTAAGTAGACATGTTCTAAATATGTTCTTGTTAATACATTTCAAGTACAACATCAGTTGACTTATATATAAAGGAATGCACTTTAATGGAATACAAATACAAAACAATCACCGTAATAAACCAATTTTACAACATAGTTTAAACAAGTATGCTCGACAGCTGGCTTCTAGATTAGTGCTAGACTCTTGTTGGGTAGATAATTTAGTACTAGATTGAGGTTACATTGAAAAATCTTAAAAATTTAATCATTTTTAGAAATAATTTTTAGTAGAAGCTGTTAAACGAAATGGCTAAAGTGAAGGTGATACTGTCAAAGCCAAAGAAGAAAGATAAGCTCAGGAGGCCTCCAGAGTGTGCCCATCCATTCTTCTCTCAATTTCCCCACCTCCACTCAGTACAGTATCCAGAAGAATGCCATTGAGAAGCTTAAATTCAATGAGTAAGATGATTTTGCTGTGTCTTCTAGCCTTAACATTTTGTGGTAAACTGTACTGACTGCATGAACCACAAAGTGTTTTGCTGTTGTTTTTTTTTTTATTGCTACCTGTTTTGTTTTTAGGGTTGAGTTCAGCAATCCCTTTTACATGATTAGTTACATGATCAGAGGGGACATGTCAATTTATTGCCTGAAGTCAGTAGGGACATTTCAATAAGCAGATAGATTCTATAACTCCACTAGAACAAAATGTTGCAGTGGTAGCTTGAATGAAAATGACCCCTATAGGCTCATATGTTTAAATAATTGATCCCTAATTTGGTGCAACTGTTGGGGAACTATTAGGAGATGTGGAGTTTTTGGAAGAGGTTTGTCAGTGGGGGCAGGTTTTGTGGTTTCAAAAAGCCCTTGCCAATTCCCAGCTAGCTCTCTTTGCTCTATGGGGTGAGATATGGGTTCTCAGTTATTATTCCAGCATTATGCCTGCACATCCATACCATGGTCCCTATCATGATGGCCATGGACTTACCCTCTGAAACTGCAAGCCCTCACTTAACATTTTCCTCTAAAAGTTCCCTTGGTCATAGTGTCCAAGACCATGAAATAGCAAAGTAACTAAGACAGTCCCTAGATTCCAACTTTTTATTTTACACATTAAGTATTTCAGAGGGAAATTCCAACACAGAATTCATTCAAATTCATTTCTCTCTCTGGTGCTGAGCAGAGAACATAAAGGTGAACGTTCACTCTTTTAAATTAGTGGCAACTGATATAAAATTTAAGATCCCTTTGAAATGCAGAAAATATTCAATCTCTAGACCATCTGCAGCAAATTTACCGCAAACACTCATGCATCCTCTGTAACAGTTTTATGCCACAAACTAGGAATTTCTCCAAAGTTACAATTATATGATGCAAAACAGGTAATTTTCACCCCGATCTCATGTTTTCATTCCAGGTCTTAGTTAATGTAGCCGTGATGGCTGCTGTTTGATGAATCAGCTTTCCTGTTAACTAGAGGTGCAGGGCCATCATCTAATGAAAACACTCTGTGTTTTATGGCTCCCCAGGCTGCAGTTCTGCATATTAAAATAGAATTTCAATCTCACTGTTAGAAATAAAATCAAGCCCAGCATCTGTGGTTTGAACAGAACGGAGAAAAATGCTGCTCATTTCATCTTAACAATATTTTTCACGCTAGACAGTATAAAAAAGAGGCCTTAGATATAATTTTAAAATGCCTATAAATTAGAAATAAATTCATAGGAATCAGCATAACAGTTCAGTGCATGAGTTAGTTCATTACATGTACAAATTTGACTCCTGAAAGTTTTCTGTTCCAGTTAGAAGTTTGGCAAAATATTCATAAATAAGGGCTTCCTGCTGTTCCTCAAATACCTGTGGTACCAGATTGCATTCATTCTTCTGACCACAAGTATTGAGCCTCTCCAATGACCCAGTGCATTCCGGCTCCGCTGATAATAATTGTACCTCTATGTTCAAGACTGAAAGATCATTTGCCAACTCAGAATAAAAGTCACAGCAACAGATGCATCAAAGACCCAGACATTCTCAGTCTTCCAGTTTTCACCAATCCCACTCACCAATCACATCAGGATTACACAAAGGTGGATTAGCAAACTTCCCATGCATGAAACTTATTGCTAATTATGGTTCACAATAAGCCATGTGGCTCATGCTCAAGAATTTCCTGCCTCACCCTTTCTTCTTTCCTCAAGGCTCACCCACAAACATAGGCACACACCACAGCCCATCAAGTAGTAGTCTTAGTGTTTGTTTTTGTCAGTAACTATTTCAAGAGAATATTATAATGAATAAATACAAATATAATATCCAGTTACTGAGTGCTTATCATATCCCAAAAACCTGGCTAATCTCAGTGCAAAGTCTTCACCTTGTTCAGTTCTCAGGAACCATCAGATACATGCATGTTATTAATGACATACTTTTTACAAGTACAACTAAAATTCAAAATACTTAAGCAGTTTATACTATGACAAGGAACCAATGAGTTTAGGTATAATTTTAAAGCTGACATTTTTAAATTATAAAAAAACATATTCATAAATATTTTAATTATGTTGTTAAAATGCTATACAAAATCATTCATTTCATTATGACATTTTCATACACAATTTTCATACACAGTTTTCTCATGTTGGTTTAAGTCATGGAGGTCTGGCATGGCTGGCATTTGAATCTCAGAAGCACATGGTCTCATGAAGAAAAGAATTTTGAATTCAGGCAGGAAAGCATTAGGAGAGTGTTTCACGTTTGTTCTCATTTTAGTCTATTAAGGTCTTCTGTTTCTTCCTCACTTTCCATCTTCTACTTTCCTTGTTTCCTGCCTTCCTATTCTACAGTGCTCTCCTAGATCTCAGAACTGTCATTCACTGTCAGTGAAAAGGTCTTGTACACATTTCCACATCTAGTTATCAAAACATCTATGCAATATGGTTTATTATTATTCCCATTTTTAGAATAAGAAGATGATTTATTGGGAAGACGTGATAGTCCTTTTGTAAAGTCATGTACATTAATTCAATTGGTTTAATTAAAATTGATAGAATTGGATAATGAAAGTGTAAGTGTTTTCAGGTCCCAAGAAGACTAAATACTATATACAAATTTTTTTTTTTTGGACATTTCTGTTCAATTTATTTTCTTACAAATGAGAGACTTTTAGCAACTCAGCATCAAATACCTGTTTCAGGGCCTGAGTACATCATACTATCTCTGCTCTGAGACTTCAAAAGAGATTTAGATATTTGTTTTTATTAAATTTCTTCTTAAAAACTCAATTTAACAAGACTTCTCAAGTACAATATTGTAGCTGAAGCCCCACCATCAACTGCTTGTCTCCAGTCCATTTGACTGTCACCAGTCTTCCAAGAGTCTTCTTCTCTTTCCTCCTAAAAATCTTATAAGAACACTTGGATTATCTCAGGATCTATAAAATCTCCAGGCATGGTGTTTGAGACTTTAACTTCTGACTGAGCAAAGATGTGAAACAAATTAATCTATGGAAAGGGAAATGCTTTCTATTGTGTGGAAGGTAACTATGATCCAGGAAAATCTCAACACTCATAATGTGAATTGTTTTGAAAACTGAATACCCTGTCACTATTTTCCCAGTCAAATGTGATTAAGGAACACATGTAAAAGGGAGAAAGAGTGGGATCTTTGATGGGTATGTAAAATGAATTTAAAAAAATTCTTAATAAAAATAAATAAAATACACTAGTTGATAAGAGAAACCCATAAGTCTTTGATATTAGTTTTTGGATTCCTTCAAAATACTTACCTTCCTAATAAAACCTTGATAAAAATATTTTTGCTGATTTTAAAGATAGAATAGTAGTTATATGGAGAAGCAAGCAGATTCTTCAATGTTAAAGAATGCTCATCAAGTAAAAAAGCTAGCAACTTGGTCCCTTTCCTCTTTTCCTCAGTGAGCAAGAATGTTTCAGGATGGGGCAAGCATTTAATATGTTTCTACCAGAAAAACCATCACATATGGGTATCCTTAGCTATCTTTATCCATTTATTTATCAACAATCAAACCATGGTGCACTAATTTTCAAATGGAAGGATCTTTCTATACACCAAAGTAGCCAAACAAAAATACTGTTCTAATAATTAATTTAGTATCTCTAATCTATAAAAACAAAATGAGAAAAGTTGTTAATGCACGTTATTATGAGAGATACAACTGATTACTTCAAGTAACTTCCATATCTTTATCAATATTCCATATAAACTATACTTACTCTGTTAAATACAATCAATCCAGTAATTTGTGGAGCATTTAGAAAAAAAAATTATGTAGTAATTTAAACTCAAATGTGATTCTTCCTGATTATAGAGTGATAAAAATTAAAGATATAATCCTGTGTATATCTGCTCCATGAATATATTTTGAATACATGCAGTTGCAATTAGTGTTTAAGTGGGTAAATTTATTTGAAGTGGAGAACAAAGATGGTCTTGGATGTGTTTGTGCTTAGGCTTTGTCTGGAGGGAGCAAAAAATTTGTTTATCTGTGTTTTCATGTATGTAAACATGTGATAACTTTAATATAATGAATGGGAATCAATTCCACAATTTCTAGTATTCAGATGTAAAATTCACAAAATTATGAAAATGTGAAGTTTTTATAACTCATTGATTAGGAGCTATGTTTATGAAAGTGTTTTAAATGATCATTGCATATGGCACCAATCATTTATGTTTAACTCCAAAAATATGGATATGTCTAGAGGTGTCACATCAGGCCACAAGGACTGACTGTCACATGAAGCAAGTACCACTGTTAGTATTTTTCCAAGATTCAAAGTTTCATAATTCTGTTACAACTCAGTCTCTAGACATTCTGAGAAAAGACCATCAACCTTCACTGTGGGAGTGAGACAGAGGAGAGGAAATATAAAACACTTGAGGAAGCTACAGTTATAGCAGGCTTTCTCAGATGGCTCACCCCCAGATCATGACACAGAGACTTATTATTAGTTATAAATGCACAGTTTTAGCTTATGCTTGTCCCACTAGCTCTTATAACTTAAATTAACCTGTTTCTCTTTATCTATATTTTGTCTCATGGCTTTTTAATTGTCATTCTGTATGTCCTACTTTATGTCTGGCTGGCTGGCAGCTGCCTGGCTGGCTGGCCCTGGGCTTCTCTCTCTCTTTCCCCCTCATTCTCCCTTCTCAAGCCTAGATTTCTCCTACTATCTATTCTCTCCTTCCACCAGCCCCAACTCTCTCTCTACTGCGTAGCTATTGGCCATTCATCTTTTTATTAGACAAATCATGTACCTTAGGCAGGCAAGGTAAAACGGCACCACATCTTTACATAATTGAACAAATGCAACATACACAAATGTAACACATATTTACATAGTTAGAATAATATTCCACAACACACTGCAGAGAGTATAAACTCAAGCCTTCAAGATGAGCTGACAGAAGCTGGTTCAAGGAAGCCTTGAAGAGTTACCATTGATTCTGTAGGGTCAGTGTAACTTATAACTTGTTTTACCAAGAACTGCAGAATTGTCTGACAATGTGTTTGGTAGATATTGTTTGGAAGACAGAGTAAAAAGAAAATTGAGTTTTATGATTACTTATGTTTTTTTTTCTGTAAAAAATCATACAAAATAACCAAGATATCATCATAAAATCTATATTATTATCATGTTATGGATATTAACCATTTTAACTACATGCATATGCCCTGGAAAAATTCCTGAAATATATATTAACATATATATATATATATACACATATATGTAAACATGTATGTATGTATATGTAAATATGTATGTGTGTGTGTGTTTCAATGCCATTATTAGCAGAAAGACTAATGAATATATCAAGAATAAGAATGAAGACATAATTTAGGAAAAATTATAGAAACAATGACACTGAATAGCATAGTTAAAAACAGAAGCCAATGCCAAAGTAGCTAAGGGGAAAATTACCCAGTTACAAGAAAAAATATAAAACTTTTACACCTTCATTCATTTACCTCAGGGCCTGAGGGTAGATGAAGGCTGACTTTTTCAAAAAGGGTGGAATAGCATTGTGAACTTGTTTTCAATTAAGTGAAACACAGGAAAAATAATGAGGCACATATCAGTAGAACCATACAGATCTCTGACTTATGACTGACAAACCACTGGCTTATCAGATAGGCAAATTTGAGCTGGGTAAAAAGATTGTCACTTTGAAGGTTCCATTTCCCTATAAAATGATAAAATAACTATGTGACAAAAATACTCCTTTCAGTCTTATGAATTAAATGGTCAATTACCTTTTGATGTGGGTAATAAGAAGGAAATGCAAAGAACTACTTGGGTCAGCACAGAATCAAGTGTGTGTGCAGCAGGCCCAGAAAAGGGAACAGTAGAAGGTTGGAGGCATATTTTAGAACAGAGCCTCTGTCTAACTACAAAATTCATTTTCTTCAAAGCAGCCATGTTTTGACATTTGAAGTCCAACATCACTAGGAGCTAAATTCATCCTTCCACTTGATCATACTGTACTTACTACTGATGCAATTCTAGAGAAGTATATAACAAAAACTATGCTACAACATTCCCAATAATAAATTACTTTTTTTTTTTTTGGTTTTTCGAGGCAGGTTTCTCTGTGTAGCTTTGTGCCTTTCCTGGAACTCACTTGGTAGCCCAGGCTGGCCTCGAACTCACAGAGATCCGCCTGGCTCTGCCTCCCGAGTGCTAGGATTAAAGGCGTGCACCACCACTGCCCAGCAACATTCCCAATAATAAAACCTCACCAAAATGAATAATTTTAAGGAAAGAGAGTTTGCATTATTAACAGATTTTCTAAATAAATATTTTAATGTCTGAAAAATGAGTAGTTCCACTGAGAATCAGATTTTCAACCTTTCTTTATAAAATCTTCCCTGACTCTTAATAAATAGCCAGTAGTGTGGAGCTACTTGTCACATATAAAATTATAGGCCCTGTATGCTCAGATGTCATTGTTAAGTAAATATTCTGGGTACTTTTTGCTAACTTGACACAAACTAGATATACCTGGGAAGAGGGAACTTGAGGAATTGTCTCCATCAGATAGGACTATATGTCTGTGGGACATTTTCTTACTTGCTAAATGATGCAAAGGGCTTAGCCCACTGTGGAAATACCACTCTTGGGCAGAATTTAGAAAGGCAGCTTAACATAAGCCTGAAAGCCAGCAAGTAAGTTGTCTTTGCTCGGCTTAGGGTCATGGTGTTTAGTACACCAACAGAAACCAAAGCAGAAACCATGAGCAAGAACTAGGTTACAGCTAAGTATGTAAGGTTCCCCAAAATGGAGTAGAGTCTTGTCTTAAAAAATGGATTTACTCTAGTTGATGATGCCATGGTACTTTTGATTTTAGTGGATGAAATTCATCAACCAAGTTTGAGTCAAAATATTTATCTTCTATGTGTAAGTTTGTGACTCATTGTTACAAAATTTACTTTTCTCTTGACTAATTCTTCTATGTGAACATAATAGTGCCTTCCCTAGAGCACCAAAGTGATGGTTAAACATGTGAGAAGAGCATTAGCTTTGCCTGCAAACTACTACATCATTCTGATTTCTTGTGGTTTCCTGGTCCCTAATTTCATCCCATCATATGCTCACCCACTAATGACAGAGTAACTGCCTTATCACTGCTATTATGTAGCAGTTTTCTCTGAGATTAAGACATTCCATTTTGGAGGGGAACTTCTTAAAACTGCATGTTTACGGAGAGTCGAGTCAGTGGGATGTTCTAAGGAGGTATTGATTCCCCAGGGTCTAAGGGGGCTTTGCTTTGTCCAGCCTGGGATATCAGGGAAAAAATATCTACGTATGCTATGTTTTTATGACTGCTAACTTTATTCCTCTAAGACAAAATTACATCAATTCTGCTATAGTTCCACCAGGCATTCAAGGCAGGAATAACTCTAGACATAACAAGCTCTATATCTTTATTTCTCTGGGATGAAATCCTGTCTCCATAACTGCATTTCCATCCAGCTCCCTAGCTCATAGTCCAGCTAACAACTAACTCCTATACTTTCAGCTTCATCTTCGTCCTCTGTATCCTCTTTCTCCATCTCTGCTACTCTCTACTCCTGGCACTCAGAAAACTACTCAAGACCTGCTTACCCTCTATGGAACCTCTGTCCTCCTCTCTTCTCTCGCCATGCTGTTCTGTCCCTGTCTACAGAAAATGCCTATCCTTTCTTTCCCTGGGCACATGGTGGTTCCCGGCCTTCTCAGGAATGTTGTTTTATCTCTCACTTTGATATGTAAAACCCTCTCTTGTTCTCAGTCAAAATGCTCTGGAGAATCACTAGGCCTCCTCAAGGGGAGGGGAAGGTCTGAGCTTCATTAGCACAGGAAACAAAGCTATGTGTCTCCTGCCAGCTTGTCTCCTAAGCTCTGCAGAGCAGTTAGTAACTTAGTAGGTTCAGCAGATCTGGGGAGCTGAACTGTTTACAATTGGTCTGGGCATGCACGGATTTCATAGCAGAAGACAGCTGGAATATTAAAGCCTGGGTAACACCAAATATTCATAATAAATGGCTTTTGACAGACCCTTGGCCAGTCAAAGTTCAGCTTTAATACACAGCTAAATCTCTATGATATATTCATGCGGCACCCAAGAAGGAGGGCTAAGATATCTTTTAAAACAGGAAGTAAACAACTCAGATTCAGAAAGTTTCTGACTCAGATTCAGGAAGTCCCTGAATCTGAACAGATTCACTATCCTCTCTAGTCCAAAGAGTATGTAAATAGCAAGGACTGCTGAGTGACATTCTGAAACAAGCCAAATAACAAAGAAGATTCTTAGACAAGCCCAACTACTGAGAAGAAACAGAGTCTTGACAAACTTCCCAGAAGATACAAAGACCAGATATGCTGCCTGGAAGAAGTTCAGACCAACTGACCCACCTGGAAAGGACATGTTCCAACCTGTTCAGCTGCCAGTAGGCTGTGCATTGTGTTCCAACATTGGTAAACTGTCATTTATACTGGGGTAGGCTTTGGTGATTCTGCTGTCTTTATGTCATTTCTGTTTCTCTAAGTACCCTTAGGCCATATTCTTGTAAATAACCCTAATAAAAATCACTGGTTCATCAAATTGAACTTTGGTGATATCTTTACTTTTGTCTATAGTCAATTCCCTATCTGAAATGAATAGATGCTTGTGCACATGTCCCTGGTAAAAGTCTGTTACACAACAACTGTCTACTAACTGATTGTTCCACGATAATGCTTCTACTTAATGGGATAAATGGAGATGAACATTTATTCCTATGCACCTAGTATTAAGTGCTGCTTTTATATGTATTTTCTCATGTCATCACTAACTACTTTAAGGAATAGACTCTATTATTTTCTTACTTTATAAGTTAAGAAAATAAGACTAAAGGAGCTCTGTTAATGTCCCTTAGATTGAAAGTCTAATAATTGATGCAGCCAGATTCTAAAATAGACATATTTTGCTTAGAAGTGTTTTGATATGCTAGAGACATTATATCACAACTCCTAAGGCACTCACACTTTAGAGATGATGCTACTCATCTTAAATTTCATTGTGCTCATTTTCTGTAACAATTCGCCACTAACTTAGTGAATTAAAACAGCATAAATATGTTATCTTGCCATTTTGAAAATCAAGTTCAAAATAATTTTGACTCCACTAAAATTGGGTGTCAGCAGGGCTAGTTCATTCTTTATACTTTGAGGGGGAACTCCATTGGCTGACTGCTCACATTCTCTGCCTTGTTCTCTGGCTGAGAAGTACACTACTTTGTTTCACCTTCTCTGCTACTTCTAAAACCATCTAGTTCTTTCTGATGAGAACATGATGGTTCATTTTGCATACATGTGTATGCAGATACAAGTGTACATGTACATATGCAGGACAGTAGTCTGTATTGGATATTTTGTTCAACCAGTCTCCACCTTACTTTGAGGTGTAATCTCTTAATGTGCCTGGAATTGTCAAGTTAGCTAGACAAGTGGCCAACAAACTCTAAAGATCCTCTTATCCATGCCTCAACAGTACTGGGTTACAGGAGCATGCTGCCATGCCTAGCTTTTATATGTGTGCCAGGGATCTGAGCTCAGTTCCCACTTGTGCAACAAGGACTACTGTTTAGGCCATCTCTCCCTAAAACATAGTGCTTAAATCTCCAAATTAATCAAATATGCCATGATGATTCAAATGGGAGATGTCTCCTATACATTCGCTTATTGAAGATGTGGTCCCCAGATACTGATGCTACTTAGGAGGTTCTAGAACCTTTTGCACATGGAGCCTACTTGTCAGACCTATGACTCTAGGGACAAGACTGGAGGTTTATAGGATGACTGTGCTTATAGCTGAGCATTCTCTTTCCTGGGATGCTGATGTGTAAGAATACCACATGACAATGTGACCACTACAGCCAAAGTCCCTCTCTAGGCATACCTTCACTCCCATGATGGGATGTACCCTCTACCATCTTAGAATACAAGCCATAACAGTTGTCTCTGTCAGGGATTCTGTCAAAGGGATGAGAAACATAGCTAATTCTTCTGCATAGCTCATTTTTTCAATAGAAAGTAACATTCACAGGTTCTGGGATTTAAACCAACTTCATATTTGGAGGTCATTTTTCAGCTCACTAAGGGACTCTTTCCTAATATTCAGATGAATTTAAAATTATATAGAAGCACAATTATTTTGAAAAATATATAAAAAAATTTAATAAGATCTTCATGGTCCCTGTAGTGGTCTTTGAAGTATTGTGGAAATATTGTGAGTTATTATTATCTTCCAAATTGGAAAAAAAAAATCTTCCCAAGCATTAAATAATATAATAATGCTAGATAGATGCACCAGAATTAATAAAGCATGATTGTTTAAGGTATAGCATTTTTCTGTGTATAAAACAACAGATTTTCCTCCAACTGATACTTGTTAATAGGACAGATGTCTTAGAGAAAGAGAATTTCCATGCAGCAAGATTTCCTGTTACCTAGGCTGCTCTATATTCTCTTTCTTCTATTTCTATTCAAACACAATGCATTATATTCATATTCAGCTGTGTTAGCCACAGTCTCCAATGTACTTGTTTATCTGATGCAAGGTTAATGTGGTATCAAAGAAATTTCTTTTAGAATAAGAATTCCTTCTTATTGAACAAGAGTTATAACAACACCATCAAAGGCTTTGTGTTGGACTGATACAAAGAGAAGAAAAACATTTTCAGAAACTAATAAAAACTAGGGAAGAAGATTCTGATAATGACTTCCCCACATGACATTTCATATTGCCCAGATTATGAATGAGTCTAGCATGCCAGAAAACTGTATCTTTAATTGGTCTTTATAACCATCTTCCCAACCTCTGAACAATATTAGCTAATAAAGGAGAACAGGGTTTGCATTATTTAGGGCCCAAGTAATTAGCAAGTCAGTCTCCAGACAAAACCAATATGCTTTGTTATTGGAAAAGTCTAAACTACTCCATTAACTACATCTTTGCTCTGTAAAAAAAAATCACCCATCAAGGTGGCTGTCAGAGATCTGCACAATGTCTTCTCATCTGAATTGTTGACAATGTACAGCAAACTTGATTTGAATTTGAATCTAAATAATGGTCTCTACCAACTGGCAGAGAGTCATTAATGCCTTCATTTTCCTTTGGGACAAAAGAAACTGGTTTATGTATCACAGACCACATCTAATTCTCCATTTCTCATTCAGTCAATAGTACCATTTCCTATCACATGTACTCAAACTGAAAAGTGCTGACCATGAGGAAAAAACAAATTAAAAGGAAATTAAATACTCTCAAACAGATGAACAGAGTCAATTAGTTATGAACTTTAGGAAGGAAGAAATGTAATCTCAGTGGTTCAGAATTTTGTTTGTTTTGCTTCTCCATATTGCATGTATATGTCTATGCATGTGTATGTCAAAAACACAGAAAGCTCTCAGACCTCCTAAGAAGGCCAGCATTGAATGAAGCAGGACTTCTCACATAGTTTCCTAGTTGGACTCCTCTTAACCTGAGAAATTTTACATAATCTAGGGCATGTATAATTATAATATATTTCAAACATTTCATGGACTAAATCATGCAGAAATGTATTGTAAAGTAATTCTTTGCTCTGCATATAATTTTACTATTTGCTAAAGATAACAGCAAATTTGCATATTAATGAATTAATGTGCTCTTTAATATTTCATAAAGAATTAAATCGTGACTGAATATTTGATACTGCAGGACATGAGAATCTTCAGTGTTTTTCTGTTGATTGATATTTTAGATCAGTAATCATCAGTGTTGAGAATGCCACTTTGCATAAATCCATACTATAAAATGGTAAAAGTATGTTTAGAACTATTTCAAAAATTGTTAGAAATTCTATTCTAAACCCTTGCCAAAATGAATTAATTATTTTTCTTAATGAAACTCAGGTCAGCAACCCAAACAGCACATTTTAATCAAAGATCTAAAAAAGTAAACTTATCATTGATACTTAAATGATGAAACAAAAAATGATATCTTTGTGTTTCATAAAGAACTTACATTGTTATAAATGTCTAAAAAGTGTATGTACAGTTAGGACACTATAATGCCCAGATAGGAGAGTCACATACAAACAGAAGCACTGAAAGCAGCATTGGGTGGATTTATGTGGCATGACGAATTGCACACTCACTGTGCCTGCCATGTGCAGAGAGCTAAGGCTGAAGGGAAGTCACGTGATGAAACTAAGCAAGCACTGACAGAGACTGTTGGGTGGGTTATATATTTTGTTAGGAATTAAATTTTCAGCATTATGAGTTCTGAAATATTTTACTGTTTGCACTCACATTTTAAGAAGTTGTGGAAAGACAACAGTTTCAGGAAAAAATATTTTAACAAACTTAGGGGTAACATAAGAAGCTATTTATCCTTGGAGTACAAGGGTAAGTTTTTAATGGGTTAGACACCAATTCATTATACCTCAACAACTGGATTCAAGGATGGGTATGAAGCACATGGCAGCATGCTTACCTGGAATGCATAAAGTCCTGGAATCAATCCCAACTCTAGAGAAGAAATAATTCTCATCTCTTTAAATGTAAAACTCTTCACTAAATCCTAACTAAGGCTATTTGGTATGAAACATGAACTTTCCCCCTAACTCATATAAAGTTTGATAGACTTATAATGTAATTTTAAAGTTTTGAGTAGACATCATAAATACAATAACCTATGGCTCACTTTCTCAAAGATAAATATAAAACTGGGTGAAAAATATAAAACTGGAGAAGGTATTATGATTAAAGACATTAACATATGTGCCAAATGTGTTCATTTCAATTTGACATTCACAAAATCATCCCATTAAATATGTTTAAAACAATCCAGAAAGGAGAACACAGATGATGAGATAAACAAAAGGACTGTATCAGACCACATTCTATAGAAAAATGACATGGTTATATTGTTATTGTTTAAGCAAAAGGATGACAACTAATTTGAATTAGTAGGCCTACTTTGAGTTATTTAGTAAGTGACCAAAGCCACATGTCAAAGTGTTAGGTAATGTTACAAATATCAACATGCATGTTACTGTTAATTATATCACCATGCTTCATTTACAAACAACTTTACCCAATTCCTTGAGTATAACTTACTTGTACCTGTTCTATTTGATGCATTTAAAAGGTGTTAGAAGATTCTGGTTGAGAGCGTGAGCTTTGTAGTCCCTGCTTCCTGCTTTGACTCCAACACTGAAAGAATTCTTATTCTTCCTTATTATCATCCATAGAATGAAAATATTTGAGTGACTGCCTTTGGGCCTGTGTCAAGGACTTAATAATGAAAATAGCTTACAAAGAAGAATTTAGAAGAATCATCTGAAAATCAGTATCTTAAAATTTATAGCAAAGGTTAAAGCACCACAAATCTCCCATTACATGTACTTTATACTTTGTGTCATGTGATCTTTAGAAGAGGCTGAAATCAGGAAGGGAATGCACAGAGCAAAAATCAAGGTCAGAAGACATGCTGTGAAATCCAGAGAGAACCCAAGCCTAACCCATTGTAGTTTTATAACAATATATCAAAAACACATTAAATGCATACAGTTTATATAATACAGTGTTAAACAAATATACAAAAATGGATCATTGAAAACCCTCAATACGAACCCAAGTTAAAATCAAATGTAAAGAAATAGCAAATATAGGTATAAGGCATAGCTCAGTGGCAGATTGCTTGCCTAGTATATGCAAGACACTGGATTCAATTCTCAGTACTACAAGGGAGAACAAACAAATTATTAGCTATGGAGATGAATGCATGAGACTTAAAAATATTATCAAAATATCTTTGAAGGATTATTGGTTATTTTAACATAAGTTCTAGACTTTTGAGAAGTAGGTATTTTGTGTTTCTATAATCTAGAGCAATGGTTTTTAACCTGTGGGACAAGACCGCTTTGGGGGTTGAATGACCCTTTCACAGTGTTTGCCTAAGACCATCAGAAAACAAAGATATTTACATTACAATTCATATGAGTAGAAAAATCACAGTTATGAAGTAGCAATGAAATCATTTTATAATCAGGGTTACCACAACATGAGCAACTGTATTAAAGGGTCACAGCATTAGGAACATTGAGCACAACAGCTCTAGAGCTTTCTTCTGGACCTCAGTCAGATTATTTGACTGTAGTTTCTTTTGGATCTCCCTATTACAATTCCTTAAGCATGACAGGTGTAATTCCATTCTGGAGACTGAAGCAGAGGGATTTTGAGTTCCATGACAGCCTGGGTTGTAGAGCAACCATTTATTTCAAAAAGTAAAGACTAACAAAAATACAGAGGAGGCGCTGGGTGCAGTTGAGTTCTTCCTTGGCACACATAAGACAATTGGCTCAATCATTAGCATTGAAAAGTAAAATAAAATAAAACAACTGAAAGAAAAAAAGAAAAAACTAAAACCAGTTCTTGGTCAGCCCCACCACTAATTTTTCTATTTTCCTAAGCCCACTCCTTTCCAATCACTCTACGACTCTATCCATGCCCTGTGAATAAAGTTGTTACTCATTTTGACTAATAAACTGTCTATTTCATGCATCTGTGAGTACTGGACAACGTTCTCTCTAATGATTTAGCCCTTTTTTTTTCCAGTGTGGCCTTACATAGCCTCCTTATATCATACACTAAGCAAGATGACAGATCTACCGATACCACCAAGGATTTAGATTATTAAGGCACAGTGCATAGCAGGCATGCTATATGCTGCTGCTCTGTCCAGTTTCTGAAACAACATTCTACAGTGACCTTTTTCCAAGCTTCTGCAATACCTCCTCTATCAAGGGAGACTTTCAAGCTGGGTCTAGGTTCTCTCTCTGTTCAGTAGCCTGAATACCCTCATAAAGCTTCCATCTCAAGCCATAAGAGAGGTGACCCTGGCTGTCATCCACTTTGTAGGGACAACTGTCCTTTGCTGTCTTGTATCCCATTATTGAGAACTCCTATTGCACATGCATAGGTGGTCTGTTTCCAAATGGAAACGGTAAATGCTCAACACTTCAATTGAAATGTTTTCTTGAAATTTCATGAAACATTTATTCTCTCTAGAAAGCAATATCCCTGAATTCCTTTAGGAATAATTCATCATCTCAGAAGAGCATTGGAAAACATAAAAAGGCCTCTGTTCCAGAATTATATGTCTGTGTATCCTCCTCATCACTTCCATTGTGCATAGGAGAAGCCAGGTATAAGAGTCCAAAGTTTATCAATGGAGAAGAAGCCCCAGAGAAACAGGGAAGGTTTGTGGATGGATTCTCCATCATGACCCTCATCACCTTAGTAAGTACTATAACTCACAATCCCCCTACACTGATGTTAGAGTTGATTTTTAAGATTCTCACAAATACGAGACTTAATCATACTTCCTGATTAGATAGAATGCTATGCATTTGATATCTGTCAATTTTAGGACCTTAACTTCTCTTCTCAAATTTATTCCACTTATTGGTCAGATAAGAAACTATCTGCAATCTGCTTACCTAAACAATACAGTATGTTTACAATTAAATCAATTAATATTCATATACATGTTCGATTTTTTAACCTAATAACCTGAACATTTTTACTTGCAGCATTAACATTCTATTTTAAGCCTCAAGAAGTAGCCACTTGATTGCTAAATATTTTTGATATTTTAGCTGCCACTGGAGTCCAAAGCAATCAGAAAGGCCACGTGACTCAGTGTCTCACAGGCTTAGATAATTAATTGACAGGCTCCAAGTTCTGTGAGTTGCCACCACCTTTGAGGTCCAAGCTGTGAGAGCTGAGCAACTTTAACACAGCTGGTTCACTCCCCCTTCTCTTTTTCCTACCATTTTTCTTTCTCTCCCTTCTCATGTTCAATGGTAAATTTAATATGTGCTAATTCTGTTTTCATTTTTTTTAAAGGACAGTACATTAATATCTAGAACTCAATCTTTGGTGCTTTCTTTAGCAACCCTAGAAAAAAATTTCGCTTGGTCTGAGGGTAGTGGTGTTTACAACTAATTGATCACAACCAGTTACAGATTTCTTTGTTGCCAGGCAGTGGTGGCACACGCCTTTAATCCCAGCACTCGGGAGGCAGAGCCAGGTGGATCTCTGTGAGTTTGAGGCCAGCCTGGGCTACCAAGTGAGTCCCAGGAAAGGCACAAAGCTACACAGAGAAACCCTGTCTCAAAAAACCAAAAAAGAAAAGAGAAAAAAAAATTCACTGGATGTCGTGAGAAACAACACTTACAAGGCACAGTACATAGTGTACAGGAAATCCAAAGCCTGACCTGAGCAAAACAAGATGTTGAAAAGTATATAACTAAATCCTGCTTTTGTGAGCAGTGCTTTATCTAATATACTCTATATTTTTAACAGTTTCAAGTTTATTATTAGTTTCTCAAAAGCCTTTATTCCAAAACATGTATTTAATTATATACAACTATTTAACTGGCCATTTAGGACAATGAAGAATCCATGGATTCTCTGTCCAGTATCCCTGAATTTATAACCCCTGTTTCATTCCAATGGAATTTACTCTTGAGGGAGAAACCCACACATTGTCCCCATTATGACTTTCATCTTTGTGTGTGTGTGTGTGTGTGTGTGTGTGTGTGTGTGTGTGTATAAAACGTAAAAATGTTAAAAATCTTACTAAACTTTAAAAGCTTCACATTTGTGACACTAAAATGCAGTAGGTAGTTCAGCTCCTCAAAGAAGTGATCTGTAAACACTTGGTTTTCAGTTTTGTAGTTATGGAGTTCTGCTATTATTTAAGTATTTCATGAATTCACACTTTGGACACTGGGCATGGAAATCTTCTCCTCACCATATCTCACTAAAGTGTTCAGAGTAGTATGGGGCAAGATGATTAGTATATCAAACTTGCTGGTGTGAGGTAGAATTTTCTGGGATAATAATATCTCTGAATTTTGGCTCTCATATGGTTTCATTTGGGGAAGGCAGGTACTCAGTCAGTGATATGTGGTGGCCACTTTTGCAGCGGCTTCTTTCTGTTCACAGGTCCCAGAAACAATATTTGTCAGAGCCTAGGGTGAACTTAAGTGGAACTAAACAGATGACTTCAGAACTCTACCAGCCTTTAATGAGCACAGCTTCATTAAAGGATAGCATTTTCCTGGCTGAACTAGAGGCCAAGGAGACAGGACTGGGTCTGAGAGCAGTTCATACCTTTGGTTATTACAACTAGAGTGAGGATACCCACTTGAAAGGTATTTCAGAAGCCAGGTGAGCATATCAGTGGATAATATTCCTGCACTATGAGAAGTGCCCATCATGTTTGACTTCTCATGCACTTTTCATAGTGCCTTTGCCTCAGTATTTAAGAAAGAAGTAAGTCATGGAGCAGAGAGTTCTGTTTTAAAGCCTACTCTAATTGGATTATCTTCTCTTCTCTTCCAATGATCTGCTATTGTTTTTGTTTTCCTAAAATAGGGCACTGCTGTGGGATGTTCTGTATGGCAAATGTGTTGCTCTGATTGGTCAATAAATAAAACACTGATTGGCCAGTGGCTAAGCAGGAAGTATAGGCGGGACTAACAGAGAGGAGAAAAGAAAGAACAGGAAGGCAGAAGGAGTCACTGCCAGCCGCCACCATGACAAGAAGCTTATGAAGACGCCAGTAAGCCATGAGCCATGTGACAAGGTATAGATTTATGGAAATGGATTAATTTAAGATATAAGAACAGTTAGCAAGAAGCCTGCCATGGCCATTTAGTTTGTAAGCAATATAAGTCTCTGTGTTTACTTGGTTGGGTCTGAACGGCTGTGGGACTGGTGGGTGACAGAGATTTGTCCTGAGTGTGGGTAAGGCAGGAAAACTCTGGCTACAGGGCACACTATCCTTTATATGTTTGTCAAGACCCTTGTATTTCTCCTTATTTTCAGGCTAAGTAATCCTCATAGGGTTAGCTACCAGGTGCTTGAGAGCAATGACGATGTCCTTTTTCTTCTCTATAGACCACACAGTGCTCCATATCTTAAATACATGCTCAGTAAATACTCACTGGTTTGAACTGAAGTGAATTTGGTATACTTCTACCTCAGCATGTGAATAAGTTACTGATTTATAATGAGAATCACTGGGAAATATTTCAGCTAACCTTGCTGAATTTATACATTCCATTAAGTGAGAGGCAACCATGCAGTAACCAAGTACATACTTATTTTTTTTTTCTATAGAGTTAGAAAGTGTAGGTTTTCATTTAATGATAAAGATCAAAAACAAAGAAAACTATCAGCAGTAATAGTTCCCATTACAGTGAATGAAATTATTTGCCTTTTAATAAGGGGCAGACCAGATTGCAATCTTAGAAAATATAATGACAAACAGAAATCATTTTGCCCTGCATCTGACTGAAGACATAAATAAAGAAAGGAAAAGCTGTCAGGTAGTCCTATTGTCAAAAGTGAGAATGACTAATCAAGCTAATCACAAGAAATACAACCCAATTTTCATTTTAAGCAAACAGCATGAGTTAGATTTACCTTTACCACCTAGGAAGAAAAAAAAAGCCTTTTTGGGGGACTGATTTTTCAGCTTCTCTATTAAGATAATTGTCTTGAGTTCAGAATAAATAGACAAGTGAGCCTTTGATTGATACATCTTAGTTCTATCAAACCCATTTTGCAATATTTTATATTTTGTGTTGGCTTTCCAAAACAACTTAAAAATGGCTATTATGAGCAAACTTTTGAAAAAATTGGCAATTTTTCTAGCTCTTGCTAGAAAAGCCAATGGAAGAGCCAATGAAAATGGCCACATGTGGCACTCACTGTTTATCTTTCAGTATCACAACATTCTCTGTGATGATTTCCAATATTCCCCTTTCAGTTATTGTATTTGCTCCAGGGTTTGTTTTTCTAACAGATGATGTGTACAGAAACCAACAAGGGATGCTTTTACATGGAGGAGAATATCATGATCTCTGTTATGATTCATTTTTGTTGTTTTTGTTGTTGTCCACTTGCTACAGTCTACAATCACCTGGAAAGAGATTCTTAGTGAGATACTTCCTAGGTCAGGTTGGCCTGTGGACATATCCATAAGTATTCTATTGATTGTCCTTTGCTATGGGAAAACAGCCTGATATTGGGTACCACGGTCACTACTTTTGGGCTCTGGAATGAGAGTAGAGAAAACTAGCTGAGCACAATGTCTACATGCATTTATTCTCTCTAGCCTTAGTTGTGGAGGTGAATCGGTGCTTCAGATTCCCACCTTGATTTAACCTCCAGTAATGGACTGAAAATATCTGAACTAAATACCTGATGTACTAAATAGTTTTCTCAGTAGTGATTCCACAGCACTAATTTTACTAGCTGTTTCTCCCAACAACACAATCAGTTTCAATAATTATAATTATAATAAACAGTTAAATGCTACTGAATGCCTATTGTTATTGAAATCTAATTAATAGACAAACACTCTGGGCCACATCAAGCCAATTATTCAAGGTGACACGGCTGCTGAAAGATGCAATTAAAATCTAAACTCCACTATTATAATGAGGATCATCCTGAGTCAAGAATTTAAACACTCACTTGCTCATCATCAAACTTCCAGTAAGCATAGAGCAAGCACTCTCACCCTAAACTTCTAGATCTCAAACAGTGCTATTTTCTCTAGCTGAACAATTAACCATTGGTCAGAATACATCCGTTGTTCCAGCCTAAAAAGTAATTACCATGCTGAGGTTTGATTGAAGTAAAAATCTAAAGTGAAAAGTGCTGAAATCATCCAGGCATGAGGGTTATAAACAATAATATTCACAATAGTATAAAATTTTAAAAAATGATTTAAGTGACAAGTTAAGGATCAATCACAGCCTACCAACTCCATGTGCGGTCTGAGAATGGTGACTACTGTCTGAGTCATGAAAGATTCTGGGACTGTTGGCAATGAGAAGTGGGAAATCAAGAAAGTAAGCATTGGGTGGTAGACACTTTATCTATTAGCTGTTCATTTGTTTCTCTATCATCCGTTGGACTGATAGGAAACTTCTTGAAATGCAACACCTAGTTACGAAAAGAACAGTGGTTGTTTGAGTGGAAAAGTATTAAGAGCTTATATGGTTCCACGACCTGCCGTTTACTAATCATAGGACAGGGGAAAGTCTACTTCACTCCGTTTTAGGCTGTACAATGTACTTTGTGACCTACAGAGAGGCCACAAAGAAAAACCAGCTTGTATATGGAGCATTCTCATGTACCGGACAGAGAAATGAAAACAGAATATTATTTCTACCTCTGGGACAGCACTCACACAATGATAGTGCTGACTTGGCTCACTTTCAGAACATTCACACGTGTAGCACGGGTTCATAGGCCAGCTCCACCATCTTGAACAATTTCTTCAGATTCCCTATGCCTCCTGCATAACATGGAATTTGTGGTGGTGCTCAACTCATAAGTATATAGTAATGATTATGACACAGCAAATATGTGTAAAATACTTGAAAAAGTACATTACCCACAGAATGGCCATAATGGACTGAATGGTAAATAGCAGTATTATTAAGATGCCAACCTAGTCATTAATTTGGTAATATATATTATTTAGCCACTTTATTATCAGACTGTATTCTGTCATGAATCTATGGATTCAGTAAATCATATATACAGAAATGAGTGATTCAGAGTTCATAAGCATAATACTTAAACATATTCACAATTATTCGATAAAAGTAACAATTTGTCACCTAATTCATAAATTTATGTCATTTACTTTTATGTAGTACAAATATAAAATGTTGACTCATTGCTTTATAAGCATATTCAAAATGTAATCATTATCTTTGTTGAACACTAAGAACTTATCATCTACTCTTTCAAAGTGCTTTTTAAAAATTTTTCCTTTTTGTATTACCTCTTTTTTCGAGATTATGATATAATTACATCATGTCCTCCTTCCTTTTCCCCATTCCAAACCCTCCCACAAATTCTCTTTGCTGCTTCTTATTATGTGGGAAGAGAAAGCTAGTCTGCTATGTTAAAGTCTGATTTAAGCACGAGGATGACCTTTAATATTTTCTATTGTGTTCAGTGTGCATCTTAAGTAATTCTATAGGGAGGGCTATTGTTCTTTGACAAATATTTATTATAGTAAAAAGTGCTGAGATTACAAAATGTTTTAAACTGTTACCATGTGAATATTATTTTAGTGCATATATTTCCAGTGTACTGGCATTTGCTATTTGGCATTTTCTCAAACAAGTCTCCTTTCTTCACACACTGTACATCTTTTTGCCTGTCTTTCTCAGTTTGAGTCTACTCATAATTAATCTCTGGGTTCACGTAATAGGCCTCTCCTGCATGTTCTCTTAGCTAAGGAAACAAGTCCTCGAGAGTGTAACATCATAGGCAGCGAACAAAGGCTCTACATTCCACTCTCAATGTTAGAGAGTGCTGATGTGATCCCCAGGGGCCAAGGTTCTTAGGAACGAAAGGAAGGATTTACAGCCCTCCAGCTTCCTCAGCTACCATAGCTCTTGAAGGCTTTCAAGAGCTGACCTTCTTAGCAGAGGGCTGAATTCTTTTAATGCACTCACT